>NC_069092.1:15729632-16058298 GCF_947172395.1 Bicyclus anynana | reverse complement strand
TTATTGTTTATCATAAATTGTTTAGTGTGGGCATGGAGAACATGTAGGGCAGGGACGGGCATGTTGAGTGTTTATGCATTTTATAGGGATCCCTTAAACGTAGGTTTAAGTGATCCCCTAAAGGTCACAAGTCCTGGGATCTGCTCGAGGTGTTTCCTCTAAATAATTGTACAATGACTATCGCTGCTGCCCGTCACGTCACAGTATATTGGCTTTTAGACAAGTGTTGGTTTGTAAAACTGAAGAAACCTTCTTTAAAAGAACTCATATTCAGTTTATACACACAAATACGCTTGGTTTGTGATCCAAAATTTTTGGAATAAATTGAACAGGTATGTTTATACTAATATTATAAAGGGAAAAGCTTTGTTTGTTTATTTGTTTACATTGAATAGGCTCCGAATTTAGAAATTCTTTCACCGTTAGGAAGCTACACTATCCCTGGGTGCTATAGGTTATATATTACCGTATTCCTCCGGGAACGGGAACTACGCGGGTAGAACCACCGAGGCGTCTGATATCGTCTCTAATTTGAATATTTTCAAGACAAAAGTGAAAAGACATTCTCTAGGCAAGCGCACACAAATTAGACTTCACCATTCGTTTCCTTCAGGTGTTCGCATGATTATATTCTCAAAAGATGAAAATGATCTTCAGTGACCTTTTCTGTGTACTTTCAGGAACTTTAAGTAAAATAAAATATCAAGTTATTTTTTAAAACAAGTGTTAGTGTCTCTTAGCACCCACACACGCTGTGAATGAGCTTCAAGCTTCCCTTCGCCGATGAAATAGCTAATCGTGCTTCAAAATAATCCCAACTTAAGTACAATAAATCTGCTAAGACGAAAAATTCCTTCCGCCACGACCTTGCCTTACGAAGTCTGTTAATCTGTGGAGGGATTTTTCTCAAATACCTTTCGGTGCAAAATCTATTGCCCTTAAGTGAACCTTTATTGCGAACCCCCTCGTAAAGGGAATTAACGTGCTCAATTTCATATAAATAGGCTCCTTGGTGAAATGAGCCCGCCGAAATTAGTTTGGGTATTGAATTATATATAACACTATCATACTAAATCTTGTAATAGTTGATTATGAGACGGTTGCCTGGTTTAAAGAGATCATAAACTAACGATTTTAATAGTACATTATGAAATAAATGCGGTAAGTTGAAAATTACAGCCGAGGCGGTATTGCAGCTCGAGCCGAAAGCGAGAGCTATAGTAAGGAAGCAGAGGCTGTAATTATCAAATGCGCACGTATGTCATACGACGTTTTATAACAAATTGCGAGGAAACGTACTTTGAACACACTTTCTGAAAATTATTTTACATCTATGCCAGTTTTCCATTTGATGACATTTTGACACGCTTGTATTTTTTACACAGATAGCGAAGTGCGAGCACCAGCGTTTCAAACGCACCAAAAGTCCAAAAGTCCAGTCGCACCAGTCAGTATTACTAATAAGGTAAATATATATTTTTGTGTTTCTGTTACAGATAAATGGTTGTCCTTTATTGTCAAAATTATTAAGATAAAATAATTAAATGTGTAATTATTATATTTTATCTCACAAAGTTCATTTTTGTTCATAAAATGTTTCTTTTCTTACTTTTTTGATATAAAAACTTTTTGCTAAGGTTTAAAAAAGTACCGTTCGTTTTTAGACGGATGATAAAGGTTTTATATTACATTACAGCTTATGTGCATTTTACTTTACATTACGGCACATGTGCGAATGAGATACATTACAATATTGAAATTGTTGAAATAACAGATACTTTACGAGCAAATGTGTTATAAACTATTTTATACGAGTATATTACGTGCCTACAAAACCACCACAAAAAGTGATCCGAATTTAACTCTACTGAAATAGAAATAACACATGAACAATTTTGTGTTTACGTACAATATATATTTATGTATACAGAATGTCCCGTAATCAATGGAAAGCAAATGGTCGAGAATCGAACGAAGACAGTTTAGATCATGTCGCGTTGCAAGAACCAGCTCATGACCAAGGGCCCCGTATGGGTTCGAAACTAGTCGGGCATACTCCGACGCTATTTATTTATTTATTTATTATATATCCTTAGTATGCTTACAGCTAAGCCAAAACGCACACAAAGTACAGACTTACAATATAACAATATAACAGATAAACAAATTACAATATAATCACTATACAATACAAACACATAAATTGCATATTTCTATAAAATTAAAATTAAAATTCACAGCTGTTTACAATATCAATAAATACATGAATGTTATATCACATGAGTTTTACTCTTACAATTGCAGTCTCTACATACGACATACGAGTCTTAATATTATCACATAAAAGCTTACCTTCTGTACATCTTCGTTTATATACCCTCGTGTATTTCTCGAATGAAATATATTATTTTAAGACGAGTGCGCTGTCAGCCTGTGTTGCGGTCTCAGTCCTATTAAACGGAGATTTATTTAGCAATTAAAATTACTCCTGGCATCGCTTAATTAATGTGACTTGTATAGGTAACAAGTAACAAGCCACGTTCTGTTGTGCTGGTCTAGAATGTATAAGGACTTTAATTGCATCTCGTCTTTTCTGAGACTAACGGATCACCGTGACTGCGGCGGTGGCAACGTATTTTTCTTTCTTTCTTTCTTTCTTTATTAGAGCAAGACCGAAACAGAAACTTTGCAGATTTTGTTGCCAATGTTACTTGTTTTTGCTCAGTATCTATCTTTTTGACGTGACAACGTCTTATAATTCGATGGAGCCGGCTGCATACTCGAAAAAAGATGACGTCATATGTTCCCTCGCTCTAGGGTTGCCAACTTTTTTACAAGAAATAAAGTATATTCTGGTCTATGAAGATTATTAAAAGAATTTTAGAAAAACGAACATTTTCTTTTGAAAAATGCAACCATTCCCTCAGTACTTTCTTATGATGTCACTTTCAACTATCGTCAGTAAACCGACTTTTTTTACCTAGTGGTTAACCTTGGATTCTGTTCGCGATATCTCAGGTTCTACTCCTGAATCGGAATCTCCTATTTACCTAAAAAATTTCAGCAGCAGTTTAAAGTTGGAAACATGGTGATACGGGTGTAAAATCTATACTAATATTATAAAGCTGAAGGGTTTGTTTGTTTCTTTGTTTGGTTGTAGGCGCTAATCTCAGGAACTACTGGTCCGATTTAAAAAAAAAATCAGTGTAAGATAGCCCATTTATTGAGGAAGGCTATAAGCTATATATTATCTCCGTATTTTTACGGGAACGAGAACCACGCGGGTGAAACCGCGCGGCATCAGCTAGTAACCAAATATTCCGAGAAAACCGAAATATTGTTTTGTATTTGTTATATTAGTATTCATTTTTAAAACTATTAAGGTAAATAGAATTAAGTTAATTATAAGATAGTGGTAAGCTAGAGTATTAGTTGTTCCTTTAAGGCTAGTTTTAAGTTAAGAAACAAATAAATAGATTTTACTTCCTTTTTGACTCAAAATGACTATAATTTGTTTATGATTGTGACCAGGACTATCGGCTATAAGCTCAATAGATATTAGAAACTCCAAAACTAATAAATGGATGGTTGTCAAGGGCTAAGTTGTAAAATTAAAAAGCTAAGCCATCGTAAGACATGATTATTATTCCTTATAAAAAAATATATATTTAATTACACCATAATAAATATACTTAATTAAAAGAACTTCGTCTAATGTTAGAAACACACTTAGCTATACACACGCACGAATTTTTTCTTTTTTTTATGGGAAAGTAAAAGTGACTAACTTGAACCAAACTTGAACGTAGTACTCGATAAATGGGCGGGAAATTTAAACGATTCACGAAGTGTTTATGGAAATATTCTGTACATAATACATACAGTATAAGCTGTGTCCATTAAGGCACATGAGGCGTAGGTACTGTCTCATGTGCCTGTAAAAGACCGGCTAGCTTAGTACGTCTTAGACAGTGAATAAGGATTTCCTCGGACGAGTTCTGGCACAAAAGCTATGCAACTACATTAAAATGAAGCTTCTACAATAAAGATTTTTAATACCACTACAACTAAAAAAATATAACAATTTACTTTTTTTAATATACGAAATTAACTAATTAATTTAATATATTGTAGAGAATCGAGTAGTGTTAGGTTTCTAAGCGACTATCAGAAATCCGAGTAGTTCTCATTCCCGTGTTAGTATATGTTATGTTAAGCAATGTGTTAAAAAAACATTTGCTTAGTCGAGGTTACTACACCATTGATGAATACATGATAAAGTTGCTTGGAGTCCGTTGGATCAGCTTCCACCTTCACACAGGAAGTAAAACTATAAGAAATTGTAATGTTGCCATCAATTGTAATTATAATATTATTGTATGATTTTTTTTTTAAAGAGCAACTGTTGAGTTTCTTGCTGGTTTCTTCTCAGCAGAATCTGCCTTCCGAAACGGTGGTAGAATCTTTACAAAGAGTCAACTGACGTATCATAAGTGCTTGAATACTGAGCCTACTTGAAATAAATGAATTTTTGATTTTGATTTTGATTTACACACTGATAATGTAGCTTTCCGTTAATGAAAGAATTTTTACAATAGGTCCAGCAGTTTTGGAGCCTATTCGTAACAAACCTTACCTATTTATAGTATTGGTTTATCAAATACCTTACCTCTTTATAATATTACGAGAGTTTAGACTTAAATGTGTTTCTACCTTAATTCTATACAACGCAAGTGGTTTCGGAATTTGTTCGCGTAGCAAACTTTTCCCGGAGTCGAGTCGTGTTCGATACACATAAAGTTTGTACGAATTTTCGCGGTTTTCTCTTTGGGGTAACTTTCGATTTTCCGCTCTTATGACGCATAAATACGCGGTACATAGAACGGAAAACACGAAACGCGTTTTAAAAAGACTCCGTTGGTGTAGCAGTGGGAAATTCGGGAAATGGAAAAGTTTTATTGTATGACCCTAAGTTCAATTCTTGGTTGAGTCAATATATTTTAGCTTGAGCTTTTGTCTGTGACTTCGTTTTTCAAAGTCAAAGTCAAAATTCATTGATTGAAATAGGCTTAGTTTGCAAGCTATTTCGAAACGTCAGGTAATAATGTTAAACTTAAGATAATGGTGATAATAATCATTCGAAAACTTAAAATTAAAGTTACGAGGGTTCCAAACGCGCCTTGGTCCGAGAAGAGCCCACATCAAACTCAGCCAGGTTTATCCTTTTTTAGTTTATTTAACAATAGGTATATAAGTTAGCCTGTCATGTAATACATTTCATTTCCAAGCAATTTTGTCGTTTACGTAATCATTAACACTCTAATACTTTTTTGTTTTTATTCTTTACAAGTTAGCCCTTAACTACAATCTCCCCTGATGGTAAGTGATAATGCTGTAGTAGTATGAAAATCCACACCCCTTACGATTTCTACAGAGTACCGGAACGCTAAATCGCTTTGCGGTACGTATTTGCCGATAGGGTGGAAGGAACTACTGCCGAAGCCTCCCACCAGCCAGACCTGGACCAATTAAGAAAACCTTAATCGACTCAGCCGGGGATCCCATCTCAGGTCGCGTTATGTTCTTTTGCAATTTTATAGGCATTTTAAAGGTTCTCAAAGCTATATTATGAAATATCATGTCCCTAGTCGCCAGAAACTTAGCTTTATTACTACCCATTGATAGAAAATTTTTGAAGTGAAGTGACTGGAGACATGATCTTTAATTTATTATGTCGAGTTGAGTTTTCTTATATAAATAAAAATATAAATAAAAATGTATACAAAAAATACGTTGCTTAATTGTTCGTACGTTGAGGGTATGGAACCTTAAAACATGCTATTCCATAAAGTCACCACGATCCAAATTTATCGTTGCTACGAGAATCAAATCTAAATCGGATCATATAATTAAGAAAATACTGGATATAAAAAATACACACGATTTCAATAAAAGTATAAAAAGTTACCAGATATAATAATAAAATAATCTTTTAACATAAAAATGGAACCGACTTCAAAGACATATTTCAGTTATTTTGATTTTAACACAAAACTACTTAACTATTTTCATTAAATTAAATGAAACCAATCTGGATCTCTTCTAAACAAAAAAATCTAAATTGGTTGATATATAATGAAGGTAACAAAATTTATAAAGAAAATTGAGAAACTCCTCCTTTTTTAAGGTGGTCAAAAGCAAGAACAAACAAATTTTCAAAATAAGTAAACTTCTTTTACCTCTAAGAATACTAGTGTCTAAAATTGTGTGCAATATGCGTTTGTAACACGCGCCTTATATTTTTCACAGCAAAGCAAGAGAAAGCAATCACGGAACACATTGTTTGCGAGCTCCTTGAATCCTCAAACGCGTTCATACCACAAATAGCTGAGAGAAACGCCTAATAAGACCGCGCTAAGAAATTTCTAAGTTAAAAGAAACCTCGGTTTTCTTGAAAAGCATAGACGTCACGTTATATGTGGCTTAAAGCGATGGCATGTTAATAAATTATCTAAAAAAAAGCTTTGTTAACCTTTAGGTACTTAGGTTTTGGTGTTTAAAAAATCCCGGAAACATTCGCAATTTTTTCAGAGGTTGAAATAAAGCATAGAATATTTTTTAGCGTGTAAAAAATATCTGTGAAAAACTGCATCAATATTGAATTTGTAGTTGAGCTGAAAGCCTCAAACATTATACAAAGTTCTGAATAGTTTAAAAAAAAGGGCCAAAGGTTTTGTTTTCAGTGTTGGCTTACATGGTTTCTGATTTACACTTTCAATCGAAATAAAATTGGTGGTTTCGGACACCAATTTTAATCTAAACTAGGTAATTAAATGTTTGAATTGTTCATTCTGATTCTATCGAAATCAACTAAATTTTCTAATAAAACTATATAAAAAGTAGTAAATAGTATTTACTTAACAATAAAACCATATCTTTTTTCACATTATACCATAAAAATATGTACCACCAATTGTATTTAATACTAGCTGACGCCGCGCGGTTTCACCCGCGTGGTTACCGTTCCCGTCGGAATATGGAGATAACATATAGCCTATAGCCTTCTCCGATAAATGAGCTATCTAACACTGAAAGAACTTTTCAAATATTACCAGTAGTTCCTGAGATTAGCGCGTTCAATCAATCAAACAAACAAACAAACTCTTCAGCTTTATAATATTAGAATAGATCAGCCGCTACCTTTAATTTAATACCATAAAACTAAGGTTCCATCTAATTTTATATTTAGTCTTAGCTTAATAGGAACCCGGATTAATTTCCTCCCGGGCCATATAAATAATTATGTACAAAAGTTTAATCTTCTACTTTTGTCTTGTTCTTCAAAAGGATTGGCCATTTTCCACTTCTTTTATGGCGCGGAATAAAAGCGAGATTTTTCTTACCACTTTTGCATTGAATGAGGGTAGGGAGTAAAAAAGGGTTCCTATTGGTTAGAGACATAATGGTGCGTTGAAAGCACCGGGGCGTTGTCTGCTTCGATTATTGCGCAACTACGTATAAGAATATTATAAGATCGTTAATATCTGCATTGATTTGTATTATGATAGTTCATTGCATGTTTACTGATGATATATAAGAATAAAGATTTGCTTTACGACAGTAGGCATAATTTTATTTCACTCTTTGAACTGCTCTACAACCTATAACCCCCGAAAGTACTAGTTTATGTAATAGACACTTTTCAGTTATATAAGTACCATAGTCTATAGGTACTCTATGATAAGCTCTGCAGACTAATTCACTATCTTTGAAGTATGCTTGTCGCAACATACGAAATTGAAATTCCATGTAAGTAATATATATATTAAGATATGTGGACAAAAGATGGACTATTGAAGCAAAACGATGGAAAGGTCCATTAGGAAAAAGAAATGTAGGAAGACCAATCCGACGGTGGGCTGATGATATAATTCAGATAGCCGGAAACGAATGGATGAAATCTGGAAAAGACAGAGAGTTGTGGAAGAAGATGGAGGAGGCTTTTACCTTTCAGGGGTCCATATTTAATAAGAACTTACTAACTAATATTACTAACATAATTTAAGAAAACTTGCTAACAGACTACTAACAACTTTTGAAATGTAATTTAGATATGGAATAAACGGCTTATTTATTTATTTATTTTATTGTGTAATATGTAACAAATATAATTTTATAAATAATAATAGTTAAATGACATTTTTTCAATTGATTTGATGTTTATTTTATTTGTTGTTTGTTTGTTTTTAATAATTTGTTGATAATATAGACCAAAATTCTGATTTGTTATAAGTAAATTCGCAAAGATGTAAATTTAAACATAAAATAAAAGTCTAATGGTGAATAGTTCAGCTGGCTACTTTTCACGCAGCCTGGTTTTAGGGGTATTTTGATTAATTTATGTAAATTTCAATTTTTTGTTTTTTTTTTCTTTACAAGTTAGCCCTTGACTACAATCTCACCTGATGGTAAGTGATGATGCAATCTAGGATGGAAGCGGGCTAACTTGTTAGGAGGAGGATAAAAATCCACACTCCTTTCGGTTTCTACACGACATCGTACCGGAACGCTAAATCGCTTGGCGGTACGTCTTTGTTTAATTAATTGTGTAATTTAAGTTTCTTCAAGTTTTTAAGATATAAAATTACACAACTACGGAGTAATACAGTTCTATGCTAGTTTAATGTGAGTCCTTGACACTTATTGAAGGGTTGAAAACTTCTAAAATAGCTACTCGTAGATCCATGCATATAGTACGCATGAATGTGAAAGGTACACTCCTGAATTTGTCACATTTTCTCAGTCATTCAAAAGTGTCCCTTTAGTTTTAAGATATAAGGGATAAAGTAGGTATACGTATATGTTACGTTGAAATTGCAAATATTTCGATACAGAAAGCTTTTTCAACACGCACTCTGTTCTAGAATAAATTTTCATATTTATTCCACAGTCATATATATTTTTGCTGCGTATTTTGAACGCAACGTTTTTAAAACGTTGGACTTTTAACGAGGACATTTTTCCGGGGAATTCTTTAAGCCAGCTTCTACAAATACAACAATTTATGTCGATCTATTTGTGTGTTATAAAACGGGAATCAATGTAGAGAAATATTTAAACTATAGGAGTTAGTTAAGATACTTAATGTATTCTTTCTCAATAAAAAATAAATAAATAACAACTATAGTAGTTTAAATATTTAACTCATAGATTTTTGTTGCTGACTAAAAATATATTTTTATGACATACCAAATACTCAGAATACAGAAAACCACCAGAAGCCACGTTTAGATGTCATTCTATAGTGCGCAGTGTGTCCAAAAATTGTACACAACAGCCTGCACTCGTCGCAATTCTCACCCGCGTAATGTTGCTAGTACATGAGGCTGTTAAATTTTTCCCTATTTTGTGGTAAAAATTTATAATGTTAAAAGGAAAACAATAAGTGTTACAGTTCATCACATTAAATGTTAACTTGTATGGTAAATAATAAAAACAGTGGGACCGGTTTTCTAGTGATTGCTAAGAGTCAGCAAGAAAATGAACTCTAAAAAATTTAAGACAAGGACAAATAAATAATAGATATAATAAGACGGTTATTATAAAACTTATCAACTAACAAACTAAAGAAATACATACTTACAATAATAATTTTATATATTCCATATAATTATATTATATTATTATTATAAATATGTATTTCAATCGTGTGCACAGTTATTATTATCTCGTCTTATTTCTCTAATTTTTATGTCTCTTAAAATTCAAGTATAAATAAGGCCATTGAATTGGTTTAATATCTTTTAAGAATGTGTTTTGAAGATAAAAATATTTTATTTAATCCTCTTGCTCAAACAAACAAGCAAACAAGTAGGTACACAAACAAACAAAAGACCAAACAAGCACACGAAAACAAACAAATGTGCAAACAAACACACAAACAGACAAGAACGAACGAACTTATTATAATATAGCACGCCATTGTTATTTGTAAAATTTTAAAGCTTTAAGATTATTTTACACTTTCTTTATCTGCGCTGATTACCACAATTTTATTTCAACTTAATTGCCGGAACCTATGCCTACCTATTTAGTTGATTAATATTTTACATAAATAATAAATCCTTGAATTGAAATTAAAAGTTGGGAAAATCAAAACAATTACATTGGCAACACTTACAAAATGAAGTCATCGGTTTCTATGACAACTAAATTCACGTAAAAATTATTCATTATTTTAACATAAAAATATTTATTTGTGCTACTTACACGTGAAATGTAATCCTATTCAGTTTCTTTTTTCTACCAACGGCATTTTTACACGAAGAAATAGCACAAGACGGCTTAATTTAATTAAATTTGTCACCTGTATAGCACGTCAAACAACACGACAAACACAGAGTGAGTAATCGTAAAATGTGTAGTTTAAATGGCTTCACTTCTTTGCGCTATCATTCCTTCTGGTGGTTTTCTGTATTCTGAGACCAAATACTACATTTACATGTATCACATATACATACATATATTACATGTAAATGTAATAACAATGATTTGTTTTTAATATTACGATACGGATCGGCATTTAGGATTGGTACAATTTAGATGTGAAATTACCTCTGTTTCCTGATATATACATTGTGTTTTGTACAACTTCAATCACGTCGAACGACTTCACCCGCGTGGTAAGTTGACAAATCTCATCATGACACACACTTTTACAAACAAACTTTCGCCTTTAGAGTATTAGTGTGATTAAAATTACAATTTAGTTGTAATTTGTAATTTCTACAATAGGCACCGTCATAACTTGTAGTTATCAAAACGGCAAAGATTTGTATAAAATAGGTGTATAATATACAGATATACAACTAACGATAAAACCTTTATCTGCCTTTGTTCTGGATACAATACGAGCTAATGTTATTAAATGGGCCGAGTGCGACCTCCGGACATTAGGCGAGTTAACCGCTTTCTAGATATTGTAGAGGTACCTTTATGTTCCTCTAATGCCCTTTTATAATAAAACCCTATTTAGTTTTATTTCCTTTTAAAATTCAATGTGGTACTGTTGTACTGAGTCCTGTGTCGAGCCAAAATAATAGACGCAGCGTGGGACATCTTAGCTTGTGGTTACTCTTGCTACATTGCTATAATTTGAAGTATCAACCATATCAACATTCTATGTGATAACATCTTATGAGAGGGTAAAACGCTTTATAACGTAACGCGTTACGGCGCCACTCTGTCTAGCTTCCCTTTCTGTAACGCATAGTTCATTATTGACATAGTTGTATTTTATACCTTTGTTGTTGTATTCATAGTCTTAAGTCCTATTTTTCGTTCTTTTGTTTTTTAATAAATTGTTATTTGCGTCCGTGATATCACCCTTTGAAGGCTCCCAATGAAAAGCAGTGCTGCAGCTAGCTTGGTCAGTGAGATTTTTATTGTCTGTACTTTCTATTTTTGTAGCTATTTTGTACTATATATAGTTTTAAGTTTTGAAGACTGAATAAATAATTTTCGTTGTTACTATTTTCTTAGTAATTTATTTACGCACGTATCTCAGTTAGAGTGTTAGTTTGACAAGAATGATGCTTCCTTAGTAAAACAGTTTTAACTTGAAATAGTTGAAACACTTGAAATACGCATGTATCTCAGTTAGAGTGTTAGTTTGACAAGAATGATGCTTCCTTAGTAAAACAGTTTTAACTTGAAATAGTTGAAACACTTGAAATACGCATGTATCTCAGTTAGAGTGTTAGTTTGACAAGAATGATGCTTCCTTAGTAAAACAGTTTTAACTTGAAATAGTTGAAACACTTGAAATACGCATGTATCTCAGTTAGAGTGTTAGTTTGACAAGAATGATGCTTCCTTAGTAAAACAGTTTTAACTTGAAATAGTTGAAACACTTGAAATACGCATGTATCTCAGTTAGAGTGTTAGTTTGACAAGAATGATGCTTCCTTAGTAAAACAGTTTTAACTTGAAATAGTTGAAACACTTGAAATACGCATGTATCTCAGTTAGAGTGTTAGTTTGACAAGAATGATGCTTCCTTAGTAAAACAGTTTTAACTTGAAATAGTTGAAACACTTGAAATACGCATGTATCTCAGTTAGAGTGTTAGTTTGACAAGAATGATGCTTCCTTAGTAAAACAGTTTTAACTTGAAATAGTTGAAACATTTGAAATACGCATGTATCTCAGTTAGAGTGTTAGTTTGACAAGAATGATGCTTCCTTAGTAAAACAGTTTTAACTTGAAATAGTTGAAACACTTGAAATACGCATGTATCTCAGTTAGAGTGTTAGTTTGACAAGAATGATGCTTCCTTAGTAAAACAGTTTTAACTTGAAATAGTTGAAACACTTGAAATACGCATGTATCTCAGTTAGAGTGTTAGTTTGACAAGAATGATGCTTCCTTAGTAAAACAGTTTTAACTTGAAATAGTTGAAACACTTGAAATACGCATGTATCTCAGTTAGAGTGTTAGTTTGACAAAAATGATGCTTCCTTAGTAAAACAGTTTTAACTTGAAACAGTTGAAACACTTGAAATACGCATGTATCTCAGTTAGAGTGTTAGTTTGACAAAAATGATGCTTCCTTAGTAAAACAGTTTTAACTTGAAACAGTTGAAACACTTGAAATACGCATGTATCTCACTTAGAGTGTTACTTTGACAAAAATGATGCTTCCTTAGTAAAACAGTTTTAACTTGAAACAGTTGAAACACTTGAAATACGCATGTATCTCAGTTAGAGTGTTAGTTTGACAAGAATGATGCTTCCTTAGTAAAACAGTTTTAACTTGAAATAGTTGAAACACTTGAAATACGCATGTATCTCAGTTAGAGTGTTAGTTTGACAAGAATGATGCTTCCTTAGTAAAACAGTTTTAACTTGAAATAGTTGAAACACTTGAAATACGCATGTATCTCAGTTAGAGTGTTAGTTTGACAAGAATGATGCTTCCTTAGTAAAACAGTTTTAACTTGAAATAGTTGAAACACTTGAAATACGCATGTATCTCAGTTAGAGTGTTAGTTTGACAAGAATGATGCTTCCTTAGTAAAACAGTTTTAACTTGAAATAGTTGAAACACTTGAAATACGCATGTATCTCAGTTAGAGTGTTAGTTTGACAAAAATGATGCTTCCTTAGTAAAACAGTTTTAACTTGAAACAGTTGAAACACTTGAAATACGCATGTATCTCAGTTAGAGTGTTAGTTTGACAAAAATGATGCTTCCTTAGTAAAACAGTTTTAACTTGAAACAGTTGAAACACTTGAAATACGCATGTATCTCAGTTAGAGTGTTACTTTGACAAAAATGATGCTTCCTTAGTAAAACAGTTTTAACTTGAAACAGTTGAAACACTTGAAATACGCATGTATCTCAGTTAGAGTGTTAGTTTGACAAAAATGATGCTTCCTTAGTAGAACAGTTTTAACTTGAAACAGTTGAAACACTTGAAATACGCATGTATCTCAGTTAGAGTGTTAGTTTGACAAAAATGATGCTTCCTTAGTAAAACAGTTTTAACTTGAAACAGTTGAAACACTTGAAATACGCATGTATCTCAGTTAGAGTGTTAGTTTGACAAAAATGATGCTTCCTTAGTAAAACAGTTTTAACTTGAAACAGTTGAAACACTTGAAATACGCATGTATCTCAGTTAGAGTGTTAGTTTGACAAAAATGATGCTTCCTTAGTAAAACAGTTTTAACTTGAAACAGTTGAAACACTTGAAATACGCATGTATCTCAGTTAGAGTGTTAGTTTGACAAAAATGATGCTTCCTTAGTAAAACAGTTTTAACTTGAAACAGTTGAAACACTTGAAATACGCATGTATCTCAGTTAGAGTGTTAGTTTGACAAAAATGATGCTTCCTTAGTAAAACAGTTTTAACTTGAAACAGTTGAAACACTTGAAATACGCATGTATCTCAGTTAGAGTGTTAGTTTGACAAAAATGATGCTTCCTTAGTAAAACAGTTTTAACTTGAAACAGTTGAAACACTTGAAATACGCATGTATCTCAGTTAGAGTGTTAGTTTGACAAGAATGATGCTTCCTTAGTAAAACAGTTTTAACTTGAAACAGTTGAAACACTTGAAATACGCATGTATCTCAGTTAGAGTGTTAGTTTGACAAAAATGATGCTTCCTTAGTAAAACAGTTTTAACTTGAAACAGTTGAAACACTTGAAATACGCATGTATCTCAGTTAGAGTGTTAGTTTGACAAAAATGATGCTTCCTTAGTAAAACAGTTGAAACACTAGAAACAGTTAAATCCCTCAGCAAGTGTCGTGACGTGGAACAGTTCTAGTCCGCGATACACGCGCCAGTGTCGCGCGCCGATCCGTGCCGTTCAAACATTGCTCCGAATACGTTTGAACTGCGTATGGTGCAAGGTACAAGCTTTACACGGGTTGAGTAGCATTTGAGATATTTGAGAGACTTTTTTTTATTCTTTACAAGTTAGCCCTTGACTACAATCTTGATGGTAAGCGATGATGCAATCTGAGATGGAAGCGGGCTAACTTGTTAGGAGGAGGATGAAAATCCACACTTCTTTTGTTTTCTACACTACATCGTACCGGAACGATCAATTACTTGGCGCTACGTCTTTTTCAGTAGGGTGGTAACTAGCCACGGCCAAAGCCTCCCACCAGCCAGAGTCGGACCAATTAAGAAAACCTCAATCGGCCCAGCCAGGGATTGAATCCAGAACTTCCGTCATGTAAATCCACCGCGCATACCACTGCGCCTCGGTGGCCGTCAAAAGTACGAGTGCCATGATTAATACTACCGATACTACTTAGGTACTGGCTCTGGTCCATAGAGCAGTGAAGTTTAAATATATAAAGAAATAGCGTTTGGTGTGATGGTTTTTCACATAACTTATGATAGTTTATTTACGAGTATTTATTTCTTCACCGATTATAATAAAGAGAAACTCGTTTATCCTAGTTATTTTAAAATTCTAATCATTTTATTTCTTGTGGGCTTACACACTTTTTAAAAGTGTAGTCTGTGATATTCTACCTATAAAAAACGGAAAATATCTGCAGTAGTAGCTCTGCTCGAAGATGTCAAGACATTCGTATCTTTACAAATGTTCCCTGGAGGCCACGTTTTAAAATTCCCATATGAGCTCTCTGTTTATTTCGTAAAGTAGTGGAAATTAACAGGAATTCTTTTACTTGGATCTTTTCCGCACTTAGCTGTTGTGCGTAGATAAACCGGGCTATTATCAAACCCAATCGTAGTACGAGCCTTGAGATTAGTTGAAGAAAAAAAGAAGAATATAGGTGAATCTATGTTTTAATACTCTTTTACCAATACCCGCTACCGCCTATGACTTGACCTGCTAGCGCACAAGCTGCAGCGTGCCTAAATCGGCGTGCATTTGTCCGCTTAATGCCTCTATTTATTTTGGAAAAGGCCAGTTGAGGCGTGAGGTCGGATTGTGTTTGTGTAAGTGTTCCATTTATACTCAATGAGGACGTTTTTTACTGCTGTCCACTTTTTATATCGGATGTTTGAGCGTACCAGGTCCATTTCAGTTCAGTCCAGTAGGTATAGCAAATTTCAGAACTGATAATTAAACAATCTTTTTTTAATTTTCAGATATAGAGAAGGTTCGGATCAATATGGTACTTCTCAGGATGATCACGAAGCTGGAAGTTCTAACGGAAATTAAATGTAGGAAACTTCAGAATATGGGACATATCATGCGTCATGATAAGTATCGCATCTGCGGGATATGCAGCAAGTCATACAAGGCAAGATTCAAGGTAGTCGAAGATCTGGCAGACGCATCTCCTGGCTTGAAACCTCTCCAAATGGTACGGAATGAGCCTCTTTATCAACCCATATTCGGCTCACTGCTGAGCTCGAGTCTCCTCTCAGAATGAGAGAGGTTAAGCCAATAGTGCACCACACTGGCCAATGCGGATTGGCAGACTTCACACACGCAGAGAATTAAGAAAATTCTCTGGTATGCAGGTTTCCTTACGATATTATTCCTTCACTCTTTGAGACACGTGATATTAAATTTCTTAAAATGCACATAATGAAAAGTTGGAGGTGCATGCCCCGGACTGGATTCTAATTGATATCCTCGATCCACTTAGTGGGGGATCGACTTTGAGGTACATATTTTACAAATTATTTAATCAAAAGTGACACCAACAACATTGTCTGTTTGCCCAATTTTGGCAAAGGCCTCCTCAATTTCCTTTCATTTGGGTCGGTTCAACGCCTTTCTTGTCCACGCCTCCCCTGCTACCGCCTTTAACTCGTCCTCCCATCTTCGGAACTGTCTGCCTCGATTCCTTTTGCTATTTCTTGGATACCAATATACAATAGTTTTATTCCATTTTTCTGTTCCTCTTATTATATGGCCTGTCCATTTCCACTTAAGTTTCCTTATCCTTATTATGACATCATCTATTTTCGTATGTTTTCTTATTATCATAATTCTGTCTGATCTTCTTATATTTAGCATGCTTCTCTCCACTGCTGTCTGGCATGTCTCTAGTTTGACAACCATAGGTCAAAATTGGTAACACACAGGTGTTGTATAGCTTGGACTTAAGAGACATCTTGGTTTCTGTGTTTTTCATGATTTCTTTTAACCCCCAGTAACACTTCCATGCATTTCCAATTCTGGTGTCTACTTCCTTTGACATCACATAAGCGACAAATCAACTGATTGACACAAATAATATATAATTAAAGCGTATGTATTTCATTGCTACGTACAAAATTCAAAATTAAATTTGCCATAAATCGTGTTTGCGTATTTCGCAGCGTGCACGCCGCGCCGTGTAAAGCCAGTAAATCAATTACTCGCACAAATTGACTTCCAAAATCTGTCCGTTGTTTTCTAAAACACAATGGCCCCACCTGAATGGGCACTGATTGTCGCCGCCATCGCTGTCCGCATTGTCCCCAAATTGCTGTTTAGCGGCACTGCGCTGTTTGCGCCGCGGATTAGAAGCAAACAAACTGTCACTCAATATTGTTTAAGTGCTGATTACTGATTATCACGTTCCTGACAAAAAACGCTTTGGTCTAAAAGCCTGTGATAGCCGTCATTTAATATTTTTTTTGACGGCCTCCGTGGCGCAGTGGTGCGTGGGGTGAATTAACAAGACGGAGGTCCTGGGTTCGATCCCCGGCTGGGCCGATTCAAGTTTTCTTAATTGGTGCAGGTCTGGCTGGTGGGAGGCATCGGCCGTGGTTAGTTACCACCCTACCGACAAAGACGTACCACCAAGCGATTTAGTGTTCCGGTACGATGTCGTGTAGAAACCGAAAGGAGTGTGGATTTGATCCTACTCCTAAACAAGTTAGTCCGCTTACATCTTAGATTGCATCATCACTTACCATCAGGTGATATTGTAGTCAAGGGCTAACTTGTAGAGAAAAGATTTTGTCCGTCAGACTTCCTTAATATGACCCTCTCGCAATATCCGTCTATAGCGGACGCCTGTGCAACTACTAAACAGATTTGTCTGAAATTTAAGTTGGAGATAGATAATACTCTGGATTAATTCATTACCCTTACCCGAAATAATGCGTGGTTCCCACGGGATTTCAAAAATCAAAATTTCAAATAAACAAAGTCATGAGCGTCTTCTAACTTTCAAAAATGTGATTTTTTCAAATCTCAGGACGTTCGACATAATTAAACTTGCTGCCTAAAGAAAAAGGGAAACCAGACAGAATGGCACCGTAACGCGTTACGTTACGAAGTTATCACTTCAGGAAGTGGAAGAAATATTATATTTTGAGATAACGTTATCACTTATTGGGTGATGAGATTTGAGAAACTCATCTTATCTGATTCAGCCTTCAGGTGGGTTATACTCGTGATGTCGTTCAAAATCTGCAATTTACTACCCTATTTTTCTAGTAATCTCTTCTTTTACGAGGGGGTTGAATACAGAGCTTACACTCATCACGCTGCTCGAGTCACTAATTCTTACTTCGCAATTTAACCCTCACTTACCTACTTAAAGGGTTAATTTGGGAAGATATTTAATCCTCTACGTTTCGGTGCAAGATTTATTTAGAAGGCATCCTTAATTTGGCTAAAAAGGGAATAAAGTAAGTAATAAATATTGTAAGTAAGGGTTTTTGGGATCGAATCCTTCGGGATTATTACGAAACAACGGCGGCTAAATTGGCAAATCCTCTGCTAATGGTCCAGTAAAGTTCACAAACAGGACGCGTTTCAAGC
Source organism: Bicyclus anynana (assembly GCF_947172395.1). NCBI lineage: Eukaryota > Metazoa > Arthropoda > Insecta > Lepidoptera > Nymphalidae > Bicyclus > Bicyclus anynana. Next base: position 16,040,036 of record NC_069092.1, on the reverse strand, counting down.
GACGATATATTACAGCTTGTTGTGACGTTTCATTCAATCCGGATAGCTACAAAAATCAAAAGTTATACAAAATCAACGACGTATATTGTACTGCTCGTACGGATTGACTTGACACCTGGCTCTAATGATGTTTGTACTGTGTTTCTTTGTGTTTGGTAACCAGGTGTCAAGTTTATTGCGCACGAGTTATACATACGGTAACCAAAATCAGATGATTTAAGGAATACAGATGATATATGTATTATTATAACACTCCTAAACGCATCCGTACTTTGTGCTTGTATTGTCTATGAAATGAGAAACCTGATCCAGCGGTTATAATAAGTTGTAAATCGCTGGCTTGGCTTTAACACAGACGCAGTTTTTGGATGCAATGTCTTACATTCTCATCATTATGTTGATGGACGACTACTGCCTCTCTTTAGGGTTTCTGTACAACACGGCTTACATTCTTAATAATAATATAAAGAGGAAATATTTCATTCATTGTTTGTTGGCTTCCAGTAAATAGGCTCTGAAATTACTGGAATTAAAAATTAAATTTAAAAATTCTTTCACCATTAGAATCTACATAATGTCTGATACAGAAACTATGTGGGTAAAACCGCGTGGCATCTGCTAGTTTTAAATAATTTATCAACCACTTTGGGTTTGGTTTGGGCCACCTTACTACACCCTCTCATTCTGAGAGGAGACTCGAACTCAGCAGTGAGCCGAATATGGGTTGATAATGACTACAAAGCCAAACGGTCTTCCTAAAGTAGAACTATCGACACTATCATATTTTATCTCATCTAAATAGCTTGTTAATAAATTGACGCGTCCCGCTAATACAGTGAATTTCAATCAATTCCAGCTAATTTATAATGAACTCGCCGCCGTACTGTTAAAGCCAATTTGTCACGCGGACTTTGATGCTGGCTGCGCTGCCGATATCAATTACATTGACTGGCGTGCGTTGATGTGAACAGCGACTGTCCGCAGACTTATGGTCCGTTTATTTACTAGTCATTCTCATTAGAGCTAGTGGTCTATAACTGTAACAAAACAAAAAGAAAAATAAACCTTTTTGACGGTCTCCGTGACGCAGTGGTATGCGCAGTGGATTTAAAAGACGGAGGTCCTGGGTTCTATTCCCGGTTAGGCCAATTGAGGTTATCTTAATTTGGTCCAGGACTGGCTGGTGGGAGGCTTCGGCCGTGGCTAATTACCACTCTACCGACAAAGACACTTATAGAAACTGAAAGGTGTGTGGATTTTCATCCTCCTCCTAACAAGTTAGCCCGCTTCCATCTTAGATTGCATCGTCACTTACCATCCAGTTGAGATTGTAGTCAAGGGCTAACTTGTAAAGAATAAAAAAAAAGACATACCGCCAAACGATTTAGCGTTCCAGTACGATGTCGTGTAGAAATCTAAAAAGGGTGCATTTTCATCCTCCTCCTAAAAAAGTTAGCCCGCTTCCAACTTAGATTGCATCATCACTTACCATCAGGTGAGACTGTAGTCAAGGGCTTACTTGTAAAGAATAAAAAAAAACCTTGGCAGTGTTCGTTGTGTTCTCTTCGCGGACCAAGGCGCTTTGGAACCCTCGTAACTTAGATTTCAAGTTTTCGAATTTACTTACTTAGTTTTGCATCAGCGAAGACCCTGAAGCGGCACAAATATAGCAATCTCGTCGGAGATTACATATATACGCGTTCTCAGGATTCAGGTAATAATAATTTCTTGATTGTTTGAATACCTTCTTTTATTTCGATTACTTTATGATATTTCTATTGGTGGTGAAACTACTCTCGATTCGAAATTGCAGACATTGTAGAGAAGAATTGATAAGAAACTCTGCAGTAGCTCTTTTAAAAAATGGTGGTTAGAAAACTGTTTAAATTCTACTCGATTTAACTCGTGATTCGCTCAACAGAGAATAATCGACCGCCAACATGAAAATAATAATGTCTCCTGTCAAGTTGTAGCTTTCAAGCTTGTATAAAATAAATCTGATTGGTTCCCGCCATTTTACTTCAACCGGCGTCAACCAATCACAGAATGACAACAGAGAGATCATTTAAAAACAAAGTTGCCAGCATGAAAATAAAAATGTAATACAATTATGAAGCTAGTTTGCTTAATCCTAACACATATTTGAGCCGTTTGCGGTCGAAACACTCCGGGGTCTGAGTACTCGCTTTCTTTTTAAAGAATTGCAAAGCGTTTAATCGACGCCTCCCGTGACCAGAGGGCTGGCCTATATTTAGGCCGGAGAATTAGTATTGCGATACAATGTAGCAGTACTGCCAGACTGGGCACTTTACCAATGAACTTCGATTCGGACGAATTCTACGACGCTTGAGTCTTTAGATATAATTTAAATGTAGTATATTTCCTTTTTTAAAACTAAATAAATAAATAAACATGTAAGGAATAAAAAATTAAAAAGGCTGTTGGTCACTGCGCTCGGTTGAGAAACAATCTCGGTCTCATGGTGCCACTCGGCGTCATTGTTTTTTTTTCTATGCAGTGGACTTCAATCGATTTAGCGTCGACGATCAATCGTTGTGTGATAGACAATTAATATTGTACATCTTTTCACTTTTATTGTTTGGATCATTAGGTTCAAATAAATACACGTGAAATCTCACTACACTCCCGCTCCCTCATTGTGATTTTCTCTCAACCCCCTCCACCGATTTCGAACCTTAATAGTTGATCCCCTTTCTGGAAATAACGATTTGACAACCCTATAAAATAAATAGCCCGTATTGCATACATACTCCATTCCAACGCGCATCGCTTACATATAGATGCAGACTGTAAACCATATTTCCCAAATCGTATTTTACGGTACGTGAGAGAGGAAAAGATGGCTTGTGTATATATTTTCCAGAATTGCATAAAAATTTGAAGCTTTCCTTTATGTTCGACGAGGTTTCATTCGATCACTTCTTAAAGCCCTTTTAGTGTACCTACTCGTACCTATCATATTAATCTTAAACGTGTATATTTTAGTTTATTTATAAACTAGCCGAATCCCCGCGGTTTCACCCGCGTAGTTCTCATTCCCGTAAGAATACGAAGATAAAATGTAGCTTATCATCATCATCATCATATCAGCCGATGGACGTCCACTGCAGGATATAGATCTTTTGTAGACATCACGATCCTGAGCCGCCTGCATCTAGCGAATCCCTGCGGCTCGCTTGGTGTCCTCAATCTACCCGTCAAATATAGCCTATGACACTCACAAACAACGTGACTTTAAAGTGTTAAAAGAATTTCCAAATTCAGTTCAGTAGATCCAGAGATTACCAACCTTACAATTATACAATCTCTACTTTAAAATATTTAGTAAAGTTAAGAAAATCTCAATCGGCCCAGCTTGGGATCGAACCTAGAAACTCCATCTTGTAAATCTACTGCCGCTGCGTCACAGAGGCTGTAAAAATGATCACGTAGTTGTCTTGAAGAAAGTGTATAGTAATAATTATTTACCTCAAATTCCAATTTGTTAAAAAAATCTCTCTGTGAACGCTGATTCTCTTGCTGATAAAATGGTAATTATATTGTTCCATCGCACATCCTCAGAATGTCTTGCAAAATAATGAAACATTGAATTATCATATTAATCTACATTTAAATTTCGATATATATAAACATGACATGTTCTAAGTTCTCTTTGACCGAATCAGCCCACGGGAAGCAAAGTTGAACCATTTTAAAATCCTAATGGAATACTACCCTTGAAATATAAATAATGTATTTTCATTAGAAGTTCCTTCGTTAAGCCGTTTAATCCGCACTTTGATAGTATTCATACTAATATAATTAAATACGACGTAAGGTTCAATTCCCATCTGGGTCACTTTATAAATTGGCTTAGTATCAGAATACCTATATCCATATGCATATGCATAGCTATCTTATCGGTCTATTCGTTATCCTATGTGGGTGCATAAGGTTTTCAACAAGGGTATGCACTAAAAGTATAAAAGTTGGAAAATTTCTATTCCTTACAAGTTAAGTTAGCCCGTGACTACAATCTCATCTGATGGTAAGTGACGATGCAATTGAAGATTGAAGCGGGCTAACTTGTCGGAGGAGGACGAAAATTCACACCCCTTTCGGTTTCTACACGACATCGTACTGGAACGGTAAATCGCTTGGCGGTACGTCTTTGCCGGTAGGCTGGCCACTAACTACTACTATCTAGCCCAGTCGAAGCCATCCACCAGCCAGATCTGGACAAATTAAAAACCTCAATCATGGGTTTAGTTCCTATAAGGACGAAGGCCTGGTCCTGAAATGGGCCTGTGATGTGTTTTGGCTGATGAGAGGCTTCGGCCGTGGCTAGTTACCACCCTACCGAAAAAGACGTACCGCCAAGTGATTTAGCGTTCCGGTATGATGTCGTGTAGAAACCTAAGGGGTATGGATTTTCATCCTCCTCCTAACGAGTTAGCCCGTTTTCATCTTAGATTGCATCATCACCATATGTTTTCTGTGTCATCACTTACCATCAGGTGAGATTGTAGTAAAGGGCTAATTTGTAAAGAATAAAAAAATGTAATAGGCTGACAAATGTCCTCTATCCCCTCCACCATGACAAATGATGTAGAAGGGCAATTAGATTCGTTCAACCTCATGCAATGTTTCCACGGAGACTTCGAAATGACTTCTTAGATTTGCGGTGAGCTTGTTACAGTTAAAGTTTCTAGAAACTAGCTTGTTACTGCAGTCTCTCGGGCCTAAGTAATACACGCCGTTGAATAATAAAAGGCTATCAAACAAACATGCTGAGTTCCAACTTAGTTAAGATGATGGAAATTATTTACAACTAGCAGACAACACTCGGTTTTACTTGCGTAGTTCTGGTGGAATCTATACTAATATTATAAAGCTGTAGAGTTTGTTTGAACGCGCTAATCTCTCTATTGGTCAGATTTGAAGAATTCTTTTAGTTTATATACGACCGAATTCGAACCTACAGTGTAGGTATTATATTTTTTCATATATGACACGCGTAACTATTTACTGAGATTTGATATTTTTTTTAATTAGAAAGGATGTATTTCGAATTCTGTCGTATATTTTGGAAAAACATCCATCCCTAAGGAAAAAAACAGTGAATGATTAATTGTAAAGTATAACCATAACTTTCTATAGTGTATTCAGATTTTGACATTTTTTTTAATATTAAATAAGGCCTAGTAGTAAAAAGTTACACGTGTTCATACATAAAAAAATATAAACACGTCAAATTGTTAACCTTCTCTGCGTTTTTCGTCTGTAGAAAATACGTTTCCTGTTCCAACAACGTAATTAACGCTAATATATTGTATTCTGTGGTAAAACTCTTAGAAGTATAATGAAATAAAATTTTCCTCTTGTACAAGTTGCTCCTCAGTTTAACGACCGTGTCTCATCGCTTTCTACTCAATTAGTGCAAGTTAGTCCATTGCCTTGTTCGTTTTGTGGTATATTGTCTGTGGATAGTCCCAGATTGGGCCAGAAAATGAAATTCTAAGTACTGAAGTAAAACACATAATAGTTTTTTAAAAACGTAGAAATTAGGTTTTGTAAAACGTAGAAATTAGGGATGATAGGCTACGAAATTATGATAATATCGAAATACAATACGGTTGTAGTAAAAAAAGGAGATATATTAGAAATTGAGCCCACTTTTCAGAACGATACAAAAATGAAAAATGAACTATAAATCTTGTATATTTTACTAGATTGCAACATTAGAAATCAGCAGATTTCATTAAAAAGTCATATTATCTTATCTTTAAGATACAAAAACATTCTAAATTCACTTGAAAAAAAAAAACAAAAACAAAATGTCCTCCACGTCAGTTTTACGAGCATGCCCGCTCTTGAGTTATATTCAATTAGTTGGACAGTAACTCAATTTGAGACCGGAAAGACGTTGACAAGGTTGTAAAGAGAAAAGACCCATTTAAAATGAGTGGCAATTAATTTAACTATTACCACGTTCGTAGTAAGACTGGTTTGGATTTGATGGATCACTGTGAACATTAGAAGGCAGAATTTAAAAAATTAGAGCATCGCTAAAAGGGTGCTTATTGTAACGTTTGTAATGGTAAATAAAATTAAGGATGCTTGACGATTATATTATATAATATGATAGGCACGTGTACAGACTTTAGGACATGACAGTAGACAATAGACAAGACAATTAGACAGACAAGTAACATAACATTGACATTGACAATTACACAGACTATAAATATTATTAATGTACGTAATACTTATCTGTCAGTTTTCTTCATATTTTGGAAAGTGTGCTCAGAAACATTTCGATCTACTACTATAGTTTTTCCTTAAGTATTTTACTATAGGATTGTGTGCTCAGGAACTTTTCGATCTATATTTTCTCCTTATAAGCCTTTTACTATAGATTGTTGGTTATTAAAAGAAAGAAAAAAAATCTTTATTAATACATTAAGTCACACAATGTCTAGTAGTAGTAGATGTATTCCACACACAGGTGGGTAATCTAAATCGCAGAATATTGTCCTGGTGTCAAACTATAAAAAGTCCCAGCTCAGCACACTGCTATTAATATATATACATATCTGCTGTGTGGTCTTGCATACAACGCTGATTTTCAGCAATAGAAACACATAAAAATATTAGCTATACCTAGCTAATAGACTTTTTAATTTTTTAGCCTAATTTAATTAACATGTAAAAGATAAAAATATAACACGTTTAATAAAACATAATTATGTAATTACTCATAACGGAATGAATAATACTCAGCCCATTAAATAATTAGGTTTCGTGTAATTCCTGTAATTAATTCATTGTGAAATTTTGTTAATTTCAAAGTTGGTATATAGTACCTTTTCAGTATAAATTTTCCAGTACCTTTTCAGTATAAATTTTCCAAAACCAATTTAAATATACTTCAGAACTAGGTTTGAAATAGGTAGTGTCTATCATCTGGGATCAGATAAAACGACTTTTCGTTCTTCAATCGAGCAATGCAGAAATAACCTCTTTGACGATTCTAACCTCGTTTTACAAGACAGAATATGCGCTGGATTTAACAAACTACACCCTATTCTTTTACACATAGAGGTGAATCGAAATGCAATTGTAAGTTGGATTTATCTAAAAAGCTATCGTTCGATAGGATATGACGTTAACAGAGCTAACTCGTGTCTAGGTTATAAGAGTTAAGGCGTTTCTAACGCTGATAAATATGATATTCTCAAATTTCCGTTTATTTCGACATCTTGTTTCTATTGTACGATGGTTTTGTGCAAAAAGCCAAAGCTACTGGTTGTAAGTACCTACTTCTAGTGTCTTAGTTTAGTTGATACCTACAGTAAGCTTACATCCGTTGTCTCAGGGTTGATTCTATTTTTTTCTTAGACTTATATTAAATTTAATAAAAATCACATCAGACTACTCAAACGAGTATTCGACAAATAAGCATTAAAACTTTAGCCATTTCATAGAGTCAGAGTTCAACCGTGGAAATGAGCACAGTATTTACTACTTACATAAGTATTTTTGTCGCTGTGTACCTAACTGTGTATAATTGCCGATGAAATTATGTGTTGCTTGAACTACTATTATACCAAATTTAGCTACGCAGGGAGAATAACACTAGCGGAAAAAAGTAGTGTTAACCGGTTTTAAAGAAGATTCTTACCCTACACTCGTAGTCACAAACCAGGTTCTGCTCGGAGCTTTTGCCTCATGATATGCCAATTCGTCTCAATAAAATTGATGGAACCATTTGTACTTAGTGGAAAAACATCACTTACGAGTATAACAGTATTATCTAGCAGAAATTACTCCCTAGAAACACGTCAATACCGGTGCCCAACGTATGTTGAGCTTCTAATTTCATCGCAACTTGTCCATTTGTTTAACTTTTTCACTTACCTCGTAATGCTTGCGGGTAGTCGCAAACATTTCGCCAATATAAAGGGTCAGTCAACAAAAAATAACGCTGTAATAATGTGTAACGCAACCTAAACAAACACGCTTAATGGCGGACGGCGGCCATGTTTGATTTAGCGCCCGTGTCCAAGATGGCGCACCGCGGATTATCCGGCTAACAGGACCAGTGTTCACAATTCCAAAAAAAATACTATTACAAAATAGTTTTTCTCTTTCACTACTGTATTATCATCACACCAGCAGATGGACGTCCACTGTAGAACATAGGCCTTTTTTATGGACTTCAAAACACTACGATCCTGAACCGCCTAAATCCAGCGATTTCCAATGACAACTTGCTCAATGTGGACCACATCATTGACAACAGTGACATTTCAAAGCAACGGTGACGCCGCTTAGGCCCTATTATGGAGTCTGCGGCACTTAGACAATTCGAAAAGAATTAAAAAAAAACCTCTGCACTGGGTCGAACTGCACTTTCCAGTGCGAATTCGACATTTCAGCGCCTTGGGACTTCGCCTTCGGAGTAATAAGAATCTTTTCATTTCTTATGGATTAGATATCTGTAAACCTAACCTAAGAAGGCTGCTTTACCCCCCAATGATGCCATTATAGAATCTACACAATCAGTGATTACGTTGAAGGTTAACCATGGTACTACTTTAAGAAAACTATACTCTATCTATAGTAATATTATTTTGCGTGCCTCCTTTGTGCCTTCTTCAAACAACTTGACATTGAAATTTACATCGCTTATCTATGGACAAAAACAAAAGAAGTCGAATATTTTTATTTCACTGAGTGAGCAAACACGACTTTTCTTCACTTTTTTAAGTTAGAGAGGTGAAAAAACTATTTTATCGTTTTTAGCTTTCCCTTGACACGTCCAGAAAACTACAATTATTCAGACTCCATAATTATTGGCCGTAATTACCTATGGAAGAAGAGTGAGTTAACAGACTTTGAGATTTTATGAAAAAATAAAACTGAAATTATAGTTCTTATACTGATGAAGATGAACTAATAAACTCGTAATATAATTAATAACTATTTACTAATTTGCAATTACCAAGTTAGCTGCATCCGTTTTCAGAAGAAACCCAATTTAGCAATTACCTAAGAGAGAAGGCGGAGAGAGCTCTAACTAGGTTAGCCGGGTAAGAATCGAGTCTGAACTTTTAACGAAACGGTTTTCTTTGCGCTGAAAATATATATCTAGCTTAGTATTTTAATATGTTTAGGTGTTTAAAATTAATAAGAACTTTATATTATTAAGTTATTTACAAAAACCTTATTATTCAAAATCCACCAGATTTTATAGACCACATTTTATAGATACATTAAAATAAAAATATTTAATATGTATAAATAAATACATACGTACTTTCGAAGGGTAGGGATAAATCAATAATATAATAGGGCCTTATTGATTTATCCCTAACATAATATATGAGACGTGGAAAACTATAAACCAATATCATACGCCAACTACATAGATATTTTATATGATATTTTATAAAAAGTAGGTATAACAATTCTTTCCTATAGATAATAAGGTTAGTGACTTTGCACTTCTTTAATTGGTAAAAACTTAGAATACAAAAATTTAGATACACTGTAGAACTTAATAGTATTGTTAGAAAATATAACCATTATAACAGCAGAAATTGAGTAAACAAAAGTAAACGAAAGTTTAAACATTAAAACCACGACTTAACCTTTGAACAAAGGCAGCAAAATGTAAAACCAAGGGCAGTTCTCGGGAACCTTTTCAACATAAACCTCATTTTGGTTGCGTTGCAAACTCGACCGAATTTAAAATGAGCCTAAAGTAGGGTGACCACAAGCAACGCAAACATCTTACAGGTTATTATTATTATTACATATCGTAGGCTTATAATGAAAACTAGCTCTACTAGGCGTAGAACATGCTTTTCAACATCCATGACCTTGGAAAGGAATTAGTATTTTAACAACACGGTCAGTATCTTTTGTATAACTCCTTACCTAAAAGAGTTAGCTTTTGGGTAATGAGTTATGGTTGGTGTCTGTTCTGTGCTCCTTACTGCAATGCACACTAATCGGAATCGTAACGTGATCGCCTCGCCTTGGGAAAAGCTTATGAGTCACCGTCCGGAGGCTTACGTATCTCTCTCTCTTTTCGAGTACGCTTGCCCTTTAGTTATTTTTATAAATGGACATTGTAAGTTTTAAATTCGCGTTTGTCTCTCACTTTTTAACATATTTCTTTAGAAAGGGAGGGTAGAACTTAAACTTACGCTGTCTATTTACGAAAAAATCATTACAGAAATAAGCTAGTAAGCCCCTGCACATATTAAGTAGTTTGACGGTACCTCTGTCTATCCACAATGAGAGAGGATCTAAAGAGTACTTAAGTCCTCTGGGGAACAAACACAGCGTCTTGCGTCAGCGTCACAAAATATTCTTGTGATGTGCTCAATTTATGAACTAGGACTTATCCTTGTAAACTAATAACATGGGAACCCTTCACTAACCCAAAGTATGACGTATGATAATCGCGCACCATTCCCGCTTTATCATGTTCCATATTACAGGCCATTACGACCCAATCCATTACAACTAACATTATACCGGCTTTATGGATTGTTGTGATTAGGGCGATAGTGTTAGTCCGTGGTGTTGCTTACAAATCCTTTTCAGAGACTGTCAACGTTTACTTTGACTTATACTGGACGCTGCCTTATAAAGTAGCACCTTCTTATGGTTCCGTTGTCAACAAGGAACCTTTATATTTTTGTCATGTACGTCTGTCCGTGGTGTATTTCAGTATACATTACTAAATAGACGTAATTTAAGCAAGCCGAAAATGTCATAAAATAAAATTTGGAAGATTTTTTCCTCTACGGGTAAAAAAAATATTTTTTGTAATTGGACAGAGCTTTAAAAATTATTATAAGTCAGTTAACACCATTTTCCGATTTGGTGATCCGGCAGGGTACAGCAAACTTTAGTTTCTAAGTGCTTCTGAGAAAAACAGTTGTATGATACACAGTCGGACAACTAAGTTATGGGAGCGCGCGTGTGTGGTGTGATAATTAAACTCCCATAATTAATATAAAAAACTAAATAACAATGATAAAATCGAATGCGTATGCGACGCATTTATGACGTTGAAATGAGAGACGCGATTTAGCGAAGCGTGGTCCCGTGTTATGTCGTTTAACGTACTCTGCCCTAGTGGGGCCAAGATTAAGTATTTATAATTCTTTACAAAAAAAGGATTATTTTATCCCGAAATATAACGGCTCTCATTGCAGAGTTGGACTGGAGTCTTATTGCCTGAAATCATGTCGAACGGTGATTGGATAAGTGCAAGGTGTAAGTGCAAGCTTCGAGAAGGGTTGACATTCCATCTGCGTTACGTAATTCTAACACAAAGGAATGTTACGTGGTTATTGTATAATGCAGCTTAAAGAGTTATAAATAACTTACAATTATTACGTACCCTAAATATATCGCCACAAAGTGATTTTCTTGAATTTTACATTTGAGATTCGGAATCCTCTATAATAAGATATTTCAATCTTTTCCCATTAAAGTGTTCTATCACTAAGCCACTTAGCAAATTAGATGTCTTATTACCAAGATCATTACCAGTTAATACAAGGCAGTCAAATTGTAGATCAACTTACGACGTCTTTTATTGCCACTTAAATAGCTCTCCGTAATCTCCGTGCAATTAATTCCGACATAGAAGTAATTAGCTGAACGAGCCTGCACTAGCGTGGAGCTACCAAGTTATATTAAAACGTATAATTCAACCACTTGCATTAGCATAGAGCATTCCGTACCTACTAATAATATTGAGTCAAAAGTCAACATATACAACGATCTGATTAAGCTTTGCACTTTATTATAACCATCAGCCTCAGACCAATTATAGAAGGACCAGTATCGAACCCAAATTCACGAATAAAATTGTATGTCATTTTCTGAGGAAAACGAGCTTAGATTTGGTATATATGTCTGGGAGGCTTCGGCCGTGGCTAGTTGCCACCCTACTGGCAAAGACGTACCGCCAAGCGATTTAGCGTTCCGTTGTGTTTTGCTTCACCGTTTGAGACACGTGATGTTTATTTTTATATAATGATTTACTTATTTTGCTATCATCCGCGAAAAGTCGACGAACCCATGCGACAACGTCACCCAGGTCCGACAAAATACTCTCTACGTACGTTTCACCTCGAAACCGGAGCATCCTCAGGAGATGTTGACTCTACAACGTGCAATTGCAAAGTGTCGTTTTCGACCTTTGCTTCGTCTTTTATAGACCAAAAAGTAGGTGGGGCAAGAGGTGGGCGTTGCCAAGATACTCATAATATAAGCGATTTATCTCGCATCGCATTCAAACATTTTTATTAGTGGTGACTTCGATAACTCTATTTGTTCATTTAATAAGGTAATTCCTGACATATTATGTTTTATTATTTCTAATTGTTCCAAAACGCATAGTCGTAGGCCTTTATTGCAAGTGTGTAAAATGTCATACATATGATTATCTGCAAGCTTATGACCAGTATCTAGGAGATGCTTTGCAAAGTGCGACCTTTGTGGACGGTCATTTCGAACAGCGGATATGTGCTCCTTGTAACGTGTATCAAAATTCCGACCGGTTTGACCAATATATGTTGCATTACATTCAGAACATTGCAATTTATAGACTCCCGATTTATGTTGCTTCTCTAGTTTATCTTTACCATTGCAAATATTTTTAAGAGAGTTGTTTGTTCTGAAAGCCACATTTATATAATGCGTTCTAAGTGTTTTTGCAATACGTTCCGACACTGGACCAAAGTATGTTAGACTAGCTTTAAATTTTTTAGGTTTTTCTAATGGAATTCCATAAAGTTCTTTTCTAATCAACACCAATTGTTTCTTATTGATTATTCTATTCACAATATTCGGGTTGTATCCATTTGAAATGGCCATGCGATATGGACATCAGTCTATGAACATAACTATGGAAAGCTGCTAATTTATGTGGCCATGGATGACAAGATGAAGCTGGTATGGTTATATCTGTATAAGTTGGCTTACGATAAATCCCAAAGTGATGTCTATTATTAACTCTAGTGATTGTTACATCAAGGAAATTTAAAGAATTATTCTGTTCTATTTCTAATTTAAATTTAATTTTTGAGTGCAAATTGTTTAATTTATCTACGAAGACATCCAATTGTCTGTCCGTTCCAGTCCAGCATATAATTATATCGTCTACATATCGATAGTAATATAAAATGTGATTATTTATAACAATATTTTTATTTTCAAAGTCATCTATAAATATGTCAGCCATTAAGGGACTCAAAGGTGATCCCATAGCTAGCCCTTCTTTTTGCTGGTAGTAATCATTATTAAATCTAAAATAATTTTGTTCCATACATATATGTGTTAACTCAATCAACTCTGACATTTCAGTAGGATGCGTTTTATTTATTTCTAACAAATTTATTTAAAATATCCAGTGTTTCGTTTACTGGAACATTAGTAAATAAGCTATCGACATCTAATGATATTAATTTACAACAGTTAGGTAAATCTATATCCTTGATTTTGGTGATTAGTTCAACAGTGTTTTTAAGTGCAAATACTGGCCGAAAAGAGGTTTTTAGTTTAATTATATTATTTAATTGCTTTGCTAGTTCATATGCTGGCGCTCCAATATAGGAGACAACTGGACGCATTGGGATGTTATCCTTGTGAATTTTAGGTAAGCCATACAAAAGTGGGGCATGAGTGTTCATTACAATAGCCTTTTGTTTAGATGTACATTTGGGGAATATAAATTCTGATTTATTTATAGCTAGTCTAACTAGATCTAGATCTAACTTCATCTTGTCATCCATGGCCACATAAATTAGCAGCTTTCCATAGTTATGTTCATAGACTGATGTCCATTCCTCTAACTAGGGATCAGTATAACAAGGAATTAAATATAATATATCGCATGGCCATTTCAAATGGATACAACCCTAATATTGTGAATAGAATAATCAATAAGAAACAATTGGTGTTGATTAGAAAAGAACTTTATGGAATTCCATTAGAAAAACCTAAAAAATTTAAAGCTAGTCTAACATACTTTGGTCCAGTGTCGGAACGTATTGCAAAAACACTTAGAACACATGATATAAATGTGGCTTTCAGAACAAACAACTCTCTTAAAAATATTTGCAATGGTAAAGATAAACTAGAGAAGCAACATAAATCGGGAGTCTATAAATTGCAATGTTCTGAATGTAATGCAACATATATTGGTCAAACCGGTCGGAATTTTGATACACGTTACAAGGAGCACATATCCGCTGTTCGAAATGACCGTCCACAAAGGTCGCACTTTGCCAAGCATCTTCTAGATACTAGTCATAAGCTTGCAGATAATCATATGTATGACATTTTACACACTTGCAATAAAGGCCTACGACTATGCGTTTTGGAACAATTAGAAATAATAAAACATAATATGTCAGGAATTACCTTATTAAATGAACAAATAGAGTTATCGAAGTCACCACTAATAAAAATGTTTGAATGCGATGCGAGATAAATCGCTTATATTATGAGTATCTTGGCAACGCCCACCTCTTGCCCCACCTACTTTTTGGTCTATAAAATACGAAGCAAAGGTCGAAAACGACACTTTGCAATTGCACGTTGTAGAGTCAACGTCTCCTGAGGATGCTCCGGTTTCGGGGTGAAACGTACGTAGAGAGTATTTTGTCGGACCTGGGTGACGTTGTCGCATGGGTTCGTCGACTTTTCGCGGATGATAGCAAAATAAATAGATCATTATATAATCATGATGAACTTCCGCAAAATAACGCCTGCTTCTATCCAATATGTTTATTTTTTTTAAATGCACACAACTAAAAAGTTGTAGTTGTAGATGTATGCCGCGGACCGGATTTGAACCCACACCCTCCGGAATCGGAGGCACGGTGTCATCCCTGTTTAGTGACGAATTATTAAATGACGAATAAATATTACTCTCTCAATAGTAAATTCGAAAACAACTGTATTTAACACGGACTAAATTACTATTGCCTGCGCTTCCTACAAACAGGTTACTAAAAACATTATTTACTATGTGGTTTTCTTTAGTTCTTTACTATTATGAATTTGAAGTTCTTGCGTCAGACGTTCAGCAGCAGGCTAATTCACTAACTTTGACGTATGTTAGTTGACATATACGAAATGGAGAGTCTATGTAACAATTGTGATCGTGTCTACTGACAACCTTTCGTGGATATCATACACAAGGCAGATGACATTTCTCAGTTGATTTGATGTTTATTTTAATAGTGTAGGAGAAACCAGGAAAAATGTTGGACGTACCTTGTATTGCTGGCACGGTCTTCTTTCCGGGGTACCCCTCTGTTAGTAGAGAGCTGCAGGTCTGGCTATTTCAAATATTGGCTGGCACGATACGATTGATGAATGGAATATTTGAATCGCTGTTCTTATTTAGTATGCAATGATATAAAGAACGCCGACTTGTCGGGTTGAGCGTTGTAAGAAGAAGAATAGCTCTTGTGATGATTGACAAGCGACAGTTGACAGTTGACAGTTGACAGCTGACAGCTTGTGACGTGAGGAGACGTCTGAACAAATTTCCTGATTTATGTCATACAAGATTCTATACATTTTGTCTACACTTGTGATTACACTATGAAATTTTAAATTCTACGGAACAAATAGTGTTGTCAATAAAGACCAAATTAGTGAATAGGCTAGCAGATCTCCTAATTCGCCAGATCTTATATTTCCCCATGAAAGCAATCTGAAAAGTAGTAAGGGGAAGGCATGGACGAAATAAGTATATTAAAAAGGAAAAGCAAGGGAAAAGTTAGTATATATTAATATTCAGGAATTCAATTCACAGCGAATCTCATCGTGATCTCTACATACATAAATTGATTGTACGCGCAAAAGTGGCTTAACTCGAATTCGGCCGATACACTCGTAATGGCTTATTATCCCGGGCACTAATATAATTACTGTAATTTACTGGCTATAGTTCGCGTTGCCTGTATCAGTATCAGTTTCTTTTATGTATTTAAATGCGATGTTGCATTTAAATCATCATCAGTCTATTTTAATAGCCCATTACAGGGTCAGGCTTCCCTTCTTTTGTAGAAAAGGGTTCGTAAGACCCACCATGCTGCTGCAATGCGAGCTCGCGGGATATGTTGCACATTTTTAAGCAAGAAATCGCTAACGAATACGTATATTTAAACACAAAATAATACAATAACACAATATGAAACAAAATAATACAATAATACAATATGGAACTTAAGTTATTATATCTTAATAACTATACAAATCAGACCCAAGTGGAATGACGGCGAGAATACTTTAGTTTCTTATTTATAAATAGTAACCATAATGAACATAGCCAGACTAGGTTGTCATCCTCCTTCCAACTGTGCGGAAAGCTTATATGAGAAATGGCTACGGTTATAGACTAAATTGGAGATAGAATAGATACTAAAAATCCAACAACTCTCTGATTTAAGTATGACTTGTGTAGTTTGTAGCTATTGGGTTTATGTTTGAAGCTCAGAGATCACGATATGACATATCTAGTCTACTTACTGTAATACTGATAAATCTAAAAATATTGAGTAACTTAACTTGGTCAGACCTGGTAGGTGATCGGCCACGTGATTGTTTCCCCTCCACCTAGTAACATTAGCCTGAAATATAAGAAATAGCATAACATTTTTTACAGAATGCAATATGGTATAATTATGTAAAATACCTATATATCCATTAAAAAAGTATGTAAACACATATTTATTATACCAATGTACCTACTTGTAATAATGTATTGATATTATAATATTTTTCATTAGGTCTATAGTTTAACTCATTTTAGTTCCTTTTGGTTATATAATATTATTAGTTTATTTTTTTAGTTTAACTGTCAGTGTTAGGTATTAGTTAAGATTATAAGGTTGTTTTGGCTGTGTTTGTGGCGTTACCCGATCTGTGGTTCCAACTGAAAATTAGCGCTACATGTTCTGATTCAAATGGTCACGTAGCATTATGCTGAGCTGGGGCCATTTTTTGGGTTAAGTCACACATCGCAGGGTACTGTCCTAGATGACTTGCTATACTGAAGATATTGTGATGTGTGGCATAACTTCGAAATAAACTCATTTTTCTTCCTTTCTTTTTTTTCTTTTCATATAATATAAAAATACTGTTTCGAAATTTTTCGAGTTAGGTCACTTTACAACAGAATCGAATTTATCTCACAACGAAAAAGTCACATTTTAAATTTTCATATTGAAATATTGCAGGATCAAAGAGCCCGGCTAAGTAATTACGTCGCGACTCGCGCGACGCGCCGGTGGTACGTCGCCGTCGCGTTTACACTACACGATTGTCGCAATAGTATTTTAAGTCGGTTACGTTTCGTTACATAAAGACAAAAAAATCTTAAATGTATTATTTAAATCGGCATCCTTTTGTCGATGTCCAGTCGACTTGCACAAAACGTTTCGCATCGATGTTCCTGATAAGAACAGCGAAGATGTGGAATGCTCTTCCGGCTTCCTAACACTTATAATTTGTGCCTTCAAGACAAGAGTGAATAGGCATTTTCTAGGCAAGCGCGCTCCAACCTAGACCTCATCATTGCTTTCCACCATGCACGATTGTAGTCAAGCGCAAGTCTATTTAGAATTAAAAAAATATATTATATCTATTAAAAACTGATTGAAAATTCATCTTGATATGCAAGTAATCTTTAAATTACGAGTAAGTAATTTCAAAGAAACAGTGACAGCTAATACTCAGGTGACAGCTAATACTCAGGTACTCAGCTAAGCACTTGTTGTTGTAGTGCTGATATTTGAAAAAATTTAAGTATCTACAATCTACTTTACGTAATAATATAGCTTGCTTTTAAAACATTAAAATCCTTTGCGCAGCTTAAAATTGAAAGAGCTGTAAAGCAACAACTTTGTACTTTAAGAAACATACCTTCATATTACGATATAGTCTGTCGTGGACAAAATTTAGTCCAAAACTCATCATATTTTCTGGTACCCAGGCATATTCAAAACTGATTGGTTTAGCCTTTACCATTGTTACCTTAGCCTTTAGGCGAAGGTAACAATGGTAAATGCTCCTAAGCTTGCTAAAGTGATCGCATTTCGGCTTTACACCGCCATCTCTAGGCCTCGTGCGTTATAAGCCGATGACGTCACTTGTCTCGCCGTGTTATGAGGTGCCCCGAAGCCATTTGTGTAACACAATGTGTTGGTTTAGTAGATTTAATACATGATATGGTAAACGTAGATCGCTCTTGGCATAATAATATTACGGGTTACCTGATGCTAGGTTACATAAATAGCACAATATAATTATCATCTACTAGTTTTTTTATGTGGCTTCCCTCGCGTTAGTGTAGATTTTGTTAATTAATTTATCTGTTACTGGACGACCGTCGGAAATAACTTTTCCACCTGTCGGAAATAGTAATTATTTTTTAATAAAACTAGAGTCAGTGCGTTTTCAACTAAGTTTAAATGAGACTTAAGACTAAAATCCTCTCCTTTATAAAGAAGCAGGTCTGGCCCTGCAGGGAGTTGAAATAAATAAGTTGATGATGTTATACGGCCTCCGCGGCGGAGTGGTATGTGCGGTGGATTTAAAAGACGGAAATCCTTGGTTCGATACCCGGCTGGGCCAATTGAATTTTTCCCCATCGGTCCACGTCAGGCTTGTGGGAGGCTTGGTCAGTGTCTAGTTACCACTTTACCGTCTAAATCGTACCACCAAGCGATTTAGCGTTCCAGTGCGATGTCGCGTAGAAACAGAAAGGAGTGGGGCTTTTCATCCAACTACTAACAAGTTAGCCCGCTTCGATCTTAGATTGCATCACCACTTACCATCAGGTGAGATTATAGTTAAGGGCTAACTTGTAAAAAATAAAAAAAAAGCCCAAAAATTAAATTTCCATATCACACTAATATTAAAAAGGCGAAAGATTGTGGGTGTGTAAGTATGTTTGTTCCTCCTTTGCGATGCGAAGTGATTTAGCTGAAATTTGGAATGGAAATAGTTTTTACTCTGGATAAACATATAGGCTACTTGTCACCCCGGAAAAATTCTTATTATTTTTTTTTTTTTAATTTATTTTATTGATAGATATAACAATTATTTAACATATCGATACTTTCGCCAAACTGTACAGGCAGTTTGTTGGCGAGTTGACGCTCATTATTCTAGTTATTATTTAAAAGTAATTGCTAAATCTAATTTTAATAGGATAATTAAAACTAAGGTAACCTATGAATCTAATATTATAAAATGAAATAATAAAAAAAAATTTACAAAAGGTGCAAAACAATTTCTATAAAGTAAATCCGTCAGTGATGGGGTCCCCAAGGAAAACTTTCTTTAATTTCTTCTTGAGGACTCCTTCACTAATCTCCCTTTCTTTTTTGAGCCACTCAATTTATTATATATTAGTATTAGTTCCTGCTAGATTTGTGAATAACTGAATTTCACGAGGACAAAGTTGCTTTTATAATATATGTTTCCGTTCTCAAAAAAACCTTGTATATAGTTGAAAATATTATGATTCGAGTGTCGTGTGCGATAATAGTCTAGCAGACTATTCAGAAAATCTGAACTCTTTATCAATACTGTGGTTGTTTATCCATGTAAATGTTAACCTACAGATTTATTTTATAAAGTGCCGGACATTTTTGATAGCATGTCAGATGCTAATCGTAGCGTATATGCAACAATATACCAAACAGCGATTAGAGGGAATAGTTTGTATGTAACATGAAGCTGTATTTATGTCCGTGTCGTGTCCAGAGGGCATGGTCGTGTCGATAACCATCGTTACAACCATTGTAATATTCCGATGCATTTTGGTGCTATAACGGGCAGGTTTAGTCCCGAGGGACGGATGTTTCAGTTTTACTGTGTGTACCTAATTGTATGTGTAAAAAGTATTACTTTGATGAGATTGATCTTTTTAAGATCTCCATCAATCAATCAATCAGGAATAAGGAGATCCTCCTTTCTGACTTAAAACTCTGAGTAGAGTAGTCTCTAGTCTTGTAAGTCGTAAGTCACATGCAACACGCATTGTTCGAAGACTTTTGTCTTCATTAGTCCATCATACGAGACAGAATAGTTTTATCAATATTATAATATATAATACAGTAAAAACTCCTTACTCACGCTTCCTTTATTCACGTTTTCACTATTAAAAAATAATATTCCTATATTCGCGGCTAAATATTTCGTTATTCGCGGATCTGACTGACGAAACTGATGTAAAATCTGCAAATTTAAACTTTATCTTGCAAATACCTATTGGCGAAATTGCGAATGGATGATTTAAGAATGCCACTGCTTAAAATCACTCTGAATAGAAGCTTTTAAAAAATGTCAAGCAAGAAAAAATTTCAAAATTTATCAAACTATTGTCTACGACTGAAGATAATGTTAATTAATATCTTCAATTAATGGTTTTTTTTATATATCTACTTGTTATTTATTTTGTCACCTAAGAACGTATCCCTTATTCCTATATAAAATACCATTCCATATTCACGGTTTCTGTATTCGCAGCACATTTAGAGAACGTATCCCCCGCAAATAATGAGCTTTTACTGTAGGTATAACCAGCAGAGCCCCCCTCAGTTTTACTCGCGTAGTTCCTATTCCCATATAATTAAAGATATTATAAATATGTTTACTTTAATTACTGCTAATGTAACTTTCTATAGGTTAAGTAGTTTTGGCGCCTACAAACCATATAGAAACAAACTAAAAATATAATCCTACTTATTTACAATATGAGTTTAGGTAGTTTCTCATTCGGAGCTAATCCTAGATATGATTATCTGTAACAAACCACTTCACAAACTAAGCAGTTTCCAATTAAATAACCATAAACATTACCAAACGACATAGATAACATATTGGCATTCGTAGCGCGTTTACCACCCACCATAACCCTTATTAATCTCATACATTTTCATGGCTCCATTTGAAACAATTTATACTGTCTTTTAGTATATTTATATCAGAAGGGTAGCTCACAGTAGGATCCCATGAATAAGTATTTCCTTTGAAGTGTGCTTTATAAATTTGAATTAAGAATCTTTCCGAACTATGTTTATTTTTTAGAATGCACATAACTGAAAAGTTAGAGGCGCATTTTTTTTTTATTCTTTACAAGTTAGCCCTTGACAGTCTCACCTGATGGTAAGTCCTGATCTAAGATGGAAGCGGACTAACTTGTTAGGAGGATGAAAATCTACACTCCTTTCGGTTTCTACACGACATCGTACCGGAACGCTAAATCGCTTGGAGGGTTCCCGTTCCCGTAAGAATACGGAGATAATATATAGCCTATAGCCTTCCTTGATAAATGGGCTATCTGACACCGAAAGAATTTTTCAAATAGGGCCTGTAGTTCCTGAGATTAGCAACGCGTATAAACAAACAAGCAAATTAAAATGAACATGACCGTTGATGATGGTTACAAGGTTCATATTATCATTTAAACGTGCTAAAGCTTCTAGTTTTTAAAAACAAAATTGTAATAGAAAAGCATCTCAAACAGTTGTCATTCAATTTATCTTTTCACTTTGATTTGTTAATTTGAAAAAACGTTTAAAAATAATACTCATTTTTCAACCAGACAATACAATTTGTTTTCGACGTTTATTAAAATCAATAAGTTTAACGTGAAAAAATACAGCTAAAAAGTAGTCACTCGATAAAAATTAAATTATCTTTTCACTCTGTAGTTTTAAAAATTGCATTGTCCGAACTTGGACGAATAAAAGTCTGTTTTACGGGGAAGTTATAACATAAAGCGGTATTGGCCGGTGGGGCGGGGCGCCGGAATTCATCAGTTTCCAATTAACCCCCGGCCGGCGCTTCGACTGTTTGAATACATTACTTTTATTTCAATGGACATCGCGGAAAAAGTCCAATATCAGCACCGAGCGACGAAGTTGAGAGAAGACACCGCTTAGTGACAACAACAATGTAATATTTAACACAATGCGTGTTTGTATAGGTACTTATACAGAGCTGACAAAAATCAGCTCTTGGTCCATCGTAGGTGCCGAAAATAAGGAATTATTGGTAAGGTTACAAAATTAAATTACATAAAAGTTACTTAGGCAAACTCAGCTCGGTTGCTAGATTATATTTCGAAATGTGCCAAACTTAGACTTACGAGTAGGTTGGCTTCACCAACTAACCCCACGTATCTGAGCATTTCTCGCTGAATAACTTACTCATCATCCATCATGGACACATTTTGACTAAGCTTTATCATAAACTAAAGTATAATAATAAAATAGGTACTAGCCTCTGCTTCCCAGTTGATTTTTTTTCGACTTTATGTTCCGTTTATTTACTTTTTACATCATCATAAAGTGATTTTTCTTTTAAAGGTATACTTAAATTGCAAGAAACAAATGAGTTGCCGGTATTTCTTTCTACTTTCAGCTACCTATACCTATTGTTTAATTACCACTTGAATAACCCTAAATTGATGATGATACGTAAATATGTTATGTTGACTTAAAACACCATCCATATTTTTCCACCATTATAGTATACTCCAAGGATAAGCATACAACACCATTTTGTTCCAGTGCATTATGGTCTGGTATTCTGGCAAAATCAATTTTCATTAAAAAAACGCGCGTCACTCTATGAATTTCATTGCCGACAACGTGCCTGTGTATTATTTGACTTTCAATTCAATTATGGGCATTAATACAAAGCTTTTTACTGTTGAAAGCCTACTGACGACATAATACTTTTCAACAAAACGTGTTTTATTTCAGCTTGACATAGAGTAGGCACAGTGTATTGCTGAATTTAATCAGCTGGACTATTCACATTTCACTAACACTTTTTTTTACGACCGCTCACGAATAGTCTTTGATTGCGATCTTATTCACAATTGAAAATAAGTTATTTTGCATGTCTATGGTTAAAGTTCATCATCATAATTAGGTGATGGACGTCCATCGGTCCGCCAAGTAAGTCAACAATCAACACTGCGCTATCCATTGCGGGGCTGCTATTTAAGTACCTTGGTACCCCAACATCTATCGAATTTACGAACTACTTGCCTCGCTAATTATCACTTTAGCTTCGCGACTCGTTATGTGTCCATGACTTTGGTTTCTCTGCGGATCTTCTCATTTCTGATTCGATCACGCAGATATACTCCGATCATAGTCGCTCCATCACCCTTTGAGTGACTTTGAGCCTTCTTGAAGGCGATCAAGTCCGTTTGTCGTCTTGTCACTAACAACATTGAAGACTTTCGTCTTCACGCACTGAGGAAATTTGGCCGAAAAGGACTAGAAAATAAATCGCGAAGCGTCTCAAACGCTACCCAGCCAAGTTGGATTCGGCGGTCATCTCTTTCTTGATATTGGGCCTATTTAACTGGGCCATGTTAATATTCCTATACAATTTCAAATATTACAGTTCGTTTAATGTAGGATGGTGTGAGTAACAGTTCGTTTCACTCTTAAAAGTTTGCCGCGATTCACGATAATAGAACGTAGAACGTTATTCAGGCGATTGTTTTAACCTACCCATGCTATCTGAAAAAAACTTTAATTTGAAGAAAGAAAATTAAATAAGAAAAACCCACAGATAAAAAAGAAAACACAGCAGAATAGATGCCAACAATCAGTCGCAGCCCTAACTGCAAACTAATGTCGCCATTACGCAGACAAATACGCGACCATCGTCAGCGACTCGTCTGTTTCTGCATCGAGCGAATTACTCGGAGCGATAACGACTGTAGTCGCGTTGACTGATCGCTTCAACGACGAAGCGAGACCTTAAGACCTTATTTCTATTTATTTGTTTGTTACAATTTAACTCAAAAATTACTCTATTGATTCTAAAAATATGAAAGCTACATCTTAAAGCTTAGCTGATAAACTATACGTATACATATTAATTGATTATGAAACACGGCTAAAACTCACGTGATATTAGGTCGGAGTATGCCCGACTAGTTTCGAACCCATACGGGGCCCTTAGTCATGAGCCGGTTCTTGCATCGCGGCACGATCCAAACTGCGAAGCGGCTGCGCGACGCGCTGCTGCACGCATTGCGCGCGCGGAGAGGGGTTGAGTGAGATATGAATAACACTCACGATAGTTTAAATTCAAAAATATACGTATACATACCTTTACTTTAAGTATGCAGGTTTCCTTACGATGTTTTTCCTTCACCATTTGAGACACGTGATATTTAATTTCTTAAAAAGCACATAACTGAAAAAATTGGAGCTGCATATCCCGGACCGGATTCAAACCGAAATCGAAGGTTGACAGGTCATATCCACTAGGCTATCACGCCTTTATCTGCGTGACGTATAACCCCTATTTCACAAAACGGGGTGTTTTAGCGTCGCTTCATGAAGAATTCAGACAGCGGGACCGACTCTGTTTGATTTCACGAGCAACATTAAATATCCAAAGGCTCGAGCGCGTGATAAGCGTACGGAGGCGCCTCGCTTGTTATCACAACGCAAAAAGCACTATGAATGCTTTATGGATGCATAACTCTGCTTCTTTAATACATGATGCATACAACATCCTCTATTCAATAATTATAACAAAAATATTATCTTATATCGTTTTCTTTTAAAAAAAATCGCAATGCGATTAATCGACGCCACCCGTGACCAGAAGGCTGACCTATATTTAGGTCGCTATCAACCCATCTTCGGCTCACTGCTGAGCTCGAGTCTCCTCTCAGAATGAGAGGGGTTAGGCCAATAGTCCACCACGCTGGTCCAATGCGGATTGGCAGACACCCACAGAAAATTAAGAAAATTCTCTGGTATGCAGGTTCCCTCAAGATGTTTCCTTCACCGTTTGAGAAACGTGATATTTAATTTCTTAAAATGCACACGACTGAAAAGTTGGAGGTACATGCCCCGGACCGGATTCGAACCCACACCCTCTAGAATCGGAGGCAGAGGTCATAATCACCAGGCTATCATGTCTCTCATGTTAAGTCAGAGAATCAGTATTGCCATACACCGTGGCAATACTGCCAGCCTTCTGGGCACTTTACCAATGATCATCGATTCGGATAACTTCTACGACGTCTAAGTCTGTAGATATAATTTTGTATTTCCTTTTATTTTATTTTTATAAAAATTTTAGGTTAGGCAAGTTACTAGTAATTTAAATATTATTGTATTTAGTTAGTGTAAATAATTGTTAAAGCAAACTTAAGTTGAAATAAAAATGTAGTTGGTATTAACAAAAATGTAAGAGGTTAAATTCTGTCATCATCATTATCAGCCGATGGACGTCCACTGCTGGACATGGTCTTGCATGGACATCTCGAGCTGCCAGCATTCAGCGGCGCCCTGCAACCCGCTTGATGTCCCGTCTACCTAGTGGAGGGTCGATCAACACTGCGCTTACCTGTGCGGGGTCGATATTCCAGCACCTTGGGGCCCCAACGTCCATCAGATCTTCGAACTATGTGGCCTGCCCATTGCCACTTCAGCTTCGCGACTCGAAATTTCACATTGAAGATATTTCTACAAAGATAATTACTTTAATATTTTTAATGGTTGGTATTGATTTAAACAGATAATAATTTCCATAAAACATTGCCCTTCTTAAATATCGCAGCACAAATATTGGCTTTGTGGATTGTACTTAAAACATAAAAGCTTTTACGTAAAAAAACCATTGACGGTTCGGGCTCGGAAATCAAATGGAATTCATCAGTTTCCAATTAACCTGTATTCTTACTGGAATAAATTACATTCATTTTGACGCTCGCGATGTCAGTAATGCCCAATTTAATGAGGAGAGTAAAACCGTATTTTTTATGGTTATATTTCGCGGACCAAACAGATAACCCACTTGGTAAGTGGCAAATCATACTCAATAAATATTACAGGGTATAAATAAGTAGTACTTGGGAGAGGTACAAGTTTATTCTACACTAACGGACGCCTGCGACTTCGTCCGCCCTTTGGCCGTAGACTTCTTTAATCCAGCCCTTACAGTAGTATCGCTGTGAAAATCCCTTAACTACTCTGCTCCTATTGATTGCAGCGTGATGAAAAGTATACTATCACCTGCTCAGGAGTATGAAGAATAATTGTACCAAGTTTAGTTAAAATCCGTCCAGTAGTTTTAGTTTCTATAATGAACATACAGACATACTGACAGACAGACAGACATACAGAAAAAAAATTTACTGATTGCATTTTTGGCATCAGTATCGATCACTAATCACCCCCTGATAGTTATTTCGGAAATATATTTAATGTACAGAATTGACCCCCCCCCCCCATCAGGTGGACCGAGGACATCAAGCGGGTTACCGCTGTATGCTGGCGGCTTGAGACCATTTTGTTTGGAACTCCATGCAAGCACGCCGAGCATGAAGAGGTGAACCGTCAAATCTAACTCGGCTGGGCTGCATTCGGGAAACTTCGCGACATCTTTTCGACCGAAATTCCTCAGTACCTAAAGACAAAAGTCTTCGAACAGTGCGTGTTGTCAGTGATGACCTATGCTTCCGAGACTTGGTCTCTAACTATGGACCTCATAAGAAGGCTCAGAGTCACACAGCGGGCGATGGAACGAGCTATGTTAGGAGTATCTCTGCGTGATCGAATTAGAAATGAGGCGATCCGCAGAAGAACCAAAGTCACCGACATAACTCAACGAGTTGCGATGCTGAAGTGGCAATGGGCGGGGCACATAGTTCGAAGAGCCGATGGACGTTGGGATCCCAAAGTGCTGGAATGGCGAACTAGTAAGTGCAGTGTTGGCCGACCCCCCACCAGGTGGACTGACGACATCAAGTGAGTCGCAGGGATTCGCTGGATGCAGGTGGCAGTATCGTGATCTTTGGAAGCCCCTACAAAAGGCCTATGTCCTGCAGTGGACATCCATCGGCTGATATTATGATGATGAGAAAATGACCCGAGCTGGAAATCGAACCCAGAACCCCTCTGTTGAGAACCACAGCACTACCAACATATGTCCATTTAACAAGAGCACTAAATTCAAGCAAGTGGATAACCAAAACAGAACTAACAAACGTTTAAGAGCACTGACAAAGTTACCAAACTTCGCCAATTGAGTTGTGAAGCTAAAAGCGATGCAATAGTTGCCCGCTGCGACAAGATTGAGTTTGGTCGGCTCGAGTGCTCCACCACTTGCGGGAAAGTCATAGAAAAGTCATATATAGAGCCTTCGTTAGCGCTTGACCTAGGTGACATGCCATAAAGACCGAGAGCCTGATATAGCCTGCGATAGTAAACATAGAAGGCTGAAAGTTTGTTAATATATTCTACAATAGGTATACAATACAATAGTACCTACAATAGGGACGGTAGCCAATTATGCAGTTGGAACTGCAAACTAACTAAGCTAAAATTGCATTATGTAACAAATGCCTTGTTGCTTGAGTGATTATTAATTCGATTGCCACTTGAATTATGTACCTTTGTTCACTTTGACCAATTACACCCTATAGATCAATCACACCCCTCAGATCAATCACACCCTATAGATCAATCATACCCTACAGATCAATCACATCCTATAGATTAATCACACCCTATAGATCTATCACACCCTATAGTTCAATCAAACACTACGGATTGGAACACAGCAATGCTTGGCGGCAGGAATGATAGTATGTCATCCAGCACAAGAAATTTATACCCTTGGTACAAGAAAAAGACTATAGAAAATATTCTATCTTTTCCCTGAACGAGCTCTTACTGGTAATAAATTGTACTCGTGCAAATCAGAAAACTTCACAATCGACATAGTAAAAGCCAATGGGGTCAACAGCTCGTCATAAAGCCCCGAATTACTATTCGAGGCATGTCCAGTAGGGGGCGCGATCGTGTCACAGATAGGCCATCATAATGCCATTATTAATCTCATACATTTTTATGACACCATCCAAAACAATTTATACTGAACGTTGATATACAAAACGAACGCGTTTTCAACTGAGCCTACTACGGCATCCACAGATCTTTAGAATCGAGCATTACAAAAACAGACGAAAAACTTATTAAATATATCATGAATACATATACCCATCACAGATTTCTGTGATTTCAAAATAACTATGTTTTCTAAAGTGTTATTTTCACAATCAACCATTGAAATTTTTGTCTATCTGTTTCTCCGGGCTAATCTCGGGAACGGCTGAATCTATTTAAATAGGACTTTCACTAGAAGAGAGAGAATTTTTATCTCGGAAAATCCGTGGTTCCGTGGGATTTGTGAAAAACTTAACATGGCGTGGACGAAATTCCGGGCGTCCGTTGGTATCGTTATCATCATTATCAATTCATATTCGACTCACTGCTGAGCACGAATCTCTTCTCAGAATTAGAGGGGTTAGGTTAGGTTAGGTTACTAGTATACAATATTGTATAGTATACAATATATAAATTGCATAATATCACATCAAAAACTAGCTAATATAAAACTTTCTTAAGGATTCATTTGTTAACCGAATGTGAATGTAAAATTGTGTGTCTATCTTTGAAATATTCAGTATCAACGTCACTGACTTAAATATTTTGTAAGTGGCCCCCACGCCTTAGATTTGCTGGGAATCCATGAATTTTTATTAAAACATTCTTTCATAAATATTTTACCAAGTTAATGGAAAGTATTTTTGTGCTCTTTGAGGGTATGGAAGCTTTCCACTTTGCATAAATAGAGAGTTCTTTGAAACGGATGATATTTCAAAAATTAAACTATCAAATAAAGAGCAATAGGATTAACAATGTTTTGCTTTGGTTAAGTTAAGGATTATATTTATTCGTACAACAAGTAAGTAAGTTGTTGGTAAATGTCCACTTTAATGCATTTCAGATTCTTGGCTCCCGTTCGTTGCAATGTTAATGTACTCGTATATGATAGGGCATTTATCCGGTTCTATAAGTATACTACGCCCCGCAATTTCATCTGCGTTATTTCCGTTGCCGTGCGAATACGGGGATTAAATATAGCCTAGTACACTCACAAATAACGTGGCTCTCTAAAAGACAAAATCGCTTCGGTGATCCAGAGGTTACTTCTTTTATAGAAGTAATCTCTGGATTATAGTATAGTTTATTAGTTTTAGCCGTGTTTCATAATCAATTAATATAACTTATATCTATATTTAATTGTATTTAATTTCAGATCGGAAAACTGCAATCACGATTGGAGGAAGAAATAATCATTGCGGCGTACTTCTCCGGAGCTACAAAAAATATCAAAACAAGTATCTTATTATTTTCTAGGTGCTAAAATAACCTTCACAATTCGCAATAAAACGTCGAGAGAGAAGAAAATGATATAACGTGGATATAACCGAGCAAACTATTTAGTGTTACAGCCAACAAAGCTTTATCTCACTGCCACCACTCAAATAAAAGTGCTCCCTTATTCCTATGGTATTGGTCTCTCGCTGTGCGGACGGAATTTTCTATTAGTCGTGTAGTCATTGGACGCTTTTTGGTTTATCTTGTAAACACTGACATTAGAAATATGAACATTTGTATGTTTGTTCATTATTAACCTAATATGGGTTATATTCGGCTCACTGTTGAGCACGAGTCACCTTTCAGAATGAGAGGGGTTAGGCCTTAGTCCAAAACTAACACTGACCGAGAGAGACCAGCAAAGACGTAACGCAAAGCGATTTAACATTCCGGTACGATGCTGGGTAGAAACCAAAAGAGGTGTGGATTTTCATCCTTTTCCTAAAAAGTTCAGCTTGCATCTTAGATTGCATCATCACTTACCATCAGGTGAGATTGTATCTAAAGGCTAACTTGTAAAGATTAAAAAAAATGTAAACTCTCAAAACCTATAGAAGGAGCGTGGGCTTTCAAACTTGTAGCTTTGAAATTGATAATCTAACTCTAACTTAAATTCTACTGAGGCGAAGTTGCAGGTATCTTTTGGTAATACCCACATAAAACACAAAAAATAGCACGATATTAGTTCTACATGATCTATCGCCGATCTCACATAACATATATAACATATCAAACTACTCTATCACAAAAATGTTCTTCGGGAGCAATCCACCGACCATAAGTGCTTACAACTGCCTGCCATTATGTAAATTTATAGTCATACATAAAAAGAATTTAAGGCCCCCAGACACGTTCCTAGTTTGTAATGCTGAGTGTGGTCGAGAACGTCAGTACATACCTACGTGAGGGATACCAGATACATAAAAATGAGGTGAATACCGAAATCTATTCGGCTTCAGAGATATGTGAGCGGTAGATGGGACATTGTAAATAGGCTCATTACTATCTAGTCATAATATTTTTTACCTCTGTCATTACAGTAGCCAGTGAAGGTCCAAAGCTCATATCGACGGTCAAATATCATTGGAAAAATCTTCCAAACACAACAGTTAAGCTGTGTGACTCCCAACAACATCCTATAGGCCTATGATGAGCGCCATCTCGTGGAGATAAAATAGCATATTATTATCGACCCTAAGGTATTCTTATTCTAAGTTGTCGACAATTAACGTCAGTTTGACGCCACTACTGGTCGACTTTGTCCATTTTGTCTTCACGAGATAATGTGTTGTCGCATACGTCTTAGGTTTACTAGTGAGATGTTGACTATAACTTCGATTTTCAGTGGGGTTTATAATCAACTGATGGTTTGGTTCTTCTGCAGATCTCCTAATCTGATTTAGTCACGCAGAGATCTGTCGCACGTCTGAGCATATCTCGCTCCATTGTGCGTTGAGTCAAGAGAGGTAAAATTTTTCTCTATACCTAATTTTATCCAAATCAGTTCAGCAATTTAGCAGTGAAAATGTAACAGACAGACAGACTTTCACATTTATAATAATAGTATAAGGCCGCCAAATGTACATTAGTTTTTAAATTAATTTCTTGATTGTTATTATTCTTTTTGGAGTGCAATAAAGTATGTTTCATGCATTCATTCATTCATACCTAAGAAGTAGGTAGTAATAGCCGGTCTGTCAACGTCCGCGTTCGTCACACTCCGCCCAATGGCGAACAGTAAATTTTTCGCTGACCATACCCCCCGGCAAGAGCGTATCATTTTCATATGTTTACATAACAAATTTATGATACCGACCTAAATCAACAGCGTCCCTTTTGAATAAGTTTTTTCGGCTTCCCGTTTTTGGTTAAGCCATAGAAATGACAAAGTTTTGTGCGTACTGGATGCTGGAGAAAAATAAATTATCGGCAGTAATCTAATCTGGCTCCTTGGGAGACGGGACTTTTTGAATATTGATCATAGCTGAAGAAAAATCATAAGGCTGTTTATATTGCTGTGTTACTTTATACAGTTGTATGTATTCATGAGGGTTATTCGCTAATGAAGAATAAGTCAACCCTCTTGTTTAATGTGAAGCTAGGACTGGTCTCCAGAATCTCTTGACCAGGATCTCGTGAACTCTGTAGTCAACTTCGGCTAGCATCGTCAATTCACACCACTTGGCCCAAGAGGCGGAAGCTGGAGTATCTTGAAGCTGTACTATGAAATTCTGGGAAAATAGTATGGTGAGCTCAAATCTGCATATCCCTTCTCCTATGTGGTGCGGTGGTCTAATAATAATGATTGATATTTTTTACAAGTTAGCCCTTGTCTACAATCTCACCTGATGATAAGTGATGATGCAATCTAAGATGGAAGCGGGCTAACTTGTTAGAAGGAGGATGAAAAGCCACACCCCTTTCGGTTTCCACACGACAGCTGTGCAGCACCGGAACGCTAAATCGCTTGGCGGTATGCCTTTGTCGGTAGGGTGGTAACTAGCCATGGCCGAAGCCTCCCACCAGCCAAAATAAATTAAAAATGTAATCAGCACAATACAAGTAAACAGACTGTCTATCCCCGTAGCGACTTCGCTAAACCTCTAAGGAGTTTTATGAATCCAGCCGAATTGGGAGCGACCTCCAGTCGTTAATCCTTCTATCAACGCCTGCAAGTTGGGGCAACATTTAAGTGGAATAAAAGATTCCCGTCTCAAGTAATCCACGAACATGTGCCGCGAATGGTCAGTGAGATAAACCGGCTAATTTATAGCGTTTCAATACCTCTTGACATAGCCGCATAATACTACTGGATGTGTTACATGTTTATCTTCGTTGAGTTTTATCATTATCTTTACATTGTATATAAGAAACTCAATCGCTGACTATAGGCCCTATAAGAAGGCCTAGTTAATCAGCGGGCGATTGAGCAAGTTATGCCCGAAGTAAGTGGTGGAATCAAAATTGAAGAGATCCGCAAAAAAGAAACAAAGGACTAAGGACACCGACATAACTTGAGTAAATATCAAAGGTGAAGCAGCAATGGGCACATAGCTCAAAAACTAATAGTCATTGGGCTCCCTAGATGCTGGATTGTCGATCCGAAAAGCCCAGTGTTGGTTGAATCCCCACTATGAGGATCGATGTTATATAGCCGCGGGTTTCAATGACCAATTCAATGAAGACCATCTCATTTTATAAGACAGTCGTTTACTTAAAAATGTACGTACCTATATGCTGCTTTTGAATTAGTGTATCGTTAAACGACCACATTAAATTCCACTGAATAGCTTGAAATATAATAAGCGAACAGGTACAACGAGAAGTGAATTCATTCTATACATACTACTAGAGCAGGACCTCCCCACTGGAATACATGAATGAAATGTAGGCTATGTTACTCGCTGATACTGATAATGTAGTTTTCTATTGGTGTAAAAAAAAAGCTTTACATTGGTGGAATATCAATTTCGTAGTTTAGTGGTTAAATATTGATTGATAATTTGTAAGATATTAGATTTATTATAAGACGCTTGTAGTAACCCTATATCCATGTAGGCTAAGGTTTCCCCGGAGGCCAGCAGATGTTGGGAATTTAGTTTCGCTCACGTGTTATTCTTTCGCGAGTTATTTGTTTCTTGTAGACGCTTGGGCCTGGACATTTGTGCCTGCGTTTGTTTCACTTCGCGCTCTTCCAGCAATGCTGGCTATTATTGTATTTTGTTTTCACGTTTAGGCTGTATATACATAATATTATTTTTTGTGTCTTTTGTTCAGATGTACTTTTGAAACAATACTGACAGTATGCTGTTTAAAATATTATATATTGAAAAATTCCCTGAAAAATAATGATAACTACTAAAATCGAATCAGTATGTTTTTTTTTTATGGTATGGTTACCTGATGGTAAGTGATGATGCAATCTAAGATGGAATCGGAATGAAATTAGGAGGAGGATGAAATCCACATCCCTTTGGGTATCTACACGACGTCATACCGTAACGCTAAATCGCTTAGTGTTACGTCTTTGTCGGTAGGGTGGTAACTAGCCACGACCAAAGCCTCCCACCAGCCAGACCTGGACCAATTAAGAAAATCTCAATCACTCCTGCCGGAGATCGAACCCTGGACCTCCGTCTTGTAAGTAAGCGCAAACCACTGCGCCACTTAAGCCGTCAAAACTGGTTGGTTTAATGTTGTATTATATATAAATCATACAATAAGATCTCTAAGGTTATTATGTAGATCGATGTACCATTCAAATGATGAGTTACTAAATCGTTTTTCATCGTATTTTCGTTTATGCAGTCATCTAACATCGTACTTTCAACGATATGATGTGAGTATATTAATTTTTCATAAAGTGGCAGTAATATAGAAGTGATAGTAGCAAGTACCTAGTAAGATTGCTTCATCGAAAATCCGATAAGTACGTAACTTCGTTGAAATACCTAATCATGTTAGATGAGCGTAAAACTAAAAAAATCACTGCCATTTGATGTAAAATGACGTAGTCAAGATAATTTCGTTGAAATAGCTATGTAGTAACTCATTATTTGAATGGTACATTTAGTTACATAATGTAAATAGCCCTGTTCGTTCTACATTATACGATCTGAATCTTTGTAGTCTCCTAAAGCCACCGTCATCCACGTTTTATATCTGCTGTTCCCACTTAAGTATGGTAGGTAGGGCTGACAAACTATGCACCGGCAAGCCAACTAACGCGCATCGAAGAAGCATGGTGGGTCTAAGCACTATATCCTTACTATTATACGGAGGTCTGGCCATATAAGGGGTTTAAAATGAAGATATCTATATTATACATAGTATCAATACTCCTTAACAAGGGACGATGACTTTGAAACAAGAATCTTGTTAACTGAGCGAAGTATTTGTGAAGAATTCCTAATAAAAATTCATGGATTCCAACAAACCTAAGGAGGGCCATTTTCCGATATTAAACTTTGTGTAAATTGTTTAAGACGGCGCTCATAAAAATGTATGAGATTTTTAACGGAGATATGATAGAGTTCAGAAACTCTTCCGATCGATCCTTATTAAGGGTACTATTAAGACTGATACGAGTGTTCTCTTAGTAGCGGTGATCTTGTCATCATCATCATATCAGCCGATGGACGTCCACTGCAGGACATAGGCCTTTTGTAGGGACTTCCAAACATCACGATCCTGAGCCGCCTGCATCCAGCAAATCCCTGCGACTCGCTTGATATCGTCAGTCCACCTGGTCTGGGTCCACCAACAATGCGCTTTCTAGTCGCTAGTTTTTAGGTCGCCATTCCAGCACCTTGGGACCTCAACCATCGGCACTTCGGACTATGTGCTCCGCCCACTGCCACTTCAGTTTAGCGAATCGTTAACTGACTTTAGTAACATTAGTTCTTATAAAGATTCTCATTTTTGATTCGATCATTAATATATAATTATTATTATATCCCAACTTTCATCGGCACTTCAAACTACATGCTACGCCGATTGCCACTACAGCTTTGCGCGTTCGTCGTTAACTGACTTTAGTGACTTTAGTTCTTCTGAAGATTCTCATTTCTGATTCGATCATGCAGAGATACTCCTAGCATAGCTCGCTCCATCGCCCACTGTGTGACTCTGAGCCTTCTTATGAGGTCGATAGTTAGCGACCAAGTCTCGGCCATCACTGGCAATACGCACTGTTCGATGACTTTTGTTTGCATGTACTGAAGAATTTCAAACGAAAATATATTGCGAAGTTTCCCGATGTTGCCCAGTTGAGTTGAGTTGAGATTCGGCGGTTCACCTCTCACAAAATTTGACCTAACTGGACCATATCTCCAAGGTATACGTATTCCAATTTCGAGTGCAGTGTCCTCCTGGTGATCTGTCGGATTGAAAATGAAGGTGTAAATAACTTACCACCTTCCATGTTCCTACTAATCTCGTGGTTTTTATAACTTAACATTAAAAATCCACTATAGGATCCTTCTTCGGCAGAAGATGGGATATGTAGCTCATCACGTTACTTCAAAGGTCATATTTACACTAAATAAATGTTGCAATGACAAATTAATGTTGGCGGGCGAGTATGCTGCGGAGTGATGCACCTCGGTTGCGCACCTTTCACTTTTCAGGCGTAGTATCGAGATGTACATAGTATATGCTGCGGGGCAACATACACCTATTTAGACAGTCGATCTGAAAGAGTAAACTCCATTCGTGCGTCGGAGCTGAGACATACTTTTTTTTTGTTTTTTTTAGTATTTGTTGTATAGCACCAACAGAAATACATCTTATATGACAATTTCAATTGTATTACTATTATTATTTTTTTATTATTTACAGGTTAGCCCTTGACTACAATCTCACCTAATGGTAAGTGATGATGCAGTCTAAGATGGAAGCGGGCTAACTTTTTAAACTTTTTAAACCCCTTTACGGTTTCTACACGACATCGTACCGGAACGCTAAATCGCTTGGCGGTACGTTTTTGTCGGTAGGGTGGTTACTAGCCATGGCCGAAGCCTCCCACTAGCCCGACCTGGACCAATTAAGAAAATCCCAATCTACCCGGGGATCGAACCCAGGACCTCCGTTTTGTAAATCCACCGCGCATACCACAGCACCACCGAGGCCGTCAAAAAATTATGAGACATAGACCAGTGACAGATGAACGGACGGACAGCGGAGACGAGTAACATCCCATTTTACCATTTGGGAACCCTAAGAGTCTAGGTATAGTGATGTAGATAGATTGTGTAACACACCAAGCAAGTTCTCATTAGTAAAAAGACACTAAATATCACTAAAACACAAAAATACAGCAAAAAGCGCTTTGAAGTCGCCTTAATTGAAATTCCGTCCACACGCCGAGCGAGAACCCAATATCATATCATCATAGAAATAAGAGAAGGCTTTTATACGAATTGCGTATGTGTGAAGTACAACGCTTTGGGCTGTTACTACAAATAGATTCCTCAGAGCCTTCCCTTTTTGTTTTTCACGGTTTGTTGTTTACGACGAAATCGTTACAAATATATTCCGTATAGACCAACAATTCGTATAGATTACGGCCAATAAATTGTATAT
Organism: Bicyclus anynana; assembly: GCF_947172395.1. NCBI lineage: Eukaryota > Metazoa > Arthropoda > Insecta > Lepidoptera > Nymphalidae > Bicyclus > Bicyclus anynana. Next base: position 16,003,617 of record NC_069092.1, on the reverse strand, counting down.
TTTTGGTTAAACTTGTAAAAGACTCGAGTCTTTAACCCTTACTTATATTGTTTCGTTTGATTTAAGTTGTTATGAACTGTTATTACGTTAGACATAATTCTTTAAAATAGCTTATTTTTGTTAGTTTTATTTTAGAGACCTACAAGCAAGGCCATGTACACAAGTAAAAATTTAGAGGTTCCGGATTTTGCCCCGGACCGGAATCGAACCCACACCACACACCCTCCGGAATCGGAGGCAGAAGTCATTACTACTGGGCGATCACGGCTACTAATATTACTCGTACTAATGCGAAATATTTTATGGATGTTTGTTTGAATGTTTGTTCTCTTTCACTTGGACTCTTTAACGCCGCAACTACTTAACCGAATTGGTTATATAATATCCTTGATTAACATAGGCTTTTCATCCCAGAGAAATCCATGGTTCCCACGGGATTTGTGAAAAGTGAATTCAACGCGAACGAATTCGCTGGCATCCGCTAGTTATCTATAATTTTATCATAATTATAATTATAAGTAAATTTATGCATAGATAAAACAATACGTTTTCAAAATTTCCTTTACTTCTGAAATTCGGGAGAGAAGGTCAAATGAATATATATATACCTACTCGTGAAATGATTACAGAAACGTATTTCAAAGAATCCGCAAGGTCCGCCAAGTTCCCCCTGAAAACCAATGATCCGTGAATTATTCGCCTAAGGTTCATCAAAACGTGACCGGGAATAATAATTACCTTCAACGAATTTGGGCTTCAAAGTGTTCTTGATGGATATGAATAAAAACTCGGCCGAGTGCGTCGGCGTTAGCGTTGTGTAGGGTTCCGTATTTGCTTTTGAAATGAAAAAAGAAATTACATTTATTTACTGATACCAATAGATATAGTTCTTAAGTTCTTAATAATTATCTGCTGACACCCACAATTGTCAAGTCAATCTATACTAATATTAGAAAGCTAAAGAGTTTGTTTGTTTGATTGAATCTCAGGAACTACTGGTCCGATTTGAAAAACTCTTTCAGTGTTGGATAGCCTATTTATCGAAGAAGGCTATAGGCTGTATATTATTCTAGTACTCCTAGGAGAACGGGAACCACGCGGGTGAAATTGCGCGGCGTCAGCTAGTAAAATAGATGGGAAGTCCTGTATCGAGGGCAGATTTTTCCTGAAAGAAAATTTAAGTAATTAGAGGCCCAAAAATTCCGAAATCGGACTTAATCTAGCGCTTACAAAGGTCAATAAATTTTAATTTCTTCCTCGAACCTCAATATACAGATCATTGTACTTTCAGATGCTAATGAAAATTCATAAATGCTATTTCATTAATCTGTACTGAACCCTCTGCACGGACTCACACTCGCCAAGTTTTTTGTACAAAATTTTTAGTTAAGACATAAGGAAATCAACTTAGTAAAAGCCTACCTCCATCCTACTAATATTATAAACGCGAAAGTTTGTATGGATGTTTGTTTGGACGTTTGTTGCTCTTTAACGCAATTACAAATAAAATCCATGGTTCATGATTTGTGAAAAACTAAATTTCACCCGAACGAAATCGCGGGCGTCCGCAAGTTATTTATATTAAACAACTCAGGTACATAATTTTTAATAACCCAAATTCTCTGGACCCCAAAAATATCCGGACTTAATAAAGCTCGGACATCATCGCATCCTTAAGGGATATCGCAAACTATATTACATCCGACATAGCTGTAGGTTAATTAGCCTACTGTCCCTAGAAATTCGTTTTGATTTGGATAACATGGCAAGGTATAAAGAGCCTTATTCCAACGTGTTAATGTTGAAATTCCATTGATCTTCCTTATTTGGATTAGCCCAATTTTGCTCGCCCGATTTCCTAAATGTGGTGACGTCGGGCTAGAGTAATAGTTCAGAATCAGCAACACAGCATTATTGGTGGCACGAACGAGTTACACTTTTATTTGATAGTATAGCGCTACTGAACGCTCGTGACTTTGTCCATACTATAAATATAGATAGTGGGAAATCTGTCTCTACATAGAATACCAGCTAGCAGTCTTGCCATTGCCCATTTAGAAGACTGTAGAATCGACCAATCATTATAATCTGACAACAGTAAATAATGCAGATAAGTTCAACAAAACAGGCCGAGTGCGAGTCGGATTTGCACATAAAGATTTTCTTGCCGTTCTCTGTAAAAACGGCAAGACAATAATGACTATATTTATTGTAATAATACAATAAAATATGCACAGTTTTGGACAGGCAAAAAACGGTCAACAGTAATTAATCAATAGGAGACAGTCAAAATGCAAGTCATCCATTAGTTAAATTGCACGAATTGGATTTGATTCATGACAATGCGTCCAAAAAGCTATCCTGGAACACATAACTCATGTCGGTCCGCTCCATAATCTTTATGTTCTAACCGCCACCGTCTGGGATTATTCCAGAATTTATTATACCTGGACGGCTAGCATTGCTTTGTTCTGTTAGAGTTAGTGCCTCTTAACTCGGATTAGAATACGTCAGTCCAAAAACAGCAAGGTAAATATGTTGATTGTCGATGCTCATAATTTACACTCTTTTGTTTGAAACTCTCGATCTATTGACGTCAACATCACCATCATCATCATCATCATTCCTGGAGTAAGACAAATTTGCTATGAAACCGAGATTTGTAGATATTTTTTGTGACAGTGCTCACCCGAGAAAGTAATTACCGCTATGCTTATTTCTTCCGCCAAACATCGTTGCTATTTTCCGGTCTAAAGAATCGGTTGTTGGTGTAATTACAGGTATATAAGGCTTGACAACTACGTCTTAGGGTGAAGAAGCCCTCCGAAGTATTACTCTGTTTATAGGCGATGGATTACCAATTACCAGCAGGGGATCCTTCTGCTTAGATTGGATACAAGCTTTATCAATTACATATACCTAATAATAATCTTTTTATCTCTATACTAACTAATTATTTGTCACGAAATTATTATTTGTCAAGGATTGATCACTTTCAATCTACTTCTTATCATCTTTTGGCTCCCATTTTCATATTTATATTTGAATAAGATATATTCGATTTTTTTTGGATTGCGTTAAATTTAGTGAATTTCTTAAAAGATAAATAAAACAGTTAGGTACTTAATTTTTCCGTTGAGTTTTGTGCAGTACCGATCTGGATTGTTAGGGAAGTTTGATATTACGACTCGCTAAAGAAATTGAATTTTCAGCAGAACTTTGGCATTGAAAGTGGTTAATACAATGAATCTGTCTGTACAAAATGTTTACAAATTATCACATTTTTACAATTCATTAAGTTCACGTATTTATATTACGTAAAGAAATATTTCACAATACCAGCAGCCCGAACAATAAACAAAAGCATAAAATGGAAGGCGTACATAATTACGGTAATAAACAAGCAAGAAAAGAAAACTGACTAAAATATTTGCTACTCGTAGCTCTCGAGAAGGCAGACGAGGCAAGGCCCCGGTGAAGCAAATATAATATCATCTGCATAAAACAACAAAGCCTACGATATAATATCAAACTTAACATAATATTAGCTTTTCTTGTTATAACAGTTCTAGAATACGCTCATGCATCTCTTAGGAAGTTTCCCAAAATACTTTATGCTACTTGTGAAATATTACTTTAGTTGGATTTCGTAGTTGGAAGATATTTTGTTGTCATGAAATAATATAGGTACCCGAGAGTCTCATATTTTGGATGCTGTATGCCGGTGAATGCCCCGATAGACTGCTTTCCAAACCGGTGGTAGAGTCATTACTAACAGACAAAATTAACGTTTCAAAAATGCTTTGATTTGTTCAGGGTAAGTGCGTCATTAATACAGTAGTTAACCTATGTGACTTCATAGCACGAAGTTAAAAGTTCCAGTTAAAAGTTTTTTTTTTATTTATTGAAAACAGTTCTTTTTAGAATATGAAGTTTTATAATGATAATGACCGAGACCGATAGCTTAACGTGCTCACAAAGATATACCTCCAATCTCTCGTATATATCTAACGGCTAAAGTTTCTGTTTGTCACCGATAGCTTATTGGTTGTGTCCGTAATTTTACTAGCCAATGAGCAGTGCTGAATTTAGCTAACTGTCCTAATGATGCCCTAAGCAATTTTCTCAGGCCTTCAGTGAACTACATTTTTTTAATACAATAAGTGTATTAAAAAAAGGTTAGGCATAATATTGTGTTCTAAAATATGTACCTATTCAAGGAATGTAATAAATGGTTGTGTTGGTTTGCGCCGATGCTAGGTGGCGCTACTTGTTTCCGTAAATAGTAGGGAGTTAGAGAGGGGGAGCGACTTAAGTGGGCTCGTTACGTTCGACCCGTCCACAATTCTTCATGAGTTATTTGAAATAGGCGCAGAGAATAGCTTGAGCAGTGAAGGTGAGTGTTTGACCTAGGATACGAAGCTACAGGCTGACTAGACCACAGAGGCAATAACTATAATGTTTCATCTAAACTATCGAATTCGGGAAACTATAGATATTTAGCTAACAATGAAGTGGTAGATTGTTAAATGAAGTCGTATCACTGTGGGTGGAGCGCAAACTTAGAGAAACTGAGTTATCAACTACGTTCGTCCCCTAACGCATAGGGTTGAATGTCTGTTGATTGTGCATAAGGGTGGGAAGAGCTGGGAACTTGGGAGGGTTCTGTATATTTTTATCTTATACTAGCGGACGCCCGCAAGAAAACTAGTGTAAACTTTCATTGCATACTTGACATTTTAAATATACTTTTTTATATTTTTATTTATATTGCATATTTAGGTAGCTAATTTAGTTAAATACTTAGTTCGTTTTAGTTTAGTTTAGTTTTAGATAATGTAAACAAATGATCAGTAAAAAAAAAAATAATCGATCAGTTAGTTTCAAATGTTCACACACCTAGAGAATTAAGAAATTTATAAGATATGCAGGTTTCCTTACGATGTATTTTCTTCTCCGTGATACACGTGATATTTAATTTCTTAAGGTAATAGTAATTTATTAATAACATGATGAAGTGATAATAGAGTCCTATTACCATTTCACAATCTTGTCAATGAAATCTTCAGTATCTTTTTTTTTTAAATTAAGTAAATAAGTATATAGATAGAAATGCATTTACCTGCAAACATACTACAGAAACTAGATATAGAAGGGTGGTTCAATAACTACCCTGAAGAACTCCAAACCCAACTAATTCAATATCCATATTTAGGTAGCACAAGAGGCGCCTGATTCCGCAACAGAGAAAGTTTTGAATTTAATATAGAAACTTTATTTCGCTCACATATCGAGTGTGCGAACTCGGGTAGAAGTCGAGAATTAAAAGCATCACAGTACGCAGTTCCGGGAAGTTTAGCGTTTGTATCTTGTTCGGAATACCTACCGGAATGTTCAATTGATCTGAGAATGGTTCCACGCATTCTATGCATAATTAAGTTCAGGAACTGTTCCTGTGTTCTAAGAATCTGTACATTTTTAAGAAGCTTTTTGTCAGTTTTAGAAATAACTAGAAGAGTCAGTTTTAGAAATAATAAGAAAAAGAGCCGACGGACGTTAACGTCCCAAGGTGCTGGAACAGCGACCCCGGTAAGCGTGTTGGTTAACACCTATAAAGCCTATACCATAGTCATGTACAGTAGCCAATTATGAAGGCTTTGAAAGGTTGTAGGTCATTCAGTTTCATCCTCTTTTTTAACACCTTTGTTTTGTTATGCAAGAATAAAGATCGTAGCTCATTAGAGCTACCCGGAACCCGATTCGCACCGCCTTGCCTCGAGTGGTTAGTATTCTTCGTATGAATTTGTATAGGCATGCGCTCAATGCATCAACTCCGTACCATCACCGGATCACCTCGCTCGCGAGGTGTCCACGCGCGGACTGCCAGTGAACCACTTGATGATAGCTCGCTGTTGGCATGCTTGCCTCGCGTGAAAAACTTAGAAATTCGTTGACAACGCGAGGTTCACTGGAGTTTGAGGAGTTAACATGTGACATACAGAATAACAGATGTACTTTCGCGTATAAAAATATTAGTGTTGATTGTTGTTAGAGCAACGATTCCCGACTCGGTTTAGTCAACTAATTGTTGGGAACGAAGTTACAATTGCCGGCAGCGCCGCGTTAACCGTTGCGTTTAATCTAATAGTTAAAATGGTCTACAGAGTATTCCATAGGAATACTTTGGACTCTAACATTCACGTGCACTTCATTTTGGACCATATTGTAGTTGGGTCTCCGTAAACGAATTACTTCGCAGAAGTCAAAGTCAAAATTTATTTCTTTCAATGAAAGTGTTTTTTAGATAGCATGGGTACGGTGACAGTCGCCTGTATGACTTTCTTAATACGGACTATTATCGTGTATCGCTGCAAACTTTCAAGAGTGAAACGAACTTTCACCCGCATTATCCTACATGTAACGAACTGTAGGCTCAGTTAACAAGCACATTCGAAAGCGGTATAGCCATACTTTTGCCACCAAGAAGCCTCCGTGCCATTTGGCGGCCTGCGTGGCGCAGTGGTAGGCGCGGTAGATTTACAAAACGGAGGCCCTAGGTTCGATCCCTGGCTGGGCCGTGCTAGTTACCTTACCGGCATAGGCGTCCCGCTAAGCGATTTAGCGTTCCGGTTCGATGTCGTGTAGAAACCGAAAGGAGTGTGGATTTTTATTCTCCTCCTTGTTAGGAGACCCGCTTCCATCTTAGACTGCATCATCGCGTACTATCAGGTGAGATTGTAGTCAAGGGCTAACTTGTAAAAAAAAAACGGTTGTCGGTAAAGTCGGTTTACTGACGATAGTTGAACGTGAAGAAAATACTGATGTAATCGTTGCATTTTTCAAAAGAAAATGTTTGTTTTTCTAAAATACTGTGTGATAATCTTCAAAGACCAGAATATAAAGAACTTTATTTCCTGTATAAAAAGTTGGCAACCCTAGAGCGAGGGAACGTCGCATGACGTCATCTTTTTTCGAGTTTGCAGCTTCATCGAATTATAAGACGTTGTCACTTCAAAAACTTACTAAAAATTGTATTCTACAAATATGAATACGTATACCTAGCACATATGATCCAGTTAGGTAGGTCCAATTTCGAGAAAGAGGTGAACCGTCGAATCCAACTCGGCTGGGCTGCATTCGGGAAACTTCGCGACATCTTTTCGTCCAAAATTCCTTAGTTCCGAGACTTGGTCGCTAACTATGGGCCTCATAAGAAGGCTCAGAGTCACACAGCGGGCGATGGAACGAGCTATGTTAGGAGTACCTCTGCGTGATCGAACTAGAAATGAGGAGATCCGCAGAAGAACCAAAGTCACCGACATAGCTCAACGAGTTGCGAAGCTGAAGTGGCAATGGGTGGGGCACATAGTTCGAAGAGCCGATGGACGTTGGGGTCCCAAAGTGCTGCAATGGCGACCCCGCACTAGTAAGCGCAGTGTTGGCCGACCCCCAACCAGGTGGACTGACGACATCAAGCGAGTCGCAGGGATTCGCTGGATGCAGGTGGCTCAGTATCGTGATGTTTGGAAGTCCCTACAAAAGGCCTATGTCCTGCAGTGGACGTCCATCGGCTGATATGATGATGATGATGATGACAAATATGAAATACCTTATTAAAATGTAGGTCTAAAACACCTTAAAACAGTTTGACCTCTGTAAATGTACCAGCGAGGCACCTTAAACCCTCTGTAGCCCGTGTAATCTATTTGAAAGTTGCTCAACGAGGGAAATGTAAATTTTATGCAAACAGAGTGTGCGAGTGCCGTAATGTTGGCACATCCGGAGTTTAATTTCCCTTTAAATTTTTACTAAACAGTGTTTTATTTATTCGGGACAGTTGGAGATGGGAAAATAGGTAACTATAGGAGATAGACGAAAATATTGCATCTGCATAGTTACCGTTCCCGTTAGAATACAAGGATAATATATACAAACCTATCAACCCATATTCGGCTCACTGCTAAGCTCGAGTCTCCTCTCAGAATGAGAGGGGTAAGGCCAATAGTCCACCACGCTGGCCCAATGCGGATTGGTAGAATTCACACACGCAGAGAATTAAGATAATTGTCTGGTATGCAGGTTTCATCACGATGTTTTCCTTCACCGATTGAGACACGTGATATTTAATTTCTTATAATGCACACAACTGAAAAGTTGGAAGTGTATGCCCCGGACCGGATTCGAACCCACACCCTACGGAATCGGAGGCAGAGGTCATATCCACTGGGCTATCACAGCTCTTAAAAAATATACAGGCTTTTCCGTAATAAATGAATAATACGTTTTTAGAGATAGATCTTTAAAATCTTAATTACAACAGCTACAGCATTGAAAAAACTGATTCAGAAAAGAAAAATTTTAAAAATCCGAAAAAAGAATATAGCTTAGTCACCTTTAGGGATTTTTGGAAACTATTAAATAAGTTTTAGATAATTAGGTGGTATATCTACCATATGCGTATTATCCATTAATTATGGGACACCCTGTATATGACACTCACAAATAATGTGACTTTTTAGTGGTAAGAGAATTTTCAAAATCGGTTCATTAAATCCAAAGATCCTCCTACAACACCACAAACCTTACATATCTCTTTTTAATATTAGTATAGATAATATATTAGGACATTACCTGCATACATCACTATCTAGCCTCAAAGTAAGCATACCAGACGTGGGGATTGAACCCATAGCCTCTTATGAAGCAAGTACTGTCACTATTTGCTGTGCCAATCAGCCTCATTAACTACCTTGGGATCTTGATTTAATGCACTTAACACTACGAAGAATTTATATACGAGTAAGTACTAAATTCAAAAGGAAAAATTGTGATAATGATATTTTGGTAGGTATACACCACAGTTTAGCTGTTTATATTTGAACTTAGCCCGCTACGTGGAATTCAGTTTTTCACAAATCCCGAGAACCATGGATTTTTTAGGGATGAAAAGTAGCCTATGTGTTAATCCAGAGTAAAATCTATTTCTATCCAAATTTCGTAAAGGAGGAACAAACATACTTACACACTTACACACATCCACACAAACTTTCGCCTTTATAATATACCTATTTATGTGATGTGATGCAAATCAGCTAATGCTAGCCACTCACCATTCAATAAGTCCACGTGCCTGCAGCGCTAACGGCAGGACAGCCGATAAAACGCTAGCCCAATGCGGATTGGTAGACTTCACACACGCAGAGAAGTAAGAAAATTCTCAGGTATTCAGGTTCCCTTACGATATTTTTCCTTCACCGTTTGAGACATGTGATATTTAATTTCTTAATGCACACAACTAAAAACTTGAAAGTGCATGCCGTGGACCGGATTCGAACCCACATCCTCCGGTATCGGAGGCAGAGGTCATATCCACAGAGGCTATCACGGCTCATACATACATACAGACAAAGATGTCATTCCATACAGTTTCAAATCAAATCAAATCAAAATTCATTTATTTCAAGTAGGCTCAATTTACAAGCACTTTTGACACGTCAGTTGACTATTTGAAAAGATTCTACCACCGGTTCGGATGGCAGGTTCTGCTGAGAAGATACCGACAAGAAACTCAACAGTTGCTCTTTTGAAATGAAAAAGACATACAGTATTATAATTTACAATTGATAACAATTACAATTTCTTATAGTTTTACTTCCTGTGTGAAGGTGAAAGCTGATCCAATGGCCTCCAAGCACCTTTATCGTTAAAGAACTCATCAATAGTGTAGTAACCTCGACTAAGTAAATGTTTTTAACACATTGCTTAAAGTTGTGCATTGGCAAGTCCATCACAGTCAGTTGAAAACAGAATCTCCTCCTTTTTGAACATGGTTAAAACATAAATGCCAGTGACAACTAAAATTAATTGTTCGAGTTCTTTATTTATTTTAGAAACGTTTCAATTATATCTACAACGGTTACCTTTTTCATACGGTTGTTATTGTGGACGCAAAACATTTTAAAATTCTGCCTAAAACATATTGCAGTAATTATTTCTACAAATATGAAACAAATAATATTTAAAAAAAAGGCGCATTCAACTGAAAATAATATTTTATGAGTGGTTTGTACAGATATTGTAAAAAATACGAGACCTAGATATTTTCCATTGCAACAAAAAAAATCATTTAGCCTCTTCCTTTAATTTCGAAATTCAATATACCCTGCGTATTTCCGTTTCCGTTGTAATAAGTGGATATAATATAGCTGCTACTCACAAATATGTTACTTTTTATTGGTAAATGAATTTTCAAAACCGGTTATGTAAATCTAGAGATTACCCCCAGCATTAGGAAATTTACCTCTAATAAACGAGTGTTATTATAGATACAACAAGGTATACAACTCCATACAACTCTGGTTCCATATATATATTTTTTTCTTATTCTTCAAAATCAAAAAATCAAAATCAAAAATCATTTATTTCAAGTAGGCTCAGTTTACAAGCACTTTTGACACGTCAGTTAACTATTTGTAAAGATTCTACCACCGGCTCGGAAGGCAGGTTCTGCTGAGAAGATACCGGCAAGAAACTCAACAGTTGCTCTTTTAAAAAAGTCATACAGTATTATAATTTACAATTGAATTCTTTACATGTTAGCCCTTAACTACAATCACACCTGATGGTAAATGATGATGGAGTCTAAGATGGAAGCGGGCTAACATGTTAGGAGGAGGATGAATATCCACACCCGTTTCGGTTTCTACACGACATCGTACCGGAACGCTAAATCGCTTGGCGGCACGTCTTTGTCGGTAGGGTGGTAACTAGCCACGGCCGAAGCCTCCTACCAGCCAGACCTGGACCAATTAAGAAAACCTCAATCGGCCCAGCCGGGGATCGAACCCAGGACCTCCGTCTTGTAAATCTACCGCGTATACCACTGCGCCACGGAGGCCGTCAAAAAATATTAAAGTTACTGATGATTTTAAAGAAATTAAATATCACCTCGTCTCAAACGGCGAAGGAAAAACATCGTGAGTGATTTTCCTAATTCTTGCGTGTGCGAAGTCTGCCGATCCGCATTGGGCGAGCGCGGTGGACTATTTGCCTAATATAACCCCTCTGATTGTGAAAGGAGACTCGAGCTCAGCAGTGAGCCAAATATGGGTTGATAATGACGATGATGATGATACAGAATAACAAATATTGATGTACTTTCGCATTTTATAATATCAGTTTTGATTGTTGTTAGGGTAGGGCTGTTCGGACTTTTGAGTAAAAGTTGTCAATGTTTGCAGATGTTGGGTCAATCGTGTAGCATGAAGAGTTTTCTGCTATACTTAGACCATTAAAAAGAATGGACCTGTTTCGCACCCAAATTCACCAACAAAAAAGTCTGTAGTTTTTTGAGGGGGACGAGGTAAACTCACACATCGAAAACATTTAACACCATTAAGTATATTCTGTGTCCATACACTACACACAACTATATAATTGACTCGTAATACACACACGCGTAATTATTACACAGCCTAACCAACACATCGCTTACACTATCCACAGAATAAATAATGTTCGATTACTTGATCGAATGTTTGCTGTTCCGTCAAAAGAATCGATTCTTTTTAGAAATCGTTTTTATTACAAAATTGATAAAATTATGGTAGAAATACTTACAAATGAAACGTTACTCCATCTTTTACTAAATTACAAGTATTTGGCCGTTTTTTGTGCCATTCAACTACACAAACCAGCATTTTTAGAGAGCTCTTTACACGACGAAAACGATTACAACAATGAAACATCGATTCTATAGCAACAGTTTTTATAAACGCGTTAGATCATTGATTCTTGATCTTTGACAGAGGGGTAACGGTTTACGAGGCAGGTCCTTTCTTTTTAATGGTCTATGCTGGTATACGATAGACCCAACACCCGCACAGTAAATCCATGGAATGCTAAGCTATTCGTCTCTCAATTCAATAAGCAAGCACTAAGTTCTATCCCATAGTGTAAACAAACATGCATAACGTCGGAGCCGTGATGCCTAATTGAGTTAAGAAGTGTCAAATGTAGGAGAAACTTGGGGTAAACTTGGCGCGACTGAATTCGTAACTCCATTTGACCTCTATAGCTGAAGAGCTAGTCGACATCCTTGGGTAGGTATTTCTCTAAAAAAAGCCCTTTCATTACTATCCTAAAACAGAACTGAAAACCTGGTTGGGGCTTAGTGGATCTAAATAGACATTTATATTAATTAATATAGCATTTTGGAAAACTGTTTAAAAATTGTAAACCCTTGTATATATTTAAAGAATAAGAAAAACAAAAGCCAGTCGTTTCTTTTAAATTTTTTTGCAAAATAGTTTTGCAAGCACCTGGCAAAGTCAAAGAACCAACTAAATAATCTGGTCTAATTTTTAAAAACGGTATAAAAAAAATATTCTCAAGGATATCTTTTGCAAACAAAATCCTCATTTAGGAGATATTAGGGTTGATTCAGCACCATTCCTAATTCCTTCCTAATCAGATCTCTAGTTCTGTGTTAGGGTTAGTACAAGTTTTCAACTTGCCTCAAATATGTACCTAAAATGTCGACCAGCTCTTAGACTATAATACGAGTCAAATATTTGTGACTATTAAGCTGCAACTATCCAAATTTCAATTGGCAACTTTCACATTATCACCTCGGGAACGTCCCAGATGGGCATATCCTTTTTGTGGAATTTTCCACGCTGTTTATTCATTGAATACGTTTTTTTTGGTAATATTCTTTTACATTCGTAATGTCGTTATTCGTTCGTTATCCCATATTCAGCAGATATTATTTTAAAGTTAGTAAATCGCTATGAGCCTGTAATTTCACAGACAGATAGATTTTAGTACTAATAAAAGTCTACAACCTCTGACTATATAATGGAGTTAATGTTACCCGAAAATAATTTATATTCGATAATATATAAGTTTAGAGAAAAAAATAATATTACCCAAAGAAAGAAAAATATATTGAAAAAGTTCTGGAAAGTTATACCGTTTATTCTCGATAAAAAAGCAATTCTATTTGATATGGACTGTCGACGTCTGACAAAAGGTAACTATGGAGGAATAAAGTGGCCTTTTTTAGCAGGTAATGTAATCACACGAATGAGAAACGATACTGCAAATAACTAGTCGAACTTTTATTCATATCGGAGTTATTGGAATTACTCATTTCTACAAGTATGTTTTAGATGCTTTATACTATTTTTGTTGTATTTCTTATTATTCTAAAAATAATTAAATAATACCAAAGAAAACCAGCGAGAGCCGTGGTAGCTCAGTGGATGTGACATCTGTCTTTGATACGTAAAGGTGCTGATAGACTTGAACATTCACTTGTATCAGTACATCAAAAATTTGCTGTTTTTAGGGTTCCGTAGTCCACAAGGAACCCTTAGTGTACATTCACACGAGCGGTAGTTACTACCGACGACTGTAGTCAGCTACGTCTCGGCGGCAGCCAACCAGAGTCGACTTCAGTCGGCGACCACCGTCGACCGCCGCCGAGAGCCGACTGCAGTCAAGTCCCGTTGGCTGCCGCCGAGAAGTCGCTGACTGCAGTCGTCGGTAGAGTTGCCGCTCGTGTAAATGAACCCTAAGGCGTAGATTTGAATCCGTTCCGTGGCCACTCCGACTTTTCAGTTATATGCATTAAAAAATATCACGTGTCTCAAGCGATGAAGAAAAACATCGGGTGTAAACCTGCATGCCTGAGAATTTTCTTAATAATTCTAGTCGTGTGTTAAGTCTGCCAACTCCTAACTTACTCCTAAGCCTTACTTTTCTCTTTATGAGAGGAGACTCGTATTCAATAGTGAACTGAATATGGTTTGATGATGATAATGATTATCAAAGAAAGACATTCTATATTTAAAAAAAAAATAATAGTTACCTACCTCAAGACAACTGTTTTTTACAAGAACGACGTCGCGACAGCGGGCCGATTCAGAGCTTATAACAAAGCCTACTACGATAAAGAGATTCAATCAAAAACTTCTCTGAAACTGAAATTTATTTATAGCCTTAAATATCACCTCAACTAAATATTTCATCTATTCAAAATATGTAGTACCTAAATGGTCAACGTCCAAAAGACTGAATAAATAGCGAGTTCTAGACAAAGTTATCAATATATTCACATATGCTCCATCAATTATACACCTTATTACCATAGTAATACGATAGTAAATGCAGATAAATATTAGTGGAATAGTCCTTATTCGAGTGGGTAGGTAGCGAAAGTTTACTGTGAAAGTAGCAACTGGCCGCGGTCGGTTTTGCCAACTAATTGTTGGTATCGAAGTTAGATTTCCTTGTTGATGCGAATTAATCTCTTATATATTTGATCCCGTTTATTTGAGAAGCTTTTATTTACGAGCAACTATGTTTTAATAAAGAGTGCGTTCTCAACTGAGTTGTTGGACCACAAATTAATTCCCTAGGCCTATCTATCTATAGTCATTCCTACAGTGGCGGTGAATGAAATAAATAGATCATCATCATTATTAACCCGTATTCGGCTCACTGTTGAGCACGAGTCTCCTCTCAGAATGAGAGGGTTAATGACGTAAACAACGCTGACCAAATGCATATTTCTCTGGTGTGCAGGTTTCCTCACGATGTTTTTCCTTCACCGTTTGAGATACGTCATATTTAATTTTATAAAATGCACATAACTGAAAAGTAGGAGGTGCATGCCTTGGACTGGATTTTAGATCATCATTATTAACCCATATTCGGCTCACTTGAGCGTGAGTCTCCTCTCAGAATGAGAGGGTTAATGACGTCCACAACGCTGACCAAATGTGTATTGGCAGACTTCACACACGTAGGGATTAAGAAAAATCTCAGGTATGCAGGTTTCCTCGCGATTAATTTTTTAAAATAATATACATAACTGAAAAGTAGGAGGTGCACGCCTTGGACCGGATTTGAGCCTACGCCTTCCAAATCGAAGGCAGAGGTCATATCCACTGGGCTATAACGTCTCTCAATAAAATAAAAGAATAAATAACCATAATAATAATATTTGGAAAATACACACATCACTTAGATACAATGTAAGTAGCCTATGTTATGTTTACTAAGATAGCTACAGAATATAAGAATCTGGAAAACATCGCTCATTACACAGCTATTTTTATAGTCGTCGAATCGAACCCACGGCCCAGATGCAGAAAGCAGGACCACTCAGCCGCCAACTGATACGTTGTAATCCGGCAATAGGCGTAAGCTGTAAAGAAAAGAAAACAGCAGATTACTTTTATCAGTATGGTAAAAAAGCTCATAACATTACTTTTATTACAGTACTTACATATTTAACCACTAAAGATTCAAATCAGCCGCGCTAAAAGTGCAGGTTGGCTTTTAAAGAGCTTACAGTAGTTGCGTGGCGTCCCATCTACGTAGACGGCCGATAGCATCTCTACTTTCACGACTTATAACGCTTCCGTGCTAGGGATGGGGTATTAGTCTATCGATATGAAGAAGATTAAAAAATTCAACATCACACTATCACACCAATATTATAAAGGCATTAGTGTTATAGTGTGAAAGTGAAATTTAGAATAGAAATAGATTTTGCTCTAGATAAACACATAGACTACTTTTCACCCCGGAAAAATCCGCGGGATTTGTGAAAAACTGAATCCAACGTGGACGAAGTCGCGGGTGTCCGCTAGTTTTGTATAATTTAAATAAGTAGGTGATTAAACGATCTATTTAGCGCCATAATACATTTACATAACAACTATATATGAAAGGAAGATGTAACTTTTAGTCAAATTTAGGTGCGATGTTACGTCTTTCGTTTCATAGAAACCATAGGATCATCATCATATAAAAAAGCAACCCATATATGGCTCACTGTTGAGCAGGCGTTTCCTGAGAGGGGTCCACCATTTTTGCCCAATGTGGGCTGGCAGTCTTCACACACGTGATGAGAATTAAGAAAATTCTCAGGTATGCAGGTTTCCTCACGAAATTTCGATGTTTAGGATACGAAAACGATTTTGTGGGGAGTTAATAATGTTAATACCCTCATTGACCTAATATGGATGAGCGTTGTATCAACATCAATAATTTCAAAAAGGGGATCACAAACGCATTCTAGTTTTAATAGAAGCAGGGCTTTTCGTAACAGAGCTTGTTTAAGTCATTTTAATAATTTCACGCTTAATAAGTTTTTTATCGAATCATCGCCCAAGCAATTTTCACCTAACGTCATATCAACAAGCGCATCACTAGTCTGTGAACGGCTTCTATGCATCACTTGCTAAGCTGTGAGAAGGTACAATATTTACCGCCTGTGTCGATCTGATTATAGTAGAGGGGCTAAACCCCTTTAGCGGCCTCTCTTTCACAATGTTTCAATAGATGACTGCACATTGAAAAGGATGTCGGGTAGAAAACAGAACAATGTTCACTTTATATGTATAAGCAAGTATCTACTGTAAATATGAATTAGAAAATAATTTATTTTTCTGTATTAGGGGAGAGGTGGCATGAAAGGGACATTTTTGATTTCGCGACCACAGTAAGCGATTGAGAAAATATTTGGAACAGTTTGAAGACGATTAATTAATTGAACATAATAAACAATTGAAATGAAATCGAATAATTATTATCATTAATCAATTGATAGTTGTTTATTTCTCATCTTTTGAAATTTTGTATTTTGTCCTGTTGAACCCACACCCTCCGGAATCGGAGGCAGAGGTCATATCCACTGGGCTATTACAGCTCACTGTATCTATTACTGAAAATTTAATTAAAACCTGTTGACAAGTACCTATAAAAGAGCTGAGCGAACATCCAGCGGAAGAGACTTCATTTTAAACTATGTAATAATGATGAAGGTACATTCACCAAAATAAACTCAACTTATCAGCAGTGTGACATAAAAAATGTGTGGTGCATAAATGAAAAATGTTTTTCATTTATAAAGTGAGTAAATAATTTAAATATTAATGTAAAAATTTAAATTACAACCAGAGCAGTGGATCTCTCGCGGACATCCCGACGTGTGCATATACATATAAGCGGAGATAAGAAATGAGTAGGTATGCATGCAACTGCTGGGTAATAATTCACACGTCGTAACTTTACAGACGATTTGGTGCGATGTTTATATCGAATACAATTTTTTTTTATATAATTTATTTTACGGTCTTGCATACAAGTCCTTATAGGCCAAATACAATTTTACTTTGCTATCAACACAGAGTATATATTTCTGAAAGATGGGTTGCTTTTAGATTTCTTTTAGATCTCTCAATAAGTTCAAAGTTTTTATTAAACGCAATCTTATAGAAAAGTCGTATCGTATTATAGTTTTAACGACTATATAAATACAAATTAGCTTGGAAATGAAATGTATTACATGACTGGCTACTTAAATACCTATTGTAAAATGGTGACAAACTAAAAAATTAAAAAAAACCTGGCTGAGTTTGTTGTGGCTCTTCTCGGACCGAGGCGCATTTGGAACCCTCGTAAGTTTAACTTCAAGTTTTCGACTAATTATTATAACCATTATCATAAAATACCTAATAATACGTGATATTTTGGAAGTACTTGTAAAGTAAGCCTAATCGAAATAAATGAATATCGACTATTGACTATTTAGGGGCTGATTGATAGAACTCTTGAGTTTGGATGCCATCGTCATCAACATTAACAACACATTTTCGACTCATTGTTGAGCATGGATCTCCTCGAAAAAGGGGGGTTAGACTAATAGTCCATCACGGTAGCCCAATGCAGATTGGAAGACTTCACACACGTAGAGAATTAAGAAAATTTTCAAGTATGCTGGTTTCCCCACGATGCTTTTCGTTCACCGTTTGAGACACGTGATATTGTTTTCTTTAAATTCACATAAATTAAATGTAGGAAGTGCATGCATCGGAGTGGATTCGAATATACGCCCTCCGAATCGAAGGCAAAGATCTTAGCCAATGGGCTATCACGGCCTTTGGATGTATTAAAGTACCTAGTAAATTGTTAGAATGTCTTTGTTCTTTGAGTAAAAGAACGTCGACATAGCAGAAAGGCGTCGTTAGTATTAGTCGTACATATTAATTTGTTTATCAAATACCGGACAAGTGCGAGTCGTGCTTGCCCACCGAGGGTTCCGTACGTAGAATCATTATAAAAAGTTCAGTCGAGATTTTCCCGAACTTCAGATTCACTATTTTTTTAAGATTTAATTACAAATGTATAGTTTTTAAATGTTGTGTTTTTGGTGTTCATTCCTTAAAAAGTTCCATGCCCTAGTTGGTCCTTTTGCGTAGTTCTGTATGCAATTTTATTGTCTGTATTGTGTGTATTATAATCATGTACATCTAATACTAGCGAACGACCGCGACATCGTCTGCCCTTAGACCTCCTTAATCCGGCCCTCTTGCAAAATCCGTTCTTAGCGGACGTCTACTAACTGTAAACTACCTCCCTGCTAAATTTCATCTTTGTACGTCAAGTGGTTTTAGAGATTTCGTAAAAGTAGTGTATATTATGTGTGTTTTCAAAAACTAGGCGGGGTTTTCAGTATTTATAGAAATCTTTTAATTGAAATCTTTTAATTTTTATAGAAATTTTTTAAAAAAATAAAAAAAAATAAAAAATCTTTTGTTTAATAATTTGAAAGCAGTTAGTTTTCACAATACCATTATAAGTCAACAGTATTTTCACTTAAACTTAACAGCAACTTTAAAAAGGCAACTTAAAGCGCGTATAAGTCATGTCGGTCGACGCGTAATCTTTATGACCCAACAGCCACCTACAAGGATTAACCCACAATTTATTGCACCTGCTCACGCCCCTGCTTTGTTCTGTTTCGCTTTATATAATCTCTGAACTCAGATTAAAGGCCAACGTCAGGCGTCAGCTCACATTCAAAACGCTTATTCATGTAGGATTGTTCGAGTTTTAGTATTGAAACTTTCATCATCATCCATCATCATCATAATCATCATCATCATCGTCAACATCGTATCAGCAAATCGACGTCCACTGCAATACATGTGCCTTTTATAAGAATTTCCAAACATAACGATCCTGAGCCACCTGCATCCAGCGAATCTCTGCGAATCGCTTGATGTCGTCAGTCTACCTGTTCGAAGAACGTTGCGTTATCTAGTACGTGTCAAAAAAAATCAAAATTCATTTATTTCAATTAGGCTTAGTTTACAACCACTTTTGAAATGTCAGGATTATGTCATAATTTAATTGAATCTAATGGTGGTAATAATGGTCGAAAACTTAAAATTAAAGTTACGAGGGTTCCAAACGCCCCTTGGAAGAAGAGACCACAACAAACTCCGCCAAGGTTTATTTTTTTTTTGTTTACCACCATTTTACAAACTTATTTAAAACTAAGCACAGTCGTATAATACTGTTTAACACCAAGCTTTTTATATCATTTAAATAATAATTAACACTATAATAAGACTTTATTAAGAGTAAATAAGCACTTTGAACTTTTTGATCGTGGTCGCCATTTCAGCATCTTGGGACCCCAACGTCACCGACTCTTTGAACTATGTGCTGCCCATTGCCACTTCAGATTCGCGAATCGGTGACTTTGGTTCTTCTACGGATCTCCTCTGATTCGATCACACAAAAATACTCCGAGCATAGCTCGTTCCCGTAGTTAGCGACCAAGTCTCGGAACCATAGGTCTTCACTGTCCGAAGAGTTGTTTTCAGGCACTAAGGAATTTCAGACAAACAAAAACAAGGCCGTCTACAGCAAATATAAACTCGTTTGCATAAAATAATAAACTCTAAGATATTATAACTCGCTTAGAATAATATTTAGCTTCCAAGAGTATAACAGTTGCAAAGTAATATTTTGTACGCAATTACGTGGTGTTTATGGTACCTCTCCGGCGCAGGAAGGTCGGAAGAACAATTTTATATACTTAGTGCATCGATCTCCTATTATAAAGTGGATGCACAATCAGCGACCAAAAAACGTCCCCACTTAAAGAGTGTCAAACACAACTTCTTGGCACTCAATTCAAGCAGTCACATTTGGAAATTCAACCTTATACTCAATCGTAAAGGTTGAATTTGCTTTGAATTTGGGATTTTATTGAATATTGGACTATATTTCATTTTCTTTACTAATAATTCTAAAACTGTTAAAGCAAAATTGGCCAGTTTTTAAGTGAAATTTTCTACATTGTTGTGCGTCCTTATATTTTAAGAGGTCAATGACTTAGTGACAAATCGACGATTCGAATTCGGATTAGTTCACAGTTCTACACTAACAAACAACTCACAAAAAATATCTATAATTTAAAGCCCGCCCAAGACTCTAATTTGGGACCTCCGACAGAAAAAGTCACGAAGGCTACTGTACCAATGAGACAGTCGAATAAATGGTAAATGGTTAGCTAATTATGATAATAGAATTCTGTTATTCACTGCGACATTTCTGTACTTAACGCTACTGCGGTTTGGGGTCCTTTAGACCTCATACTAAAACTTTCATTTACTCTGGCTCATGAGGTACGGGGAACGAGTAACACGATTCTCTAAGACGCCGAACCGCACTGTAAGAAAATTTTATTCTACCAGTGCGATACGAGGTCAATATGGACCCTAATATGGGTGTGCAACGTAGTCGTGGCTTAATAACACATCTATAATAATATTATAAAGCTGAAGAGTTTGTTTGTTTGATTGAACGCGCTAATCTCAGGAACTAATGGCCCGATTTGAAAAATTCTTTCACTGTTAGATAGCCCATTTATCGAGGAAGGCTATAGGCTATCCCCGTATTTCTACGGGAACGGGTACCACGCGGTTAAAACGTCTACTAGTCTAGAATATAAATATTCATCTCTTTGCTATTCTAAAGCAAATTCAAGTTACGCTCCACAGAAAAACCTCTATTTACCGCAAGACGCCTACAGACCCCTAAAGGCATTGAACGTGTTAAAAGTTATTGGGTTCCAGGAAGTCAAAGGAAAATTCCTAATTAAGATGAAAACATCTATATATCAGTGTCAATAACCAAATTATTATGACTATTCGTAAATAAAATAGATTTTATCCCTGTTTCATAAGTTTTATCTTTTTCCCAAAACTATGTATTTTGTTCCGTAATCCTTGGTGATAAGGTTAAGAATCGCTTGGCATGTTTAACCAAATCGAAACGGATTTCCCGGTATATCAAGTTAATTAACCGACTGCTGGTATGTAATATAGTTTGGGATATCCCTTAAGGTTTAATACACTTATGTTTATTGGGAAGATAATATTGTTGGGTTTAATTGCCGCGTAGGTGTGTTGGTTAGTTTTTTGGTTATGTTCCAAAAGATCCATGTTCAGACTATAGAACAAACTTGTGTGTAATTTATACTACTGTAGTTACGTAAATTTAAGTTGCTAAATTTTATGTTATTTGTAGTTTTTGGGCATCCAATCCTCATTGGGCCAGCGTGGTAGACTAATTGGCCTAACCCCTTTCATTCTGACAGGAGACTCGAGCTCAGTAGTGAGCCGAATATGGGTTAATAATGATGTAGTTTTTTATTTCTTTTTTAAAAGCTTTTATTTAACTTGCCATGCATGTAGGATGTTACGGTGGATTCTTTGAGCTCAATTTTGAAGTAGATATCTTCAACCGATTAAGTTGAAATTTTGTATACACGTTAAGATTGGATTGGATGTTATTCTAAATACAATATGGCAGACCATCCAAGATGGCGGAATAGTTATTTTTAATGTACTTCTACAATATGGGTATCAAATGAAAGAGCTTAACTATATCTATACTAATATTATACAGAAGTAGTTTGTAACAAAATATTTTCTTCTTTTTAGAGCGCTTAAATAAAAGCTTTTTTAAAAAAGTTTTTTTTTTACTTATAATTTATCTCTATTAATTTTGCACACCCTAACCCTATTTTTATTAGTTTCTTTATTAGGTTTCCTGACACAGATGGCTTGTTTGCGATAAGGCCTCCTATTGTGCATTTTTGTAAATATTTAGTATTTTCTTTTTGTTTTGTGTGGTGTGCAATCATTTTAATTTATTTTAGGTAGTCATACAATAATTCTGAGTTTAAAAATAAATGTAACCAAGTAAATAATTTCTGAGATTGAGTAATTTTTTTTTAATGCATGTAAAAGGCACGGTATGTCATTTTGATACATCTGACCTGGATATGCCGACCATAATCCAATGAAGTATGACATGACGTAGATTAGGGGCACCCAACTCGGACACGTGCATCGTTGTCACAGGTGAGTCGTGATTATTCCTTATGTACTCGTATTGTTATCTTAGATCTAAGGCTTACAATTTCTCTTCTCTCATTGATCTAATAGTTAGCCTATGGGGCTTGGTTTAATGAGCTTTTCTTTCTTGCAAAATGAGCCTAGTTTAATTGGCCTTAATAGCTCAACGGTAAGAGCGGTTGGACTCATCACCGACGGGTGGTGGTTCGATCCCCGCCCCGTTGGTCTATTTTCCAATACATCATATGCTATACAGAGGTTTATCTGAACAACGCGCAGCACACATTGGATCCCCAGCAACACTCCAAGAGGCGTTCGGCGACCTGGGCGGCCTGCTAATCTTCTGGAGCGAGCTCGGTTGGCTGGAGTGACTGCAGTGGGGATCAGCACGAAATGGACCGACGTACAACAGTCAATCTTAAGTGGCCAAGTGTGTTATAAAAGCCCAGAAAAAAAGAAAATTCTCAGGTATGCAGGTTTCCTCACGATGTTTTTCTTTCACCGTTTAAGACATGTGATATTTAATTTCTTAAAATGCACATAACTGAAAAGTTATGCCCCGGAAAAAGAGTGCATGCCCCGGATCGGATTGGAACCTACGCCCTCCGAATCGAAGTTATTAAAACTCACGTTACTGGCTCTGGTAACGTAAGTTTTAATAACTTCAATTTATTTACATCCGTAAAACTACAACAAAAGACAGTAGTTGTGGAAAAAGCAAACTGTAAAAAACTCATTGACTCTTCAGGAACGAACCTAGATATTTCTTTGCCCCTTTTTTTGTTAAAACAAAGCGTTCTTTGAATTCTTTTACCTGCACGGGAATAAAAGCATTTTTTGTTGTTCATTCGAAACGACGAACCTGCCTTTTTTATTTTTATATATTTTTTTTATTACTATAGACGTTATTTAGCCCTGACCTTTATGTTGGATCTTTTTGTGTAAATCAAGCTCCGGTAAACAAAAAACGGGGCAAAAATATAGAGCAACTCTCTGTTACGGTTTTTAAAAGCGCTTCCGGGCTTCCGTTTAAAAAAAAATATTATATTCTTGATTTCCTATTCAAAGAATGCCAAATGATAAGTCTTCCCTAGACGTTCAGTTGTTAATCATATTCCATAGAAGACTAAGATATATACTACGTAGTAATACCCACGTATATTCTGTAATAGTGGAAACATCGTGATAAAAAGTGTAATACGTTAGACTATAAACTAATTTCCTGTAACAACCAGCCTCATTGAAACAGCATGGTGAATCTAAGTTCTATGTTATTTCCTATAAAAATAGGCTTAGCACTGGACCCGCTACATAGTAGGTGGCCTAAGGTGGAACGCGCTTTCCTAGAAGATGCCAATTCACTCGTGTCTTAAAGATCCTAAGAAAAAATATTATTCTACAAACAAAAAACCCGACTGCTTGAGCGTATTGATCTGAAAAGGGAAAAACACTTTTCATAAAGTCTATCAATGTATAGAATAAAAAACGAACCCACCCCCTACCTTTTTTTATTTACGGAGACTTTTAGGTAGATTATATCACTACTACAATTTTGACGATATCGTTGACATCTCTTAAGTCAAAAATCCTCCAGCAGTTTGGGCTTTAGGGCGTGCCAAAGACATACATACAAAAAATCTAGCAAAAAATTAAAAAATTACCCTCCTTCTGACGTAGCCAGTTAAAAATTAGGAAACAAGCTTCGGGAAAGAAATCCATACACTAGCGTATAAGAAATGGAGTAACAAAACGGTTCACATGAGTTTTAGGGATACCAAGAATGATTGTTAATAGCGAAAATCGGTCACCTAAATATTAAGTTTTATGTACAGATAAAATATAATGTGGCATTTGCTCGCAACAATTCGTGTTTACCGCAAACAACGCGTCCATATTTGTTTCATTGATTGCGCGCAGATAAATTAAAATTATATTCATTGTGTGGCTCGTGCCAAATTGTCTGCGAAACTATGAGCTGACAATGTGTGATTTATTATTTGTTTGTTCGTGAATTCGTTACTGTTAGAATACATTCGCACTGGCTTTATCTATTTATCATTCAATACCCGCTAAATTAATAGAATAGTCTTTTAACTTAATCAGCAACATCATTATTGGTAGTAACCCTGCTTTCAGCATCCACGGCAGTGGGTTCGATTTCCACAACTGGAGAATATTTGTGTGATGAGCATGGGTTTTTCCAGTGTCTGTGTATATTTATACATTATATAAGTATTTATATGTAGTATATAAATGTATATGAATATTACAATATCAACTATCTTAGTGCTTATAACACACGGCACTCTGTATGCTTACTTTGGGGCTAGATAGTGATGTGTATTGTTTAAGTATATTTATTTATATTTATTATCCGATTAGCCTTGACTGGCACTGACGGAGGTCCTCGGTTCGATCCCCAGCTTGACATAGGCCTGTTGTATGGTCTGCCACACAACACTACGTTTTTCTTTCTTGCGGGGTCACCATTCCAGCATGTTCGGATCTCAACGTCCATCAGCTTTTCGAATTATGTGCCCCGCCTATTGCCACTTCAGTTTTGCGCCTCGTTGAGGTTTGCCGTGTCTTGGTTCTGCTGCGGGTCTCCTAATTTAGCTTCTCTCAGAAATTGAAGAAGTTCATGTTATATAGACAAAAAGAGTTAGAAGATTATGCAGTGGAGGCATCAATTATTTAATGGGAACTTTAGATGCAAATAACACATTTAGGTACAGTCTATTAATTGGTATAAGTATTCATATTTCTATTTATATATATTATATGTATATATATATGTAATATTAATTATTGTATGTTGGCATTTATCTTTATGTTATTATCATTTTATTTATACGCACTTATCAAGGTTTTTTGTTTTTGGTTTTTTTTAATTTTGTGTCTTATTGTATGAATTTTTATTTTGGATGTATTTAAAGTATTTTGATTTGATGTTTAGTTTATAATTATAACTGACTGTGACGTCACCCGGGTCTCAGCTGAATATCAGCGCTGCGCATTGCTTTCCTGCGATGAACGGCTAATGCTGAGCTGTAAACCCTTTCTGTTTGGTGTCACAGACAGTCATGTAATATCTAAGATAGGATGTACTGTTTGTGACACTAAAAAGTGAATAAACTTATTTTCTTTCTTTCTTTCTTTCTTTCTTTCTAATTTCTAATTAGATCATGCAGAGGTACTCCGAAATTAGACCAGGTACTGTGAGGATGTGAGTGTGCAAAAATCGAGGACCGCAATCTGTTTTGGTCTCAGAGAAGCATGCAGATTACGATTTTTTTTTATTCTTTACAAGTTAGCCCTTGATTACAATCTCACCTGATGGTAAGTGATGATGCAATCTAAGATGGAAGCGGGTTAACTTGTTAGGAGGAGGATGAAAATCTACACCCCTTTCGGTTTCTACACGACATCGTACCGGAACGCTAAATCGCTTGTACGTCTTTGTAGCCTCCGAAGCCTCCCACCAACCAGACCTGGACCAATTAAGAAAACCTCAAAACGGTCCAGCAGGGGAAAAACGATTCAGCATGTTGCCAAGAGGTTCGTTGGTCCGTTCTTTTGTTATTACCTCCTTTGGTGTTGAGTATTTAGACTAAACAAATGATTGGTATCAGTTTTATTAAAAATATCCAATTTTTATACTGAAATTATCACACTGATTCAACTGTAACTTGGCACGATTCGAGTGCACACTACAAAGAAGGTCGATACGTATTCATAATTCAAAAATAAAAGGTTGATTTTCCAAAAAAAAAATAGTTGAATAAAATGTCCCTACTCCTACCAAATTAACTCGCATCGTCACTTAACATCAGGTAAAACCACGACTTCTTGACTTGTTGTCAAGAAGTCGTGGTTTTACCTGATTAATGCCGTTCAATATAATAAGAAACAAGCCGTCTCCATCAAAGAATTATTAATCAGTCCAACGGTTTAAATTTTAATTACAAAGATACGTAACAAGCAATTAAAAACATCAGTAAAACTCCGTTTTGTTAAGTACATTTTCAATTCACTCTGCAAAAGGACTCTGGGCAACGTGATAAACGAAATAAAAATTTTTACAAAACCGTCCCCCGAACATAACTATTACATTAAAATGTAACATCTAAATGCGAGACGGTAAGCAATTTCAACTTCGGTCTCACCAATTAGTTGGCAAAACCGAGGCGGGCAATTGTCGCACTCGAAATAAAGTTTCCGTTCCGTTCCGTTCTCACATTAACGATAAAACAATTTACCATTTACACCCTTTCCCGCCTTTAATATACACAAAATAAAGTCCATTTTGATTATTGGAACGACGTCCCCAGTATAGATTGTTTCTAACTCGGCTTAAGGGATTTCGGATTCAACTTTGATTCTAAACAGGAACGATTCCAGCTGAAGGAAAGTTTCGGCTGAAACTATTTGATAATTTCACCAAATACTTTGAATATTGAGTGCGATTGAGAGATCCATTTCAGTTGATAGGTATTCTGATAGATTTATATTATTTCGTACCTAATTAAAAGTAGGTACTAAATCATTTAAGTACTTGATTTTTGCTCGAGGTGACGTCTGCTTTTATTTACTTAGACTTTAACACATTTCTAATAACCCTTCTTGCAGTCGGGTAAAAATGAATCTGAATTAATTCTTCTTCTGCCTATAACTTTCTTAATCCAATTACTTAATCAAATCTTTTGCAGAAATCGTATACCTTGCCTTTGTATACCTTACCGTGCACTTCATAGATGCATAAACGCAATGCATACCCTGAGGATTTATTAGGTACCTGTATCGGAGGAGGAATTTTTCATTTTATACTTATTTATTTTGCAAATATCCAGTCAATCTTTACTTTTTATGTATAAATTAGTTAACATTGACCTTATTTACCCGAAATAACATAAAAATCAATATATTCATATCTAGTCATCATCCCCATTACCTTCGCTGACACGCAAACAAGCATACTAATCGTAGCGTAGCGACGCCTCAAGGGCTCCCATTTCGGGGCACATAAAACGGCTTACGAATCCTGCGACTACACACTATCTAGCCTAATATAAATATCTATCTTAATATAATTCGACAGGGAGGTAGTCCATAGGTAGAAGACGTCCACTAAGAACGGATTCTGCGAGAGAGACGGATTAAGGAGGTCTGAGCACGGACGAAGTGGCGGGCGTCCGCTAGTGTGTTATAAATCTACAATATATATTATATATATATATAATATATAATAGCGATGTTTGTTTATTTTTCGCAATAAATTTAAACATATTCGTATCTATGCTAATATTGTGAAGCTGAAGATTTTATTTGTTTGTTTGATTGAACGCGCTAATCTCAGAAACTACTGGTCTGATTTGAATCTATGCCAATATTATACACCTGAAGAGTTAGTTAGTTTGTTAGTTTGATTGAACGCGCTAATCTCAGAAACTACTGGTCCGATTTGAAAAAATCTTTCAGTGTTAGACAGCCCATTTATCGAGGAAGGCTATAGGCTATTTATCCCCGTATTCCTACGGGAACGGGAACCACGCGGGTGAAACTACGCGGCGTCAGCTAGTGTTATATAAAAGTAATAAGAATAAAAATAAACAATATTAATTTTACTAATTTGTCAAATACAAACTTGAAACCAACATTGTAGAACGAAATTCCATTTCACAATATTATTCCAATATCAAACGCCTTGATTCACACACAATAGAACCTTTAATTTCGAAGGCTTCCACAAACTTACACCCTCGATGGCAATGACAAGTTTGTAAATGAAATCCAGAAGTTTGTGTGTCGGAATCAGGCGCCTCTTGTGTTGACAGTCAACGATAACAAGCGACGCGTGTTGATTCAAATCAAATTTGTTATATACTACAAGCCCAAAAATACCAGCTGACGTGTTACGACCGCTGTAGGTTGCAACGGTTGCATGTTCCAGTGCCCTGCTCTTATCTAACCTTGGACGGCAGAATGTGCTTGTTCAGCACCCTACATCGTTGCGATGAATTCACGTAGCGATTTACGTAGTTAATTACGCAAATGAGTATCAATATAAAAGAGGAGGATACGCGATGGAAGGCGCTCTTTGATCAATCTCCGATCTAGTGGGACATCTAGTTAGGATCAGTCGGGTTTGCATTCTCAACCCTGCTGCCCCAAAACGTAAGTGACGTTTCGAAAATGCTTGTAAACTAAGTCTAATTAAAATAAATGACTTTTGACTTTGACTTTGGCTAACCAACACAGTTTTAAGTGTGTCACTAATAGACTACAAGCCCTTGAACAAAAATTACCTGTGAAATTAACCAAAGTGAATAACGCTTTGAAGGCTGTTACTATATCAGAAAATAACTCTGAACACTATGCCGTAATTTCTGAGCGGTACAGTGGTGAGTATGTGTGAATGGAATTTCTCAGGTACAAATGATGAATTACGATTAATTATAATTGTACGGCTTTGTAATAGTGTTAAAGATGATTAAAAATAAATGTCGAAAATCCTAGTGCCGCACAAAATGGTGGTGCCGGAAGTCAGAACAAACTTTTAATTGTCGACAATCGCAGAAGCAAAATTGGTCATTTATTTCTGTACGGCATTTGTGCAATTTGTTTTGTATACATATACAGATACTTTACCCGAAAACGCTGTACATTTTTCCAGCGCAGGAGTCGAAATATAAGGGTCGCAAGCCTTACTCTTCATTCGCATACTCACCTGTACCGCTGTCAAGACCTCCTCGTCTTGTAAATTCATCGCGCATGCCTCTGCGCGAAGGCTGTCTAAAATCCATTATAAACCTATTAAAATTAACAACAAATTAAGTGACAAAATGTCATTTACCTACTGTGTGATATCCACCAGTAAGCACCGGATGACTTTTTTATATAGCCTGCAGGTATTATTCGATAATATTGATAATAAGTAGTTTTTAAAATAAAGTTACGATGAAGCAAAACGTGCTTTGGAAAATTATCTCATCAACCAGATCTTGATCTGACTTAGGCCTGTAGCTCCAGTCTGTAAGAGATCTCGGGTTCAATCTCCGGTCGTTAAAATATTATCAATATCGTTGTCCTACATACATTGCATAATTGGCGAAAACAGGAATATTTTATTTCGTTGTAACGTAAATCGTGATAGCCCAGTGGATATGACCTCTGCCTCCGATTTCAGAGGGTGTGGGTTCAAAACCATGCACCTCCAACTTTTCAGTTGTGTGCATTTTAAGAAATTAAATATCACGTGTCTCAAACGGTGAAGGAAAACATCGTGAGGAAACCTGCATACCAGAGGAATCTCTTAATTCTCTGCGTGTGTGAAGTCTGCCAATCCGCATTGGGCCAGTGTGGTGGACTATTGGCCTAACCCCTCTCATTCTGAAAGGAGACTCGAACTCAGCAGTGAGTCGAATATAGGTTGATGATGATAATGATGAACGTAACGCGTTACGGCGCCCTGTCTGGCTTCCCTTTCTCTCACGCATACGGCAGCAGATTTAAGTTTTTACATCTAACCAGCGTCCTGAGACGCAATCGTTTCATTTTTAAATAGCGGTTATTGACCTCTTTCAATAAATGAACATCCACGTGTACGTATACCAACTAACTCAGTTACAAACAAGAAATATCCTAAATTCGCAATAACATCATTATTTTGTTCCAAGAAACTTTTATTTTCTTCTGAAAAAAAAAGAAAGAAAAGGAAATTACAAGTAAGCGGATAAACTGTAGCCCGATAACAGTAGATCTGATTTGATACGAACCGTCGAAGAGCTTCGTCGAAAGGTAATTTCGATGAAATATATTGCTTTCTCTGACCGCGGGTATATTTAATCAGATGAATATAAAGATAGAGGCGTAAGCATCCAAGTTTTGGTGTTATCGACACTCTGTGGTGATAATATAGTTTTGTGGGAAACTATATTCTTATAAAAGAATATAGTTTAGCTTAGCAACTTCGTTACTAACACTTCGGATAGTCAGGAGGGGGTATCCCCCGCGCCACTTCATATCCGCACCACTTCATATCCGCACAGTCCTTCCCTCTGCCCCGCGCGTACGACTTTACACCCGCGCAGGCCTTTTTTATTTTTTATTACTCTCACCCAATACAAGTTTAGTAGGTTTATTAGGGGTGCCGCATAAAATATACAGTATATTATAATGTATATATCTATACACCGCAACCGAGGCGACGCGACATGCTAAGTTATGTAAATTTGATCAGCCGCGACGGATCGTTGTATTACAATTACAAATGAATGAATGCTAAGTGACCGAAGCTCTGCATTTGCGGTGAGATGACATAGCGTATATAGCACCCTCAAGTATAGTATCTCCTCCAATGAAAAGTATTTATAACTAGCTGACGCTGCGCGGTTTTACCCGCGTGGTTCCCGTTCCCGTAGGAATACAGGGATAATATATAGCCTATAGCATTCCTCGATGAAGGGGCTATCTAACACAGAAATAATTTTTCAAATCGGACCAGTAGTTCCTGAAATTATCGCGTTCAATCAAACAAACAAACAAACTCTTCCGCTTTGTAATATTAGTATATATTTACAATAAAATATATAAAAAATTAATGTAGTGACTAATACTATCAACAATTTACTATCAAGCTTTAAATTTGAGCACGTGGAGAGGATGACTGAAATGATACTAAATCTCTGAAAATTTAACTAAATATTTTGAAAATAAATATATTTTATAATCCTTGAAATTATATTTTGATTAAGAAATAAAAACAAAAACCTTACAAAGCAACTTAAAAGATATTAAACCTGACCTCCATAAAAACTAACCTTCTTTCCGCGGCCTTCGACGTTATATATAGTCTAAGGGTGAGGGCATACTCTTTAACTTTCAATTACAAAATAAAAAAAGTTATTAATAATAAAAGGATTATCTAAGTACATTTTCACTTGCCACATTTTGCAAAATCCTTTTTTCGTTTTGAAATAAATATTTTTTAAGTCAAAATCCTCAACAGGTAAAGGAGCCTGACTCTACAGCAAGTCGACAGGGGTTCCATATGAGGATAAGAATTCATTATTTATTTGTTGCTATATCCAACAATGTTTGCTATAAATAACATTATATATCTCTAATTGGTAATTAATTATTTTTTAAACATATTTGTTGCTTTTAATTTAATCAATTCGAATTTGTTTATATATTATTTTTACACATTTTTTATTATTTTAGTGCACGGCATATGCTGAGCTGTACACCCTTTCTTTTTAAGGGTTATAGACAGACATGCTGTCTTTAGGGTAAGGTACTGTCTGTAACTTTTAAATCTGAATAAATTTATTTTATTTCTTTCTTTCTATACCATATCAAACTAACTAACTGTTATGGGTTGGTATAGCAACAACAAATCTATTTATAAAAAATATCCTATTTTGCGGTCGTTTCAATAAATTGGTAAAATATGCCACCATCTCTAAAGTTCAACAATGTACACCCCCCTTTCCTCAGTTCACAAGATAAAGAAATTTCGGTGAAAAAAAGTTAGATTATCAACAACTTTATTGGCAGAAGTCTGAATTATGAAGCCGTCTACCGTAAAATCTTTGCCTAAAAACCTTAAAAAATATCTTAGAAAACATCCCTCTGGTAAATTTACCGCAACCGTCAACCCCTAGTACCTCGGAGTCCCATATAATCTGTAGAAAGTTACCTGAGAGATCGAAAATGCAAATTTTATGCAAAGAGGAATTTTTTAGCGAGTTTCAGACCGTTCGATGTCGTTCCCGCAAATCTGCGTATCTCTAATCTAATACATTTAAATGTGTAATTCTTGTTTATATTACACTAGCTCACGCCGCGCGGTTTTACTCGCGTGGTTCCCGTTCCCGTAGGAATATGGGGATAATATATAGCCTATAGCCTTCCTCGATAAATGGGCTATCTAACACTAAAAGAATTTTTTACATCAGACCAGTAGTTCCTGAGATTAGCGCGTTCAATCAATCAAACAAACAAACAAACAAACTCTTCAGCTTTATAATATTAGTATAGATGAAAACTTCGAGATCTTGGAAATAAAATTTTTAATTTGCCTATCTTTATTTGATCTATAATCCGGAAAAAACTTTATTTTGGCACGTTAAATAAAATTTGTATAAAAAGCCGACGTGGCGTTATTTTTTACCATATTATAAAGTCTGTATGTGTGTTTTTTTGTCACTCCTTAACCCCGCAACTACTGAACCGATTTGGTTGAGGAGTAAATAGTAGATTGTTATACAAGGGGCTAAAAAGACCCATTATATACGAGGTATTTTTAGGGCCCGAGATGTAAGTCGAGGGCCGCCTAAATAGAAACGTGATGCTAAATAAAAAAATTAAGATTTCCATTCTCACTAGATGAAGACAACAATAGCAATTATTGTTGAAAAATATGTAAGTTACGGTCACAAATTTACAATGAATTTCTGAAAAAAATCAAGTGTGTATTATTCACGCCAATTGTTTTTTAAATTCTCGCTTTTTAATATTTTTTTTACATGAGAAAAAGGCAAAGGTATTACACCGTAAAGGATGTCCCATGTCTTCAAATCTCGCTCTATTCGCAACTCAATAAAATTAAATAAAAAAATAAACGCATTCCACAGACAAGAACGGTGCATTTCATTCCAATTTAAAGTTTTTTATTTATTTTTCAAAACAATCGGTGCCTTACCTATAATGATTCTACTTTTGAATAAAACCTCCTCCGTTTTATAGTAGGCTAGTACTTGGCTAGTACTCGTAACAGACAAGAATTAAAACAACAAAATTACTTTAGCCCCTCGAGGCTAATATGCTTGTTTAGCCCCGCTGTGGAGTGGTAATATGATAGTGTTTTTGAGCAAGAGTAGTGAAAAATAAATTACACCATGGGATTAACAAATAAGCTGATTTTTATCTCTATAAAATCCATCATGGATTTGTGGAAGACTGAATTTTAGTAAGCTACGGGCTTTGGTATATTATTTAATAGTATATTTTATAAAATAAACGATATTTTGCCTTCATTGCTCCTAAGTGTTTTAAAGTCCTACATAATCTTTAGGAACTTACCTGAGTGATCGAAAATGCAAATTTTATGCAAAATGGCATTTTTAGAGAGTCCAATCGGTAAGTTGACTTAAGTCGTAACAAATAAACGAGACTCATTTCAAATACATAAACATTTATTTGAAGCGAGTCTACTTTAAAAGAGGTTTTGTAACTACAGGAGCCTTGACGGCCTGCGTGGCGCAGTGGTATGCAAGGATTTACTATTTATGATTTACAAGTTTATTGATGACACTCCCATGATATGAACCCACGACATAAGGTATCTTTTACATCTTTCGGCGACCAGCAGATGTGATATACACTATATAATTCAGGTTTCCTCACGATGTCTTTCCTTCACCGTTTGAGGAACGTGGTATTTAATTTCTTAAATTACACGTCATACTTAAATGAAAAGTTGCAGGTGCATGTCCCGGACCGGATTCGAACCTACGTTCTCCAAAGCGAAGGAAGAGTTTATATCTACTGAGTCATCACAGCTCTGATGATGCTTGTCAAAAGGAAATAACTTTGGATCAAAAGTAAGGAATTTCTCATCTTGAGCTAATATTTAAGAAAACACGAATAAAAAGCGGCGCTTTTGAAATAATACTGTAAAAGAGCTTTGGAATAGAAGGGAAAAAGGAGGATTAAGGCGGAATATGAAAATGCGATTGCTGTATTATTTTACTTAAAGTTTAAATAAATATTGAATTAGGTTATACTAATCGTAGATTGTTTTTTTTATTCTTAAAAGTTAGCCCTTGACGACACTCTCACCTGATGATAAGTGATGCTGAAATCTGTGATGGAAGCGGGCTATCTATAACTGCAGTAGCGTACTTAGGGCTTTTAGTCCTAAGTACGCCAGTAATAGGGTAGGCATTATACGTACATATTGTACAAAATAGGAAATTTCATTCTCCTATACAGTTTCGCAATGAGTCCTCAGGGTAGGCAATGCATTATTGCATCTATGAAGTGCACGCCACTGCCTATAGGGAGGGAAGCCTGACCTGTATTGATTATTATGAAACGGATGCGTGTTATTTAAAAAGAAGCATGAATTTAATTTTAATTACATTTTATGTGTCATTTCAAACTCTATCTGATTTGATACAATAATAATACTATAATTAATTACTAGAGGACGGCCAGCCGTTTGCGTGAAATTCTGATTTTATTTCCAATATAACTCTGCACCAAATTTCATCCAAATTTCATCCAAATCATTGACCAGTTAGGCCGTGAAAAGGTAGGTAATATACAGATAGACTAACGAGTATTAAGTATAGATGAATATTTAATTTTAACAAAATTAAATCACAATTCACGTTTACAATTTTAATACAAAAAGGTCCAGTAAAACTACCTTAAACGAAGCACAGTCTCAAGTAAAAAGTTAATTCCAAAAAATATTATTTAGCATCACGTTTTTAATTCAAACTCTGTCTTTTTAACAGGTCGGATATGTTTAAAGTACTTTGTCTTAACGGCGCCTATCTCAGGCTTGTATTTACCTGACATCGGCTGCTTTGTAGTATAAATTACTTTGTGTTTTTCCGTAGCAGTGATTATATTATTATTATCATCCAAACTTTGTTGTTTAGCACCAAATTCGCTTGCACGTTTCCTCATAATTATTTCGAAATTCGATAGTTTCATGCTCCTCTTTTTCAAAGGAATATTGTACTTCTTGGATTTCTTATTCACCCGTTGCTTGTTTAGATTTTTGTGTTTGTTTTTAATTAAGGTGTCCACTTTGACTTTGTAAACAATGGAGATGTTTTTCTTTGACGCCAGCTCGCGGATGTCGTTGAGGTATTTGTTGAAAATAGGTATAGCGTTTTCCCCTTTTACGTCGAAATGTTTTGGTATTTCATTTAGGTGTTCCGATGGAGTTCTTACTTGATATTTGTGGTGATGTTCTGAATATAAAAAAGGTCTAACATAAAATTATAAGTTTTTTATCACGTCGTTAACAAACACGTGTACAAGCCATCAAGGTGGTATGGTTTCTGGGGCGCATGGTTAAATGCATGGTCTAAATTCAAATATTTATCGCTTAAAATTTCTTATATACTTGTATAAGTGATATTTTAGATTTAAATTGTAAATTGATCGTGGAATTTAAATTTGGATTATGAATTTGAGGGTAGAACAGTACTGATACGAAATTTTATTTTTCATATCTGTATGTGTCTTTTAGCGTTAAGTTGGTTCATTATATATTTATTTGGAATATATAATTAGTCTTTATCATCTGGAAATAAACTAAAATAGTAATAAATAAAACGGACTCTTTGCATTTGCTCTTTTGCATATAATCGATACTGAAGTCAATAGATTTATTTATTATTTTTTGTCTGCTGTCTATTAGTCCGTCTGTCTATCTTTTTGTGACCGGTTATGACGCACAAACTACTGAATAAATTAAAATTAAACTTGGCATGATTTGAGACCTTATTACGAAGTAGGTTATAATATTATGTAGTACTTTTTATCGCGAAAATAAAATCATAAGGAACATAAAGAGGTTGAAAGTTTGTAGTTCTTCATTTTTCAAGTTACTTTGTAAAAATTTGTATGTGTACTAGCAAAAAAATACATAAATTCAATATTTTTGAATACTCTACCTCTAAAAAGGTAGTTGAAGACTTTTTAATATAAATCGCTCATGTTTAGCGTTATATTTTTGTAAAATGATTAGTAGGTTGGTATACTATTTATGAGTATTACATATAAAACATGGGAAAATATAAATAAAAGGAGTGAAATAGGGGTTGAAAATTTACATCGATTTTCACTCGGACAGTGTCGCGGGAGAGAGAACTTATGACCTCTAGTTTCATGGATTGATAGGTCAACTATTGAAACAATGATTGAACAACATTTGTCTCACCTTCAAAATAATCTTGGGCAGCAACATTACAACCAACGACAAAGAGAGCAACGCTTACTCTGCTCGCAAAATGACCTCGGCCAGTTCCCATAGTGGCGTCTAGCAATAACCCTCCGAACAATGATTTATATGACCACAGGTGGCTTATATCGGCCGGCGTAAGAGTAAAAAACGTAAACAATGCCATTTGTTCGCACGACCAAGTTGATTAACCCTGCAATCGGTCCGGCTCGTAAATTGGGTTATTTTTGTTACGATTTTGTAGATTTTTCGCATGACGTGCGCGAGATACGAGCTTGTGTGTACGAGAGTGTTCTGTATACCTTAAATACCAATTGATTAATGTACGTTTGTGGATATTCATTATGATTTTGGAGTTTACTCCTTACAGCCCCGGTATGAATAAAATATGAGCAGTAAAATTCGATGAACGAATGACTGCGTTACGTTTTTGTGCGCAACCTATTCTGCGCACTTTTCACTTTTCAGGCGTAGGTATTGAGACGTACATAGTGTATGCAAGGGGCAACATACACCTATTTAGACAGTCGATCTGTATAAGTAAATTTCATTCGTGCGTCGAAACTGGCGCACACTTATTTTAATTTATTTAATGTAGTTTGCTAACAGCTGAATATGAGCACGATTTTTCTGCATGAAATTAAAATGTCACGAGAACGTTTTACTTTTTCGGGATAAAGAGACGCCTATGTTCTATTCCACTCTTTACTTTTTCGGGATATTAGCCTATTATTATATCATCATCATAAACAACCCACATTCGGTTCACTGCTGAGCTTGAGTCTCCTCTCAGAATAAGAGGGGCTAGGCCTATGTGGATTGGCAGACTTTACACACGCAGAGAATTAAGAAAATTCTCTCCGTTGAGACATGTGTCATTTAATTTCTTAAACACACAACTGAAAAGTTTTGTGTTTAAGGAGGAGCATGCCTTGGACCGGATTCGAACCCACACCTTCCGGAATCGGAGGCAGAGGTATATTCTACTACATCGCCGTGCCGTGGAGAGTGTTAAGCTGTCAGTCTCGTATTATCATTGTCATCTGGTGATGGTCGTTAAAGAGTTTAACAATAAAACTAGCCACCTGAAAACACACAGATTAATCACTGGACCAAAGAGTTTTGTATACAAATACTCGTATTATAAAGAAGTAAAGTTTATAAGGGGTAATCTCTGGAATACTGAACCAATTTTGAAAATTCTTTTACTTGAAAGGCACATTATTTGTGAGTGTCATAACTCATAAGCTTCATTTTATCCCCTACATTCTCACGGGAACAGACAATGGCCAGTAATTTATTTATATTTATTTAATAAATAATTTTATTAATACAATTAAACAAAGAGAGAACAAAACAAAAACAAAATTGAAATATAAAACAATGATAATTTTAATTTTCACACAAAGCATTTTAGGGTTGAGAATCTAATATCATTTGTAAGATCTTTCCAAAATAAAAGTAATAAAAGGTTCATTTTCATTGTATTCAGATATCCTTCGTTATATTTTTCTTTCAATAATATTATTTCTATTTGTTCAAGGAAATTATTAATTAGGCAATCATTCTTCATGCGGCATAATAGATTTCTTAGAAATGCTTTTTCATTGGTGAAGGTTATAGACCAAGTCCCTACGAGAGATAATTGTACTCGTATATATGCAGTTTGACCAATTTAAAAAAGTAAAGAATTTTAAGGACCTATATCGAGTGATTGCCACGAAACTGATTATCTGCCAACTATAGAAATTCCTCATCATTTCCAGAAGAAATATCCAAAAAATTATGTTTTATACTCAGACAATTGAAGATTTTGGACCCTTAAAACCTACCTTTTTTACCTTTACCTTCTTCTTGCTTGCTTGCTTGCTTCTTTCGAAAACCATCGATCGTTCAATCCACTCATCAAACAATCTATGTCTTCTCAACGGCAAGATATTTACGCGATATCTACTAAAACACAAGCAGAATCTATTAAAAATTTTGTCTGTCTGTTTGTCCGGGCTAATCTCTGTAACAGCTCCGGATTTTAATGGGACTTTGACTGGTAAGAGGTTATTGAGCAACAATATATACTGTAGGAAAAGAGTAGTCCGAGGATAATTATG
Source organism: Bicyclus anynana (assembly GCF_947172395.1). Taxonomy (NCBI): domain Eukaryota; kingdom Metazoa; phylum Arthropoda; class Insecta; order Lepidoptera; family Nymphalidae; genus Bicyclus; species Bicyclus anynana. Next base: position 15,965,290 of record NC_069092.1, on the reverse strand, counting down.
ATATCGCTCGATCTCGTGTTGGCTCGTGCCTTCGCTGGGTTGGACTTGTTTCCGTGAATAGTGGGAGTTAGAGAGACATAACCAGGTGGTTATTCAGAAGTAGCGCGACCTGTTCCGCAAATCCAGAAATGCTTTGCCAAGATCTGCGCCATGTAGCAGATCTCCCTATCATCGGACACGACCTCCTCCCCACCGCTGGCTGACGGGCGCTCGCAAGAACCTCCAATGAGCACGACCTCGCTAAACGGTAGGCGAAGAACCACCCGGATTTGGCCGGTCGCTGATCGCCGCGATTTTCGCTGACTTGATCGCGACGCGACGGACACCACATCATCTTGATGCCGCTGACCCAGTTGCAGGCAGCGTTGAATCACAGAAAAGGGTCAATGCCATGACTTCTGCAACCCCGAAAAGGGTCGCCGAGTACGTCCCCGCCGTCGGTGGAGAGAAAGTTTGAGCAGTGAAGGTGAGTGTTGTCTAATCGGAAGGGATCCCTTTAACCTGCACCCAGAGTCATAAGCTTCTGGGTCTGCTTAAGGTTTTCTCTTTCATTTAAGGGTTTATTTTGGTTACATTTCGATTTCGTTAAGTTGTCCTGACAAATATTATGAATCATAACCTTTGTTCGACATTGGTTTTATACATTTTTTAATCCACTTTTGAAGTTTTTTTTTCTAACTTAATACTATAGGTTTATATTTATCCCGAAAAAATCATGTTCCCCGCGGGATTTGTGAAAAACCGAATTGAACGCGGACGAAGTCGACAATATAAAAAGACCTACATATCAAAATCCAAGTTGTTTACATATTGTGGGCGTTTACATCGTGAGGCGAATCAAACGATCCAATATTTACTACTCACAACTAAGATCGTTACAAAGTTAAATGGGATACGAATCATTTCGATTTCGATTCGCTCTGATAATATTTACCGACACGCAGTAAACACGATTTGTATATTGGCTTATTTAATTTGCTACTAACAGATGCTGGCAGACTTGGTATGGAATTCATTCATCATCAATACATATAAATAAAATTGAAGTTTCTGTCTCTACTTTCAAACTGTTATTTAAAGCGAAATATACTAAAATATGGCCTATGTGGCTCAGTGGTATGCGCAGTAGATTTATAAGTCGAAAATCCTGAGTTCGATCCTCGGCTAGGCCGATCGAGGTTTTCTTAGTTGGTCCAGGTCTGGCTGGTGAAAGGCTTCGGCCGTGGCTAGTTACCATCCTACCGACAAAGACGTACCGCTAAGCGATTTAGCGTTCCGGTACGATGTCGTGTAGAAACCGAAAGGGGTGTGGTGAGATTGTAGTCAAACTCACAAAAAAGGGCAAACTTTTAAAAAATAAAAAAAAGACAAACAAACATTTTTTTTGTTTTGTTTGTCTGTTTGGCCAGGCTAATATCTGATACATTAAAATCGTTAGATTTTCAAAATGTACACCTTTTAACTATCAACTTATCCACTTTATCCATATCTGACGTGCTGGTTGAGTATTATAGAATTTGCTTTATTTTTTTGGTTACCTAAACGTACCCACCAATATTAAGAGTTGATACTTGGATAAGATACTTGTGTAGGTGCTTAACAACGTGCAAGATATAGTCTCTTATGTTCAACTGCCGCGCTTTAACTACTATTAGCAGTAAAACTCCTTGTAACAGAGTTTATCTGTGGAAGTGCTACCACCATGCTAAGCACCACCGATGTGTTGGTAGTGTTTGTCTTTTATAGGCTACCAGAAGATCCCTCGAGGTTTTACTGGCGTAGTTTCAATTTTTTTGAGAGTACGGAGATAAAATATAGCTTATGTTACTAGTTGATAATGTAGCTTTCCAATGGTGAAAGAATTTTTATATTAATTAATTTAGTAGTTTAGCATTAAAGGCGTAAAACAAAACAAACTCACATTCGGATTTATAATATTAGTAAAGGATTACTCAAAAGTAGACAACTACAATCGCTACAATCGTCGCTGTTCGCTTCTTGTGGAACGCATCGGCCACTGAACGATAAAGAAGAAATCTGTGAATCGTTTGTGTCGACCACCGGCCACAAGTGGCCGTCGCGCGCTTCAGCTACTTTTGTGACCCATTCTTGCTTCTTGTGACGGCGTTTGTGGCTGTCGAGTGTGTTCTGTGTGTGGCGACCCTTAACTGACTCAATCGAAACCGTCAAAATGACGCCAAAGTACCCTCATCAAATGAGGGTAGTTTGCGCCATTTTGACGGTTACAAATTAAATGTGATAATTAGCGAACAGATTTGGGCCGTTTAGAAACAATTGTTAATTAGTTTGAAAGGTAATAACAGACTTAAGCAATAGACTTAATAGAGAAGGCAATTAGGTGCAAAATCATATGCATTCTATGTTATGTCTTACAAAGCCATTCGTAAATGATGATAGTGGTTAATAGATAACTAGTAATTTATAGTGTTGAATAGTTTATTCAAGTTTACATAATTTTGATTTAGATGGTTTAGTTGATAAATTGCAATTGAAGACTATGCCATATGCTTGAAGTTCGTCTGCGTGTTTGAATTAAAGTCACTGACATAGCTCAGCGAGTCGCAAAGCTGAGGTGGCAATGGACAGGTCACATAGTTCGCATAAACGATGGACGTTGGTGTCCCAAGGTGCTGGAATGACAGACACTGGATCGGAAAGCGCAGTGTTGGTCGCCCCCACGAGGTGAACCGAGGACATCAAGCGGAATGAGGGAGCCTCTGGATGCTGGCGGCTCGAGACCGTTGTGTTTGGAAGTCCATGCAAGAGACCGTGGACGTCCATCGACTGTTAATGATGATGATGATGATGATGATGATGATGATTATAATGATGATTATGATGATGATGATGATGATAATGATGATGATGATGATGATGATGATGATGATGATGATGATGACTAAGAGTTTATTGGAAGGATGAGAACTTGTAAGTATTACATAGTCCAAGAATCGAAGCCAGGACCTCATGGGTCGCTGCCGTTGTACAATTGACGAACGAAGTAAAACAGACAAAGGCAGACAAAAACCATGTTACACAAGCAAACGCTTTAAACAAAAATTCATTGTATAACAAAGGTACGCCCAAATGCATAATACTAATATAATATTCCTTTCAAATATTAAATGCACTTCGCTTTTGAGAAACGACTTACTACTGCTACGTACTTTCTGCTTTTAAATTTTTTACTAGATTAATCGCTCTCAAGTTTTGTTCCACCGTAATAATGATTTGGAATCTTACGTATATACAAATAGAGTTCACAATTCTGCGTAACGAGTATCCTTATAAGTTTTCAACCAATTAGCAGTCGAAAATCACCGGAATGGAACCGTCCACTAATTATCACGACAACATTCATTAATTTGAATTTGTAAATCAAATACCATTAACATATCATTAACCTGAATTAATCTATTAATGATTTCATTAACGTAGATTTGTTTGACTATGACATGTGGTTTATTATGGATAGGTAGATTTTATCTTCAGTGTGGATTCTGAAAATTAATGTGTTTAGCATAGATAAATATTATTCACTTTTACATTTTCCTTATTATGTCTTTATTTACAAAAAAATGTTTTAGATCAGCATGTCTTTCCTTCTATGTATATAATATATAAATTATTCCTTCTGCTTTTTCTCCTTAGAGATTATTCATTTTTACATAATTTTCGAAATCTGCATAGTGAATTTGTTTAATTATTCCATGCAAAAAACCTACGAATCTTGGCAATCGAACATTGTAGAGCCAGCATCTCCTAAATATGCCAAGTTTCAAAATAAAACGAACTTGGGGGAATATAACTATATTGACTTGGGTGACGTTATCACTTGAATACATTTATTACAGAGAATACAAAAATAAAACTACACACATTTACACATGCTTTGAAATAGCATGCTAAAAACGTGCTATTAAGTATCCTCCATACGAGCATGCTTATCATCAGTTTACATTTGCTAGCAATAAGCATGTTATTTTTAAGTATGCTCCTAAATAAGCATGTTCAAAGCAAACATTCCAATTACACATGCTAATTTGTATTTATCGCTCTCTGTCTATAGTATCGTTTTAGACAGGGAGAAATGAAGGTGAAAAGAATACAGAATAGATTCCTGAGCAAATTCGAAATAAGCATGCTCATTATTAGCAATGTTGCGAAACACATGCTAAAAAGTAGCAACTGCTCAATAGTAGCATGCTTTCGTGCTTGAAATGAGCATGATTGTGTAACAGTAGCTCAAAGCAATTATTCACTATTCTTATTGTACTTCCCCAAAATAATAAGTGAAAATAATTACGGGGTATATACCCAACCTATACACATATTTTTCAGTTATGTCAGTTAGAGGGGTTTTATTGCATTTTAAACATTTGCCACGCGCACGTGTTTCCGAGTATCAAACAAGGAATGTCCTTTATTTTTATAGCCTTTCCAGCTTACCTAACGCCGGGCGGGTCGTGTCAGGTAATTTATAGCGTGATGATACGCAAACCGGGCTGTTTAAATAATAAAGCGCTTGTACAGCCGACAGCTGTATTAACTTATACGAGCGAAAATGACATTCAAAATAACTTTTCACTTAAAAAAAACATGCCGCGCGAATTGAGCTTGCACCCTGAGTAGAATCCATACTGCTCGCCATTGTTATGATGTGTCTACTCCTCGAGAATCACAAATTACTCGTATACGTCTATTGTAAGACTCAATACCGTCTTTATCGTAAGGGCACACAGGGCTTAAATGCTTTTATCTAATCTCGTGTCATAATATCCCGATTACGAAATTAAAAAATATAATATCCATTGTATTATATTTTTTAATCAGACAAATTATTGTATAGGACCTGCCTCGCTCTATATGATCAACGATCTAATGCGATTATAAAAACTGTCTCTTTAGAATCGATGTTAAATAGTTGTCCTCGTGTTCGTCGGTTAAAGAGCTCCGTAAGAATACCTTTTAGTTTAGTTGAATTGTGTAAAAAACGGGCAAAAACTTCTAGTTTAGTATTAGATATATATACCAAATATAAGCTCGTTTTCCTCAGTGCTACAAATACAACAATCAATCCTTTACCTACTAAGTTGAGGTAAATGTAGTAGTCTTTAATTTCGTTAGATTCCTATTCCATGAGATTAGATAGAGTAGAGTATGAAATGTGCATAACTTGGCATTAAAGCACTCGTGTCACTATTATAAAACTCACTTCGTTCGTTTTATAAAATGCACCTCGTGCTTTAATGACCGTCATTATGCAACCGTTTCATAATTTACTATAAACTAATTTAATACTGTTACAGTGAACTGAACCCTCTTTGTGTACTTGCAGGCCTGACCCTCAGTTGGCTTTCGTTTTATTGCTTTTTGTAATTGTCGAAACGCAAGTGTCACGCTCGGCGTGTCGCGGTCAATTTATGGGGTGGCGATAAACAAAAAGTGTTGCTTGTACAATACAGCGCTGTACGGACAATTTTTGTAATAAACACACAGCGCGTGCAGTGTTTGTTGTAACGCTTTGTGCAATTCTAAATTGTTGGAGTTTATTACAGTTTACTTCTTAATACAGCCCCCCGGTATAAAAAAAATATGACCAGTAAAATTCGATGAACGAATGACAGCGTTACGTTTTTTGAGTGCTCCTCGGTTGCGCACCTTTCACTTTTCAGGCGTAGGTATTGAGACGTACATAGTGTATGCTGCGGGGACATACACCTATTTAGACGGTTGATCTGAAAAAGTAAACTCCATTCGTGATTCGGAGCTGACACACACTTTTTTAGTTTGTATCTACGTAAATCGTCGTTATCAAACCATATTCGGCTCACTGCGGAGCTCGAGTTTCCTCTCGGAATGAGAGGGGTTAGGCCAATAGTCCACCACGCTGGTCCAATGCGGATTAGCAGACTTCACACACGCAGTGAATTAAGAAACTTCTCTGGTATGCAGGTTTCCTCACGATTTTTTCCTTTACCGTTTGAGGCACATGATATTTAACTTCCCCAGGACCGGATTCGAACTAACATCCTCCGGAATCGGAGGTTGAGTTCATATCCACTGGGCTATCACGTATCCTATCTACGTAAATATTTTTTTAATATTATTACTATTTTCAGGGTCACCTACCGCTGTGACCGAGACAACTCATTCACAAAGAATCTTTGTTAAACTACGAAAAAACCTGATCCAATGAATGATATGAAATAGAATATTATTAGTTTATTAAGTTATTCAATACTTTAACGTTATTATATTTTCAGTTATCGAATTTTAAAAGATTAAGTACCATTGACGCACTGCATGTAACAAAAACTCAGAAGGGAGGATTAATTTATGAAATAAGTATTGTCGCAGTAACTTTAAAACATAAACGTCCCCTGCTTCTATTAATTGGCGAAAATCATATGGAAGTTCATACAGTGTTATATGAGATCAGTCCAAACGAATACAACTTAGCGATGGAATAACCATGCTATTTAGCCGCGACCGAAGCCATACAGAAGACGACATTTTGCCACGAATTGACCGCGTGAAAAACACGAGATACTAGATTGACTAATTCAATTGGTCGAAACTGCGAAGCTCAAAGTTTGGAAATTCCCTTTCGAACGATCTCTATCAAAACGATTTTTGTTTTTCTATTTTTTTACATGGTAGCTCCATTTTTCTATTTGAATTTGAGGTTCAATTTTTGTGGTTTCATTTTTGGTAGTGCAAACTACTATGTTAGGCGCATACTCCCATTGCGTATTATTTATACAAAATCGTGAACAAGTCAAACTTGTATTATCATTATCAGCCTATTTTAGCGAGACCGATGAGCATTTGACTGCCTCCGTGGCACAGTGGTATGTGCAGTGGATTTACAAGACGGGGAGGTCCTGGATTCGATCCCCGGCTGGGCCGATTGAGGTTTTCTTATGTCTAGGTCTGGTAGGAGGCTTCGGCCATGGTAGAGGTTGTAGTCAAGGGCTTACCTGTAAAGAATTAAAAAAGAAAAAGAAAAAGAATTAATAAAGAAATAAAAATTTAAAATGTGCTTTCTTAGACTCAGGGGTATATCACCTTACTTTACAACTCCAGGCTGTTATTGAGAATTCCTTCCAATAAAGAAAAGTTCATTATGTATAACCTATCTCAAAAAACTCATATATTATGATCCGAAGTCATATACGCTAACTACCCTGGACATACAAGACAACTCAAATCAGCAAGTTTAAATTGTGTTAAATTTTCTTTACTTTGTTTCTTTATGTTACACTAGCTGACGCGGTTTCACCCGTTTGGTTCCCGTTTCTGTAAGAGTACAGTGTTAATATATAGCCTATAGCCACAGTAGATATATAGCCTTCCTCGATAAATGGGCTATCTAACACTGAAAGAATTTATCAAATCGGACCAGTAGTTCCTAAGATTAGCGCGTTCAAATATAAAAAGTATAGATAAAGTATAGAATATGGGTTCGATAAACATAGCGCGCATTTAGCGCGCGTCAAAATATATATATAGCCTGACGCCGTACTAGCGTCGACTTGTGTTTGTACTATGACGGCATTAGCTGTCATTTGATTAAATAATTGCAAATTTTAATATTTACCACGAACCCTACATTCGAAAACTAAAAATAAATAATAAGAATAGACAAAAAATGAGGATAAGGAAGCTAAGGCCCACAAAGGTTTGTAGCGCCAAAGGAAGAAGAAGAAGCGAGGCGTCAGTTGAAGCGTTTTGACGCGCGTTAAATACGTGTTATATGACGAAGCCTTTAAGGAAATACATTTGAGCGTAAATTCACCGTAGAAAAATAAATATTCCATACATCCGCGTCGGATTAAAGGGCGCAAAAACAAGCGCAAATCGAATCTCAATTCGCGCCTGAACATTTTTTCCGCGTAATGAAATGTCGGAACTCACACAGTTGGCGCCTATACGTCAAAGATTAATATTATAGATGTACCATGGCACAAGTATGTCACATTACCTACCAATATCTAAAATGAAAGAGAAGAAATACTTTATTGCACACGAAAACACAATAATAATTAAAAACATTCAAATTAATAATTAATAATTAAACACGAATATCAACGTTATTTTATCATCATTATCCTATTTTTAACGGTGACAATAATATTTAGTCGAAAACTTAAAATTAAAGTCACGAGGTTTCCAAACGCGCCCATAAAAAACACTTACCATCAGGTGAAATCGTTGTCAAGTATAAATCTATTTCATATAAAAACAATATTATGTTGTACGATTTAATCTGATTGATCTTTTGTAATAATTAGCTAAAACTGGGAGTAAAATATGTCCTAATCAACTTAAATACTCATAGTTATTCAAACGTATAATTTTTAATCATAATTAGGTTAAATCTTTATTAATTTATGAATAATTACCTAGTTTAAATTAATTATGACTTTTAATAATATACAAAATGAATGAGTTTAGAATAAACAATTATCCACTTTCCACAACCAAATTAAACTGAAAACTAGCTTTTAATTAACTTTCAACAAAATTTGAGCGGCCAAATTAACATAGGTAAACGTTTTTGCTAAAAATGATGCTGATATAAGTTTTGAGCAAAATGCTCGTTATTTCGATGATCATTCTAAGTTAAAATTAAATCCATAGGGTGTCTATATTGCGTGATCAGTATTAGTCCGATACTAATTGATTAATGTGGTGTGAAAGGATGATTCTAGTGAATAAACTTTTTCTGAAGATCTCTCTCTCTCCAGTGGGTCCCTCATGGCTGAGGATCGTGGTTAACTTCATGGCGAGTAATCTCCTGATATACGATGTTTCCCCATCGTGTACAACTGTTGACCATTTTAATACCATTGGAAGGTACTAGCGCCTGTTTCAGTTGATCTGACCATCGGATTGTGATCTACCCCGTGGCTTATTCCCTCCATCATTATTTTAAAGATATAATACAATAAAATAAGTGCGTTAATGAGTGATTTAACGCCTATTGTCTCTTTTTAAACGAATTCAAAAAAAGAAAATTCTCAATTCGTCGGAATAGTTTGATTGTACTAGTCTCTTTTTAGCTTGTATATGCCGCCCTGTTTTGACGATGTATATTTTGCCGTTTTTTGCCGAATCCAATGTAGTTAACGCATCCTCAGTACAAATATTGTTGCTTCTTTCGATCACTTAATCTGTGGCCGCAATTTTATTGGAACACCGCACTCTTAGATTTATTCTTGGAGCATAAATTGACGAGACAAATTTCCCCTTTCAAGTGATTTACGGACAGTTTATGTCACGTCTCCTTACTTTATGCGCATAGAGCCGAGAGGAATTCTGCCATTTTACGGGTTTAGTGTATATGTTAGGATCAGATTTACATAAGCTTTTGATTTAGTTCAATCTAATATTTTCATCATATTTACATGTATATAATATTTTGACGGCCTCCGTGGCGCAGTGGTATGCGCGGTGGATTTACAAGACGGAGGTCCTGGGTTCGATCCCCGGCTGGGCAGATTGAGATTTTCTTAATTTGTCCAGGTCTGGCTGGTGGGAGGCTTCGGCCGTGGCTAGTTACCACCCTACCGGCAAAGACGTACCGCCAAGCGATTTAGCGTTCCGGTACGATGCCGTGTAGAAACCGAAAGGGGTGTGGATTTTCATCCTCCTCCTAACAAGTTAGCCCGCTTCCATCTTAGACTGCATCATCACTTACCATCAGGTGAGATTGTAGTCAAGGGCTAACTTGTAAAGAATAAAAAAAAAAAAAAAAAAAATATTCCTGAGATACATCGCCTGGATGGCATTTTGTCAGTAGTAGGAATCGAGCCAACAGTCTTGATAGTAAAACTGCTATAGCTTCTTGACAGGTGGCCTGTAAGTTTCCAAGATTAGTAAGATCATCGATCATCTAACCCGCTCCCGTGTATCGACATCTTTCATACAGGTACAGGTAAGTAAAATAGACGTGATAGCCCAGTGGATATGACCTCTGCCTTCGATATCTGGGGGCGTAGGTTTGAATTCGGTCCGGGGCTTGCACCTCCAACTTTTCAGTTATATGCAATCAAATATCACGTATCTCAAACGGTAAAGGAAAAACATTGTGAGGAAATCTACATACCTAAGAATTTTCTTAATTCTTTATGTGTGTGAAGTCTGACAATCCGCATTTGGGCACCGGGGTTTCCTCTCAGAATGAGAGGGTTAGGCCTTAGTCCAGGCCTTAGTCCAGGCCTGTGTGCATTTTAAGAAATTAAATATCACGTGTCTCAATCGGTGAAGGAAAACATCGTGAGGAAACCTGCATACCAGTGAATTTCTTAATTCTCTGCGTGTGTGAAGTCTGCCAATCCGCATTGGGCCAGCGTGGTGGACTATTGGCCTAACCCCTCTCATTCTGAGAGGAGACTCGAGCTCAGCAGTGAGCCGTATATGGGTTGGTACCGACCGACCAGGCCTAACCCTCTCATTCTGAGAGGAGACTCGTACTCAACAGTGAGCCGAATATGGGTTGTTAATGATGATAACAGGTAAGTAAAGACTGTACGGCATCTCCTATTGAGATAATTTTGAAAAACACAGCTGTCCGCTATCTCCTATTGAATGTGTTTTTGTCAAATAAGTAAACGGCTGTCATCAGGAGGCCAGGAGAATCCGCAGCATCAAAAAGCAAGTAGTTTTCGCTTAAATTTAATATACATTATACTCGTATAAAAGTCTTAAAAAGTAATCCAGTAATGTACCTAGTTTCAAGTATCTTGATGTTATAAATTGTTCTGAGGAATGTTCCTCTCAAGAGATTATAACGCTAAAGCAGCATGCATATTGGGTATCTGATCTTAGAAAAAATCGAGTTATAGCATAAAAATGAAATAAACGTCCGAGTACGAGATCTGGCATACTCGACCTATTATATATTTCTGTATTCAAATGGTTTATGATCCGTAATTAGAAATATATACCCTCATCTGTTATTTATTGTTAGTGATAAGAAATTAATGACAAAAAATATTTACATTGACACATTTCAAATAAATTGCGGCTGGATAGTATTAAATGATTATATTTTTATTAAGTATTATTTAATCAATTTCCCTCATTGGTTAATTTTAAAGAATCTTACACCCTTTTAATAATAATAGTAAAGCCATATTGGATGTGTACTGTTTATCAACAAGCAACTTCAAAATGAGGGTATAAATCGCAAGTCATTTCACACCTAATAATAATTATAATTTCCTTGTTCTTAAATTAATAAAAACTAATTTGACAATAAGCTTAGAATAATTAGATATAGTTAAAATACTTTGAATAACATTAACATACAAAAACATAATTTAAATTACATAAGTTATGAAATGTCATGCGTTTTCTACCTTCATTTTTATTTTATTTTTTGTTGGTAAACAGTGCACATCTAGTATGGCTTAATTGTGGTTAAAAGACATCCCGGTCACATGATTAATATACTCAGAGGCACAATTATCTGCTCTCTTTAATATGACGCGAGTTTATTAAAGTGGGCGGATAATTGTGCCTCTGAGTAAATATGGATCATTACCCCGTACCGAATCTAAAATCTATGTTATAAATAGTGATCGACGCAGAGTCTAACATGAGGAGACTCGCATAAGAGGAAAAGTTATCGAGACAGCTAAACGAGCCGCAAAGCCCCGAGCCTGGGGTCCCAATGGCAGCCTGCACTTGAAACTTGTTGGTCGACCTCCACTGTGTGGACCGATGACATCAAGTAAGAGGGAGGATTCATGCAGCTCAAGAACGTCGTGTTTGACCTACGTCAATCGGCTGATAATGATGATGATAAATAACAGTGGATTTCATAGATGTTGTAGGCGTACCCCTAGGCAATCATTCACCCACTGAGTGTCAAATTCTCAAACAATTAGAGGTTAATTTCGACACTCAGCGGCTGAGTGATCCCCTGAAGGTGCCCCTACAACGTCTATGAATCCCACTGTAAAACCGTCAACCAGCATTGGGGAGTTAAAACAGCGTGGTGAAGCTCCAAATGCCGCTATATCATAGAAAAAAGAGGCTATTGGGCTATTAAAAAGACTTTAAAGGTTGACTAGATGAACTATTGATTTCAGCCCAATTTTCCAGGAGGCGGACGAGTGTGAACGAGCCATTACGAGTGATTGCAATATTCCTCGCGGTGCGTGTAAACATTACGCTATGAATCCATAAATCTGTGGAATTTATTATATTTTTGCTTCGCGTGACGTTGAAGTGGTGATTTTATCGTCACAAATTCTGTGAGCGTTTTTTTATGGATATAACCATGATATAAAGAAAATACAGCTTTTTGTTGTGGGATTTTCTCGTGAATACTTTAGGATTTTAGAGATAAAATATGTCAAGGAATTATATTCATTTTATTTTTTACATCTGCAGATCTGACAGACGTGCTAAACTTGGGATATTTTTCATTTTAAAAATATTGGCCTTTAGTTTGTGGAAAGGTGTAAATTCGGGTTCGTTAATTGTTCGGGATAATGGTGCTAATGGGTTTTAACTTTAAATCCTTTTCTGAAGATCGATTTTAGAAGCTTTTTTTTTAGACATACTGTTATTAAAGCATTTTCCTTGTTTTTACAGAAAGAAAAATACATAATTCATGCTAAATTATGACATTATTTTTTATTAAAACTAGGTATGTGACCTAGTAAAAAACAAAACCCCAATTTCTAAATAAACAGACAAACAACATAATGTTTATGTTTGAAAGTACGTATTGCGTACCCACGTAGCCAAGCTTCATAAATAATTTAGTATTGCGGTTACGTATACAAAGTTTCAAGATAATATTACGAAAAATATAATAATTTCTCTCACAATATTTTCACTCCTCCAGTAAAATGAATTTCGCAAAACCCTTTCTGAAACACAAGAACGCAGAAAATTGGGAACCTTCAAGGTATTCTGGCGTCTTAACCTCAATAGCCTTCAAATAAAGGGGTCGTGTTGAAGGATGCCGAGATTTTTGTCTCGTGACTTTAATTGCAGACGTAAACTGAGTTCACATGAAGTCTTAGGTTTAGGTTTAGGTTTAGGTTAGGTCCTGGGATGGATTACGTAATAATGATTTTTTGGAGCTCGGAGTTAGAAAATTGATCGTGTACTTTGCAAAGCACGTCCACGTTCCATATAACTCTAAGAAGTTTAGTGGTTGTAACATGAAATTTACCGAATAGCTATTGTTAGTAATTCTTATTTCACGTGATTTCGTGTTTATTATTTGTTTAATGCTGTAGATGATCAAAAATTGAAATTATATAGGTAAAAATGTCATCCGGTGACTAATGACAACCATTCGTCGATATCATAGAGATAGTGGATATTCATCATCATCATCATTATCATATATTCGGCTCATTGCTGAGCTCGAGTCTCCTCTCAGAATGAGAGAGGTTAGGCCAATAGTCCACCACGCTGGCCCAATGCGGATTGGCAGACTTCACACACGCAGAGAATTGAGAAAATTCTCTGGTATGCAGGTATCCTCACGATGTTTTCCTTCACCGTTTGAGACACGTGATATTTAATTTCTTAAAATGCACACAACTGAAAAGTTGGAGGTGCATGCCCCGGACCGGATTCGAATCCACGTCCTCCGGAATGGGAGGCAGAGGTCCTATCCACTGGGCTATCACGGATTGTGCACGAAAAATGCAGCTGTTTCTGGTTTTAATGTTAATTATTTTAGGTGGCTAACGTATGTCAATGTTTGAATTGTTTAGAGTTATTGCTAATAGGTAAAACCGCTCGTGTTTAGAATTATTGCCAATAAGTATTGTTTGTGTAAATGTCTATAGAGATCACTGTCATCGGATACAGATTTCTGTCGAATCTTTGCTACATGGGCATTACTTACATGAATGTGCGTAAGTCAAAAGCATCGAAGCCTTAATAACAGGCAACAAAACAACACGATCGGTGGAAAATCGCTCACAACAGATGTTCGGAACGGCCTCGCGACATATTGTTCTGTCGAATATTACTTTCTGGAGGCCACACGAGCCGCGCGGTATATTGGATCAGGTTGAATGGTTTATTGGAGTAGTGGTTCAGTGGAGGTTCCTGATTCAGATGTTATAATAAATAGCATATTATAACCATGTTATGACTAAAGAAAGAAATAAAAAAAGAAGTTCGCAGATTTGACATATCTGCGAACTTCTTTTTTTTTTTACTTCTTTCTTTCGTCCTCGTCATTTTGTAGCTTTAAAGCACAATATAGTATCTTCAATCGGGGTTTTTGCGTTTTATACTTTGGGTCTGCCAACCTGCTACCTCCCAAAACCATCACCAAACTAACGTAGTCGCCTACTGCACAATTATCTGAGGTAGGAACATAAGCTACTAGGAATATTTAACCAAAAATTACAGTGACAGACGAACAGACGAAGTGATTCTATAAAAGTTCAAGTATTTGGACGTCCAATACCCTAAAAATTAGACAAATATTGGAAAAAAAAGAAGCATGAAAAAATTTATATGAGATTGATCGCAATGGCCGACATAATTTCTAGGACTATAATAATGACATGAGAGCAAAAGCAAAGGTGCCAATAAACAGGTCGGCGCTACAAAAATGCAAGCAGTTCATCAAAACTGCACAGTTTCACTCCCAATTAAACACGTTGTTTATGCATTCGACTTAATTTAGCGCTGCCGTGGCATCCCTACTCTGGAAAATTATCTGTTAATAAGTTTCATACAATTATTATATTTGGACAATCTATTCTAATGTTATGAGGTAAAGTTTGTGAGATTGTAGGGGATAATCTCTAGGTCTACTAAAGTGATTTTGATCGAACGATTCGAATCGAATTTTGGCGAATTCGGAATTATTTTATGTCCGTTGTCTGTGGTTCGTATTCTTACATACAATACTCATTAAAAACAGAACCTACTTTTTCAAGGTCAGTTAGTGAAAGATACAAAATTAGCAAAAATAAGGGTTCCGTTTTTGTACTTCGTATGTTCGAAACCCTAAAAAGTCGGATTTTTTGTCTTAATGTAAAAAAATATTACGATTTTGTTTGGTTAGGTGTTACCCTTATACACATAAACTGTAGGTACAACTAATTGTCACGAATTTTTGTGCACGTATTGTCAGGGGTTCTTTACTCCATTAAGAAACTTTAACTTTCATTTAGAAATAAAGTACAATGGAGGGCAAATTCTTCTTAAAATTCATTTACTTAAAGTAGAATTAGTTTACGAATACCTACTTTTGAAATTCTAGGCTAAGTTAGTATGGTGAAAAATAGTCGAAATTTAAAAATAAAGTTGCGAAGGTTCCATACACGCTTTGGTCCATACAACAAACTTCAGCCAGCTCAGAATTATATATGTTCAAGACACAAAATTTACCCTTTTCCAGAATAAGTCACCCGTTATATAGGAAGCAGGAGTATTTGGCAAGCGCTGAGAGCTTTGTATCATTTTAAATGAGTCGGTTAATCTCTATGGTGCTTTTTTAAATGGTCGCTTTATGCAGTGGCCATTCGATAGCCTTTTACGTGTTTTACGCTTTTAAGCATTTTGAGCCATTATGAGCCAGTTTGTATTTTGTTCCCGCAAATATTGGCTGCAGCTGGGTTTTATTTATTTTTATTTCGTTGTTATTTATTAGCCCTTTTTTGTTTTTGGGTTCTATCAGGTTTTTACACGATACTTTAGACTTTTTAAGTAACTCTCTTACTTTTAGCACTTGTTTTTTCTCACATACTTCTAAACCAATATTATAAAGCTAAAGAGTTGGTTTGTTTGCATGAACGCGCTAATCTCAGGAACTACTGGTCCAATTTGAAAAATTCTTTTACAAATGTTAGATAGCCCATTTATTAAGGAAAGCCACAGGTTATATATTATTTCCGTGTTACTACGTGAACGGGAACCACGCTAGAGAAACCGTGCGACATCAACTAGTCTTCAATAAAAATTAATTAATATTAAATAGTCTCCGGGAAGGTTTTGAGGACCCAATAAATTAGTTTTATTTATTTCTACTCTATATTATATTTCTCACTGACAACTACTAACAATTTATTTAAGACACTATATAAATATAATTATAATATATAAATATATATAATAAATATATATATATATATATATATATATATATATATATATTATTTAATAAGAACATAATTATTTATTATGTTCTTATTATTAATTATCAATTTGTAACACTTCTTCTTGTTGTTTCCGCCCGCGTCACCACATGGTTCCACGGAAGACCAGCGCTGCGCTGGTGCATCCATCACTAGCGTAGCACATGCTGAGTGGAGACCATTTTGGTACCACACACATCATTTTTTTGGATTTAATTTAATCATTAGTTTAATATCTTTAAATTATTAGTTTACTATATTTTTAAAATTTCTTTCTTTTGTTTTAGGTATTTGTTGTCTTTTGTGTATTATGTGTGTGTGTCCAAATAAAATAATTTTCTTTCTTTCTTTCTTTCAATAAAGGTAGTTCAGTAAAGGTAGCAAGTTTAAAGATGCGAACTTATGAGAAACTTACAGATATATGTACAGTAACCTGGTTTCTTCTGTTTTCTTATTATAACCAGCTATAAGCGGTAAACGGCCCACAACTGGATCAGCCAAATGGCTGGTCCTGAGCTATAAAATATTAAGCTTTATGGTGATGAAACTCATTTCATAGCTCCGGACTCGAACCCAGGACTTCAAAATCCGCAAACCGCATTGGCTTGTTTTGTATACAAGTAAACAAGAGGAAAAGCGATGAAGTTACGTTTAAACGTTTTTTTTTCTTATTTTAATATCCAATTCATAGAAAATTTCAACCGTAATAATTGCTATCTCAAATTTCAATTAAAGTGTAAAAGGATACTTTTTGGACTTTACAATTGCCTCCTTTTTTCGTTATTTTCATTTCGCCAGTTAATTGAAACTCCGTCTCAAAATATTGATTTTAACCGATTTTCAAAAGGAAGGCGAATATAACAACGTACGGCGACCCTTAATATCTAAACACTTTATTTCTTGTTTATTGTGCAATAGGCAAATTAACCCTAGATTTACGGTAAATAAATAAAATAATTGCATTGTGCAAATAATTTTATTGCGCAATGTTATTGTACGCTACCTATATCTACCTTCTAATACTATTAAAAAGTAAAGTTGTGAGGTTGTAGGAGGCAATTTTAATAATTCTTTTACTAATAGAAAGCCAAGTATTTGCAAATACCATCATTATTATCAACGCTGCTGCACTCGAGTCTCCTCTCAAAGTGATAGGGGTTAGGCCAATAGTCGACGACGCTGGCCCAATGCGGATTGACAGACTTTACACACGCAGAGAATTAAAAAAATTCTTTGGTATGCAGGTTTCCTCACGAAGTTTTTCTTCACCGTTTGAGATACGTGATATATAATTTCATAAATGGCACACAACTGAAAAGTTAGAGGTGCATGCCCCGGACCGGGTTATATCTCACACCCTCCGGAATCGGAGGCAGAGGTTATATCCACTGGGCTATCACGGCAAATACCATACGCTATGTTTTATCCTCGTATTCCCACGTGATTGGGAGCTACGCGGGTGAAACCGCGAAGCGTCTGCTAGTTCTCTTAATGCCTGCGTTTGGCAAGAACTTTGAATTTATTGAGGGACATATCAATTCGTTATTGCCATACCAAGTCGTTTAATAATAGGACATTTTTTTATACGAAAATACAGAATTCTACTACAGAGGCATAGTCTATGCTTATGCAGCAGAAAAACACAGGTTAATGTGGATATGACATTTATTATTATGAACAATATTAATTTCGTATAGCACATGGAATAAGAGTCCGAAATATATCATCGATATTTCAATATAAATTAATAAAAGTTGAGAATTTCTTATAAAACTTAAAAAAAAAAAAAATCATGTATTTTTAAATTTTTCAAACGTCAAAATACGCTGTAGTTCTTTTTGTGACGTCATAATGTTACTTGATGTACGTCAAACTAATTGTTATCTAATATTTTTATCAATGGCTCCGTTTGTGAAGGATTTGTTAACGTCATGAAACAAACCATCATGGCCGACAGGCGTTTTGGCTCGTATTGTAAAAATTATTTAAAAATAATAATTTTCATGCCTAATTCACCCAATTACGTCTCAAAAAAATGATAATTTTTTTTCAATCTAGGAGAACGATAATGAACAACATAAGATTTCTTAAAAAAAGAGACAACTATAGCTTGGCAACTAAGTTCGTAACACTCCCGATGTAGCGCGCGGGGCGGGGGGTGTGTAGCGATGAATGAAAAAAACCACGATCATGAGAAGAACCACGTCATTTCCCCGCACAATTTCACACCCGCGCAGTTTTTCCGCCCGTCGCCCGCATAACATGGGAGTGTTATGAACGAACTTGCCAGACTAAAGTCTAACTACTATACTAAAAGCTAAGCTAAAAAAAATCGTCGATACTAGTCTAGGTGGAGTGATGGTAATTGATGGGTGATGCTGAGAGTACCAACCAATCACAATAACACCATTTTCCTCCAGAGTTTTGATCAGATTAAAAAAAAATCGTATAGATGGTTGTATCCATACGAAGCTATCGTTTAGAAACAATGCTCCCGAAGACAAGTGGATCGTTAACGTTGAAAATCATCGATATTATTCTCACACCGAATGCAGATTTGTACGTTTTACTCACGCCTACGACGATACGGCTACGACACGATTGTGCAACGAATTAATACACAATAATCGAGGCTCAATGAGGTCCATGTATTTTTTGCCAGTTTTTTTTTAAATATTTTAATTATTTTATTGCTCGTAACCTACAAGCTCATTAAAAATACCAAAAATATTAACTTTTTAAGCAATTTAAAATGTCATAAACCTGAGACATACAATGTTTAAATGTCCTTGATTTTTGCAAAAACTACTGTTTCGATTTATATGGGTTATGGGTTTCTATTATTACAGGTTTATATCTAGTTTAGACGGGAAATACTTATAAAGCTTAAAATATTGCAAACAGTTATTCTATATAACAGAAGAATTAGGTATAAACTTTGTTACGAGAGACTTTGTCTGAATGTGTAAAGACTATTTTTTTCTATTGAATCAAGCTTTTTTAAAAACTCAATAAAGATTTTCTCTTCGTTCAAAACTGAATTGGAAATCCATTTTACTTATTGTGTTAAAATTTCAATAGTATTGAAGTTTTTATAAATATGCGATGTTGCGGAATAATAGCGCGTGGTAAGTTTATACTGACAGAGTGGTAACTAACCACGACCGAAGCCACCAGCGACTAATTCACTAACTTAGACGTATGTTAGTTGACATATACAATATTGAGATTCTATAAAAAAAATGTCTTCCGTTGCCTACTAACAACAATTCGTGGACATCATACAGTAGGTAGATGACATTTTTCAATTGATTTGATTTTTATTTCAATAAGTTGTTAATAAAGACCAAATAGGCCAGCAGATGCGATGAAACTTGTTTAGAAAATTCAAAGTTAGATT
This sequence comes from Bicyclus anynana, assembly GCF_947172395.1. Taxonomy (NCBI): domain Eukaryota; kingdom Metazoa; phylum Arthropoda; class Insecta; order Lepidoptera; family Nymphalidae; genus Bicyclus; species Bicyclus anynana. Next base: position 15,945,730 of record NC_069092.1, on the reverse strand, counting down.
ACCTAGCCGAGGCAGGTTAGTCGAAAAAAGGACCTTTCCTATTCGGTCTTGTGCATGATATCTCTTATGCCTGATTGATAAAGTCTATGTCGCAGAGTGCTTATTTATAGAAGGTTAATTATTCATTCTAACCTTGAAGTTTAATTTGTGTGTGGCTGGACACACAGACAACAGGATAGAAATTTCAAATCTGCTGCTTTTACATGACGTCGATGTAAAACTTATTAGTGCTGGTCGATAGGATCACAACCATCTTAGCGCACAGAAGGAGCAAGATTGTGGAGAACCTGATAGCAAGGTAAAAAATGTTAAACATTGCGTTAAGCATCAATGTATTAGTCAACTTATACATCAATAGCGGGGAAGAAAAGCATTTCGACAGCTACCGCAAGGCATGGACTTCCCTATAAAATATTCTTGCCTAATTCCTTGGTTAGTACAGAATTTTTATTCGTGCATTATGCTTTTCTTTTGTTTTTGTCGCAGGGAAACGCTTTTACGCATCCCAATCGAAGACAGTACAGACAAAACAATGCAGTTTACGGCCAGGTATGTAGGACACTCTGAATGACCCGAATGCCCTGTAACCCCTTTTTTTTTTTATTCTTTACAAGTTAGCCCTTGACTACAATCTCACCTGATGGTAAGTGATGATGTAATCTAAGATGGAAGCGGGCTAACTTGTTAGCAGGAGGATGAAAATCCACACCCCTTTCGGTTTCTACACGGCATCATACCGGAACGCTAAATCGCTTGGCGGTACGTCTTTGCCGGTAGGGTGGTAACTAGCCACGGCCGAAGCCTCCCACCAGCCAGACCTGAACAAATTAAGAAAACCTCAATCAGCCTAGCCGGGGATCGAACCCAGGGACCTCCGTCTTGTAAGTCCACTGCGCATACCACTGCGCCACGGAGGCCGTCAAAACCCTGACAGGACCCTGAGACAGTCCCTGAGTGCTGTGATACAGTATTACACAGTGTTGACCTAACTGCTCGTAGTCATTTATTTGCCTGGTGGTCATTTCTCCTGTTCATTCTCTTCTCTCTATCATATTCTTCTCTCTCCGAAGTAGAGGTAGTTAAAAGCAACCAAGTGAGTTTATCAGTGTTCGTATTCGCATTATTACCACCCATACATATTCTAACACAAAAGTCATAATTTCATCAAAAACCTAGTCTGCTATTTTCCACATTCGTTCTAAATGTTATAAGAAATTTAATAAATAAATTTTCTACAGAACTTTTCATAACCGGTAAATATTAGAAGCAAATATTTTATAGTCTACAAGTAATAAACTTGAATCCGTAATATAATTTGAACTAAAAGCCCGTACGTTATTTGCGCCGCGCTCGTCGGGCTCGGGTAGTGATTTGATTAATTGAATAAGTCTGGATATTTCAATACGGATTTATACGTGCGTAGGTATCGAATGGCAGTACTGTTATCAGCTTGAAATTCAAGTAGATAAGTTATTAGTTTATTATGCATACATACTAGCAGACCCCATGCGATCTCATCCGCGCAGGTTTAGGGGATAAAATATAGCATACGTACATATTATTATTATTATTATTATTACTCCCTGATAATGTAGCTTTATATTGGTGAAAGAATTTTTAAAATGGGTCCAGTAGTTTTGGAGCATAGACAAACAAAATATCTTTTCTGTCACTGTCAGAAGCGGCCCGCGGCTTCTTTCCATCAACTTTTCCAGAGACCATCACTTTTTTGAGATTATTGGCAATTCCTCTGACATCCCCCTGGCAATGTGGCTGTAGTACTTAACAAGGATTGCGGTAGATAATAAAAAGTCTAGTTTTGACTTTGAGAGATTAAGTAATAAGTATGGTACCTATGTAAGTAATTTTTTAAAATACAAAAAATTTTGTATCATCAGAACTCGTAACTTTCATTGACTTTTGATTTACCCGATAATATACATGAAGTATATATTTCCGTATCACTTATTTTGAAAATCGTTGTTGGTTAATAATAAATCTCCTTCATAGAACACCGTATTTTAATACAAATTTTCATAATTTAAATACACTAATGAAATTACTATTCAAGTTTCTGCCAGCTAAAGCAAACTACATCGAAGCTTTTAGTTTTATTTAATATCGTCGATTCAACTTTATTAGAGTATGAAACACTTCTAATTTTTCACCATTTTCCCGTGCCGGTGAAAAACATCTGGCTAAGAATTCAAAGTGAATGTAGATTTTGTTAAAGTGCTTACAAATTAGCTTAACACGTTTTCTTGTGCAAGTTATTGAAATACTTTCGACTTCGTGTACAGAATAATAACTTCATTTTATATTTAGTTGAATTTTTTACTGTTTGTGGCTACTGCCTTCAGTTTGAAAGGATTTTTTCATTTCATTTACTTCACGTGTATTTTATGTTGTACGTTGTTTTATGTGAAAATTTCTTCTTAAAGTCACATTCATGATGGTCTATCTCTAATACAATATCTCTCTACTTATAATGTATTAGGTACTTAACATTGGTACAGTGATTAAACTTGCATTTGTAATGGATGAAATGGAATGGACACAAAAAATATGAACCTTATCTGAGTTTTTTGTGGGATTTTCTCGGACGAAGTAACACTCCTATAACGTTAATCTTAAGTTTTGGACTATAATTTAATTAAACCATTTTATAAAATTATGACATAACTTAACGTTTCAAAAGTGCTTGTAAACTAAGCCTAATTGAAATAAATGAACTTTGATTTTTTATAGTCAATCGTTCTATTAAATAATCATTCATCATCGTTATCAGGCAATGATAATTGTTCTTTGGAAGTCTTTACAAGAGACCTGTAGGTCTCATATACAGACTTCCAAATATCACGATCTCAAGCCGCCAGAAACCAGCGGCTCTTTGTAGGTCGATCAAGAACGGTATAGTGCAGGGCTCAATCTTCTCTAGCAATATGGAAACCCAACAACCATCGAACTTTCCCCTTGAACTTCGCTATTCGTTGAGTTACGTCAATCTTTAGTCAGACTTTAGTTCCTCTGCGGATCGCCGCCCTACTGATTTGTTCACGCAGAGATAATCCAAAAATAGCTCGTTCCATCGTCCGCTGAGAGACTCTGAGCCTTCATAAGAGGCCCATAGATGGTTGGCCCTTAAGTGAACAAGATTATAAACAATAAAATGAAACAAAAAAGCCCTGTGCAAAGCTTTGACACCCAAATACCAATACGATATAGACTACGATTTCTCGGCAGGTATTTTACATTACTTGTGACATAAGACGCGTACGGATAGAAATAATTTTGGGATAATACCCCTCTCCTCCAGGCCCATATTCGTCCTAAGCGACTTTCTATGAAACATATTGCGGTCGACCTTCCAAGGGTCGATGGGTGGTTTTTACATTTTTTTCCAACCAATTCTTTTCTATAGTCCTTGAGCTGGTTACCAAAGAAAGTCACCATACTCACTGACATCTAATACTAAACGTAGACTTGCTGTAAAGACTTTAAAATAGCATTTTCTCGCGAAGTTAAATTATTACTATTTGAAATTAATTAAAAAGGTATCGGATTTGTACAATTCTACGTACTTATGTGCGTACAGTGCTGTATACTAAATTTTTTTGAATAAAATTTTTAATAATAAATAAAATAATAGGAAATAATTAACGAATCATTGCATTAGCGCATCATTCAAGTGAAGCCTTTAAACAAAAGTTCAATCACATAATAAAATACTTCACTATCTCTCAAACTAGACCGTATGTATTACATGTTGTTTTCATCAGTGTGCGCATAGAAATGTTTTCGCCCTGCATATATTATTATTAATAGGGTTTAAAGCATACTTTTTTGGTATTTGAATGGAGTTGTAACAATAGGGATTTGTTGTAGGATTTGTCTATTTTAAGAATAGAAACGTGATGTGATACGCGGTTGCCCGTAGAGCGTTCTAAATTAAAATGAAAGTATGGGTAAAGGGCGAAGATTTACATATAAGCTTAATGACGTCATATTGCCAAAACATTTATGTCTATATTATTGTCATGAACATGTATATGAACAATGTCCTGAACATGAACATGAAGTACACTTTTTTCGGTTTCACTCCCATACGAAGTGTAACGCGCGATTAGGAACTTCCTTTCGATAACTTGAAAGACTAAGGATTTATCTTAAAAGATATAGTTTCATTATAAAGGCCGGAATCATCACCGACAGGTCGAGGTTCGATACCGGCTCTCTGTATTATTTTCGTACCCACTCTTAATACAGTCTTTTCCGAATACCTGGAGAAAGACAGCAGGTTAATTTACTATCTTTGACATATACGAAATTAACATTATATGTAACAAATAGCATTCGGTAGAACTGGTGGTTATCTTATAGAAGGTAGATGACATTTTGTCAATTGATTAGATTGTTTTGTCAAATTTAAAAAGAAATCTTATCTTAGAGTGCCATTACTGAAGGTCGGCGGTCAGCTTTCTAAGCTTTTCCTTGTCCATGGCTAGGCGGAAAAGTTCTTCGACTGTCTTTATGCCAGTCCACTCCCTTATATTTCGTAGCCAGGACTTCTTTCTTCTTCCTACACCTCTTTAACCCTATGAGGCAGTTAAGTTATAAAGGATGTTCACATACTATAATGCAACCATTACCCACGTAATATCAAAGTGCCATCTACTGAGGCTACCCACAACTGTATTTGTGGGTCCATGCAACTATACGCACTCCAAAAGAGAGTACGCTAATAAAAAGCAGCTTGCGACAACTTTCCTCATTTTCCAGTTTCTCCGTGAAAACATGGCACCGTTCGAACGATCGACGTAAAACAGTAATAGCTGCAGTTTCACGATTAAATAGAATATAATCATAAAAGGAACATAATGGTGCGGCTCCCGGCGTTATAAAAGTTTAATTGTGCCACCAGACGCCAGTGTGTTTTGCCAGATGAATTCGGGTAAATTTCATTATTTTTAATACTAGCCTTTTTAAAATATAGTAGCTCGTTCGCCAAACGAAAGCAAGAGTCGAAACGATGTTTTTACCATTTTTCTCTTTCTCATTTCTTTATTCGTCCTTTTTTTTATTTTTAGCAATGTTAATATAAAAATAGTACAAAACACTATTTTTTTTATTCTTTACAAGTTAGCCCTTGACTACAATCTCACCTGATGGTAAGTGATGATGTAATCTAAGAAGGAAGCGGGCTAACTTGTTAGGAGGAGGATGAAAATCCACACTTCTTTCGGTTTCTACACGACATCGTACCGAAACGCTAAATCGCTTGGCGGTACATCTTTGTCGGTAGGGTGGTAACTAGCCACAGCCGAAGCCTCCCACCAGCTACACCTGAACCAATTAAGAAAACCTCAATCGGCCCAGCCGGGGATCGAACCCAGGACCTCCGTCATTAAATTCACCGCGCATACCACTGCGCCACGGAGGCCGTCGAAACCGTAAAGCTAAAGCGAAAACGGCCGTTGATCCAACAGTAAAGCGAAAGTTTCTTAAGATGTTGGTCGAAGCTTTTCGCTATAAGGCCATGACTGGAACAACTATCGGAACAATAATAGTTGACTCAACATTCCACATGGCGGTAATCTCGTGAGCAAGATCCAAGTATTTTGATGTGTAGTGTGTATAGACCAAGAAAAACACCACTGTTTTTTATTTTATGTTTTCAAAAGACAAAAGACACCAATGTTTTTGTCTTTTGAAAACAGTTTCACACTGAAAATATAAAAAAAATATTATATTCATAGAGACTTTCACTCCATGCTCACTTTTCTATGCCTCTTCATAAAATGCGAAGTTTTTTTATGTGTGGAAATTTTTGACGTATAATAAAGCAAGTTTCCCGCAGCCGTATATTATGGGGATCGCACACTGTGCCGCACATTCACGCAATTTCATGTTAACATTTAAATTTTAATGCACCTACACTGGGCCTAAGTAGGTACTCTGTAAAAAACTGATTTCAGCCTATGTTAATGGGCCCTTAGATTCTCAGACCTCTCTCTTTGGAAAAGGGGATATGGAGCTTAGACCCACCATGCTGCTTCAATGCTTGCTAGCAGGTATAATATGATAATTTCAAACTCTTTTACAATCAGATGTTGATGTAAATTGGCTTGACTTGATGAAAATGGCTTGGTTTGGATTGGGTATAACACTACAAACTTCAGTCAAATTTTTTAGTATACCTACAGATATTCTTTAATAATTCTAAAGTAGCTAGGTACCGTACAGCTGTCTGAAAATCAGCGCTACAGTTACTTAGCTGAAGCATAGAGCTGAGGTAGCGCCCCATTCAGCCGAAGCCTTAGTATTAAGTCTCATGTTTTCTTTTGTTTATTTTATATATTTATAATAAATTATTTTATTATTATTTTATTAACGCGTTATTTCGTCCCTGTACCAGCTTAGTCCATATTACTATTCATTTCGGGTAAAAAGTAGTGGCTAAAGAATATGATTAAGTTCTATAACAAATTTAATCTAATCGTATATCCGCCTTCCATAAACATGTCCAAATATTCTCTTGACAGTACGTAGTTAGATTTCTGTAAAATATTTTTGCGTCTTACTGATGTGTATGTGCGACCCCCTTAGGTTGTAGGCTTCCGATCCCCGAATTCCCCGGGGAAACTACCGGAAAAAAGAGCGGAGGTTCTTTTATAAAACGATATGAGGTGTAGTTGTGACGTTCGGGAGATATTAGTGCGTGGATGTGATGTGGATATTGTTACACGTGGGATACTGGCGGTATGAAATTGGGATACAATTTGTTACTTGGAACCCTATTTATAGTATTAGCGACTGTAAGAGACTGATTAGTAAGAGTGTATGTATTTTTACGTAAAAAATTCATAAATTTTGCTTGTTTTTTGATTAGAATGTAAGGTGTAATTTTCAATTATTTTTCTCTAAATTTCAATTTGATATGATGACAATTTTGAAAGTAAATAGGCACATGATAACGGTAGTAAAGCTTTTGTGACAGACCTCTCCGATGAAGTATCTACTACCGCTTTGTTTAAAGGGTGCCAAGCAACATTGCTATGCTATGGTCTAAAGAACATGGTTGCAAGGATAAACCTCAGGCTGATGGAAACAGGGCAGCACTTCGTAGGATGTATTACTTGCATGCCTTCAGTGGCGTGCACTTCATGCAAAAATGGACCGCCTATCCTGAGGACTCAATACAAACCGATGTTGGACCACAGAATGCATAGTAGGAAAAGGAACTTTCCAATTTTTACTCAGAGTGCATACCCTTGTTACAAACTTTGTGCACGCCACTGCATGCCTTGTACAGTGTTGTTTTGATAGGTGATGGTTTTCCTTTTATCATCAGGTTGTCGGCCGCAGCGCCTTGCAGAACGTGCTAGCAAGTGTTCTTTACGAAGTTGTTTAACATAGGTCTTTTGTTTGTTCATTTAATTACTTTAAAAAATAAGCCTCAATACTCAGACTCAGACTCAACACCGAGATCATGAATTCGATCATCGTCTTTTGGACTTTAATCCATTCTATATAACCCTTTTCCGACAGTCTTTCCAACTAATTGAAGGGAAATGGGAAAATATGTCATGTTTACAAATAAATTAAAGATTCTGACGAATTGAGAACCTCCTCCTTTTATAAAGTCGACTAAAAAAGACAAATATTGCTTAAAAATAAAACAAAATTAACTGCGTGTAAAGCTATTAAAGAGGGCTGAAAGACGTTGAAAATTCTAAATCGTCACCATTTTGATACAAAACGAGATTTAGTTTAGTGCCATTCGTATAATTTAGCAGCCATTAACTCAAACATCCCCACAAAGTCATCTCGGATGATATACATTACGCTAATCCCTTTAAGATAAAACGGGGCGTAAATGTAATCAAAGTACTTTCTTAATTACCCCCATGGTCTTAAAGATTTTACTTATATACGGGTTCCGTACACGTTAACGCATCGTAAAAAGTTTTATGTATTCGCGAAGATATACTGCTTTGGTTTATTGGAACATACTCGTAGGGAGGAAGAGAAATGGTGCCCATAACTTACCTTCGACCTTCGTCTAAAAAGGTTGCCGAGGTAGGAATTTATGACGTAGTGTTGTTCTTAAGTATTACGCAATTTTGGACATGTGTGTAGTGGTGTTGGTATTTTTGGAAAATATAAATCAGAATTTAACAGGAAACAGAGTCAGTAAACCAGACTTTGTTTGTATACCACACTAGCGTACGTCTGCGGCTGGCGTGCGTGATAAACAATGTAAGACCAAACTAAGTTCTCTTTAATCACTCGATATAATGAATACCAAATATTAAAATGTAATTTACATATAAAATCTGTAGTTTTAAACATCTAAGCATATCTAAGATTTTCATACTAATCAAGATTAAGAAGCTACCATACCGCATAGGCTACAGATGTAATTAATGACGATAATATGGCCCAATTAGTTAACACCGAATTCTACCAAACAATTCCGGGCTACTAATAATACCTATTTAGAATTTCTTGTAAGAAAAAATATCCAAAAGTATTCATAGTTCAACCCTCCAAATACATTTCATACCAGATAAATATGTACTTAATACATTTCATTATCTTCAATTTAAAAAATGTTCCTCTATACACATGACATTTTAAAACTCACTGCTGAGCTCAAGTCTCCCCTCAAAATGAGAGGGGATAGGCCAATAGTCCTCAACGCTGGCCCATCGCGGATTGGCAGACTTCATACACGCAGTGAATTAAGCAAATTCTCTGGTATGCAGGTTTCCTCACGATGTTTTCCATCACCGTTTGAGACATGTTTGTAGGTGAATGCCCTGGATCGGATTTCGAACACCATCCGGAATCGGAGGCAGAGGTCATATCCATTAGGCTATAACGGCTCTCATATCTCTACCTACTGATTGGATTGGTTGAATTAATAAAATGTTATATCCAACAGCATAAAGGAAGTCAAACTTGCTACTGGATGAAGAAGAGGGTCATCATATACAGACATCCGTCTGAAACCTTCCGAACAACTGAACTATACCAGAGCCACTCTACTAACTAACTAATGGATTAATTAATTACAGATTTTGCCAGCGAGGCTTGAGTCCGGCCCTCGCCAATACCGGTCTTCTCAGTAACAACGGACTCCCCGAAGATACAACGTTATACCTGCCTTATATATCGCAAAACGAAAAACACTTCGATATCGTGATGTAGGCCTGAGATGCTGATTGGTGGATACTTCGATATCGTGATAAAGAATCAAGAAGCTGATAGGTGGAATTGAAAGGCAAGCGTGCGTAACCGTCACGGTTTGCGCCTCGACGTGAAACTGCAATGAATAGGAACGTACCACTTTTTTAGTATCGACGTAATTAATATTACATTTGATAATACTTACAAATTCAATAAAAAGCAATCGAATTTCGCCTTTAAGAAATATCTCGTTTCAGGTTCAGAAAAAATTGTCTAGTTTTAGTTTTTGTGATAGACTTTAGTAGGTACCTAGTGCTTTTAGATTTAATTTTTCTAGATTTAATTTTAAGCACATAAATGTTAACATTTTAACTACTTTTGTAAAAATGTGTGCATGTACGTAAGACGTTTTGTATACACGATAAACGAGTCAGTACAGACCTCATAGTTCAATATAATATTAACTTGTTCGTACAATATTATCTACATAAGCAATGATCATTTTAAATTATAGATCGGTTACCTCTCTACAAAATCACCGTTTAAAGTGATCCGAATAATAGGCTACAACACTGAGCGCACACATGCACAATCTTGTCTTTAATTCCATTATATATTTATGTATATATAGTTTTTACAATTCCTGAACACACAACTCAACATTGTAAATGATATTTAGGTATTATTTGTATAAATAACGCTCGTTGTTGACCACAACTAATATTGAGTGGACTATAAATTTCCATTTTGGGGAGCCTCATTTTTCATGCGCTAGTAACACATCTAACAGTATTTAATATCATTGGTTATAAGCAATAAATGAATAGGATTATTCAGATAAAATATTTCTTGATTGATTGATTTTGAGTTACAATTTTCGTTCTCTGGAACCTTTAACATATTTTATTAAAAGCGATGAATTCGCAAAAACGATTAATAAAACAATTTAATTAAATTCACCACTTGATCCTACAGTTGTTTATTATGTAATTTAGTGTTTGACAATGATGAATTGGTGCGAACTTCACGCAGAGTTCCAATTATGTGCGCGTTAACTGACGCTAGACGGGAAACTTTAAACTATTTTTTTTTCATTTATTATTTATTATTCCACAAAATACATATTGAAAATGAATAAACATTAATGAAATTGAAAATTTAGAAAAACCCCCGAATGTCATGAATTTATTTATTACACTCTCGATCTAGTCATTAATAGGTATTCTCTTTCAGTGCGCTTCCATTTGAGACCCCACTCGAGTATATTTGCAGACATTCGGTTGTCCTCCCCCACAACTTTTAAACGGATCAACCGTTTTTCATGAAACATGTCCAAAAACACTCTCCGTAAGTCACCTTTAGTACGAAAAAACTAAATTGTAATCGCTTCATTCGTTCGGGAGTTATGGTGCCACAGACAGACAGACAGACACGTCAAATTTATAACACCCTTCTTTTTAGATCGAGGGTTAAAAACTCAAAAACAAAGATTTTGACGGCCTCCGTGGCGCAGTGCTATGAGCGGTGGATTTACAAGTCGGAGGCCCTGGGTTCGATCCCCGGCTGGGCCGATTGAGGTTTTCTTAATTGGTCCAGGTCTGGCTGGTGGGAGGCTTCGGCCATGGCTAGTTACCACCCTACCGTCAAAAACGTACCGCCAAACGATTTAGCGTTCCGATACGATGTCATATAGAAATGGAAAAGGGTGTAGATTTTCATCCTCCTCCTAACATGTTAGCCCGGTTCCATCTTAGATTGCATCATCACTTACCATTAGGTGAGATTGTAGTCAAGGGTTAACTTGTAAAGAATATAAAAAAATATATATGAAAACTCAGTTTGATCTAGTCCTGGAGAATCGCAGCATATAATCATCATCAACTAATCAGTTGTTTTAACGGTCCGCTCCTGGATCAAGATCCTTAAAAAAGCGGTTTCAGAGCTTAGATACACCACGCTCTTATGCGGATTGACGAGCAGGGTTATCACTTTTAATGTATTAAATGTAACAATTCACAATTTCATTGTTTTCTCTTTTCCTTCCTCAAACTTGCGGATAGAGAGATTAATATTCGGAGCTAGATATCGCTTTCTGTTCAGGATGCCTATGTGAAGCCGACCGGCACTAACGCACGGCATACCAGCGTACCTGAATGCCTTCCCGTGATTCATGCAGCGGAAATGGCGTGGAAGTAACACAGTTATGTATTATACGTATGTGTTTTACTTACCTGGAAATATTTAGGCGTTAATAACTTAAGGGTATGTGGGTCAGCGTGGACTAGGTTAATCGACTGGAAGTAGGAAGGTTGCTAATGCTTTGCACCACTCATTTTCAAAATTGTTTTACTTACTTTTGTGGGGCGTACCAACCATAGTTGGAGATAGGAAGGATGGGAATTGATAACTAGATAGATGCAAATGAAGAGCAAAGAGAAGAACGAAATTGGTAACGCAGGGTGAAGTAGACATAGGTGCTGGTATTTGGAAGAAAAGGCAGGAACAGCAACGGTTTGAAGGCAAGAAGGTTTCTTAGCCGTACAGATGTGCCTAATGGACATTTCTCCCTTTTGTAATACATTTTTCTTTTTTTAGCACAGTTCACAAGTTACAACGCCATGATTTTGGGTGGCCAGCGACTCGTGAAACCAGTCATTTAATTTCATTTCAAAATCTCTGAAGAAACCTTGCTCATTATTTTAAACTTTCGATGTGATCTATCTTATTGATATACTTTTTTTGTAAATCACAACATATTATTGAGTTAACACCAGCAGGATAATTCTCTATCTTTGACGTACGCTATTTGACATAAACGAAATTGAGATTCTATGTAAAAGTGTAATCCGGTGTTTAGGTACTGGTGTATATAAATGACATCAGTAGGTAAATGACATTTTGTAACTTGATTTGATGTTTATTTTAATAGGTTGATAATAAAGACCTAATAATAAATAGGCCAGCAGTTCTTAATGAATAAACGAATTTTGATAAACGAACCTTTGATTTTGTTGGTTTGGCATTAAAATTTAAAATCAGGCTGATGATGAAAATGATGATGAACTTACTGTTTTTTTACTGTTCTATCACGTGCGAGATACGATCAAATAATATCGGCTTCGGTACTTCGTAAGAAATAAAATTTACCTCCAAAGTTATGCGTCGTTCGAGGCAGGATATGGCAGCCATAACGCTTAGCACGTGGCAAATTTACGAGTTACCAACCTAACTGAACGTTCGTGGAAAGGCATAAACAATTCCTTTTCGTCTAACAAGTATGGAAACTAAGTTACGATGGCACGTAACTGAAGTTTCAGCACTTCGACAATGGTGCTGTTCTGTTTCATTACAAGTTGACGGTTGATTTGTTATCGCCGCGTTGCAACGAAGCCGCCGTTTTTAAATTTACATGTTTTTAATAGTGTAGAAAATAGTAGTCTGAGACGGATATGACGTCGCTCGATCTCGTGTTGGCTCGTGCCGACGCTAGGTGGCGCGACTTGTTTTCGTAAAGAGTAGGGATTTAGAAGGGGGTAACGATCGGTTGGCGGGAACGACTTGCGATATAAGGCGCCCGTCGTACGGTCGGCTTCAGTTTGCGTGTGGTGTTCGAGCCGTCCACATTTATTGTTGTGTAATTCTTTATGGGTTACTTGGGATATGCAGCGAGAGTGACTTGAGTGGAAACTATAGTGCTTGTCATTGTGGTGAGTGGCATAATTTTAGAATAAATGTTTTTTCTATTTTTCTTTACATGGCAGACTGCAAGGCCGCCGGTCCAAATCAATATTATTGAAATTAATAATCATAGAGTCAAACATCATCATTACAATCACCACCGGCTCTGCATGATTTCTACGCTCGTAATCCACTCTTTGTTGTTGCCAGTTGCGATCAGTGAATTATTTAATAAATGTTTTATACTATAAATTGCACTTTCATAGACTGCATAAAATATATCAGCCACTGACGATCAAGTAATCTCGCGTGCCAGCAGCGCTAACGGCTTCACAGCCGATAGAACTGATCGTGTGATGGTCGATGTACATAACATCATACCGATCGCGACCTGTTAGCGCTGCAGGCATGTGAGATTACTTGATCGTCAGTGGCTGATATATTTTATGCAGTCTATGAAAGTGCAATTTATAGTATAAAACATTTATTAAATAATTCACTGATCGCAACTGGCAACAACAAAGAGTGGATTACGAGCGTAGAAATCATGCAGAGCCGGTGGTGATTGTAATGATGATGTTTGACTCTATGATTATTAATTTCAATAATATTGATTTGGACCGGCGGCCTTGCAGTCTGCCATGTAAAGAAAAATAGAAAAAACATTTATTCTAAAATTATGCCACTCACCACAATGACAAGCACTATAGTGTCCGATGCCTCAACCACCTAGCTAGGCAAGACCAAAACTTATATAATATATGCACCATAATATTTTTACACTATTTGAATCCATGAATGAGCTCAAGTTAAGGTAAGTTAAGTTTATAAGTTAAACAATAAAGATAATGTATCATCACCAAAAATGCATAACTCTAGGCACGATTAAAAATCAATAACTAACTACTAGGTAGTTAATTTACTACGTATCTACATAATAACTACATACAGCGTCTGAATTCTAATGTAAATATATCGCTAAACGAAAACTGCCGCAAAGGTAAATTATGTTAAATTATAATTAAAAATGGACCCACATTTGTCATTCCTAAAAAAACTACACGAAAGAGAAGTAAGCGCCGGAATACACTGTAAATCACATGTTTCCAAACGATAAAACTGTAACATAAATTATTCATCCGATGCGAACTATTGCGCGCTAACAAAGTTATCTATTTGCGTTATTAATTCGAACAACTTTAGGAATAAACATTCAACTGTATGTGAAACACGATGTAACTTCCTGTAAACTTGTTCAAACTTGTTTATTGGCACGCGAATACTTGCATGTGACTTTGCTGTGACCAATGTTTTGTTTGCAGCTTTTACACACGTTTTCAGACCCACGGCTTGTTGGTAATTAGGCACGTTTATAACTCATTTGCTCTTAAAGTATCTGTTATTTGAACAATTTCAATATTGTAATGTATCTCATTACGCACATATGCCATAATGTAAAGTATAATGCACATGTGCTGTTATGTAATATAAAAACGAACGGTACTTTTTTAAACCTTAGCAAAAAGTTTTTATGTCAGAAAAGTGCTTAATATTTTATGAATAAAATTAGCTTTGTGAGATAAGATATAATAAATAAATATTTAATTATTTCATTCTAATAATTTTGACAATAAATGACAACCCACGATTATTTTAATTTTTATTTATCTGTAATAGAAATGTAAAAATATTAATTTACTTTATTAGTACTGGCTGTTTTTGACGCAATTGTCTAAAAAAAAACGCTGGTGCCTTCGCTATCTGTGTAAAAATGATAAGCGTGTCAAAATGTCATCAATAAAACAGACATAGATGCAAATTAATTTTCAGAAAGTGTGTTTTATCGCAAATGTGTTATAAAACGTCGCATGACATACGTGCGCTTTGATAATTACAGCCTCTGCCTCCTAACTATAGCTCTTGCCAAGGCTCGAGCTGCAATATCGCCTCGGCTGCAACTTACTGCACTTATATCATAATGTACTATTACCTAACTTATTTCGTTAGCCTACTGTTTTATTTTGAAAGTTCAAAAGTGAGCCTTTAAAGTGAATGGCAATTTAGATAAGTTTTGGTGTCCCTTTTTTCGTCTTTTTCTGCTTAAATATTATTCTTTGGCTACAGTAATGGATTTTCAGATGTAAGTACTAATTGAAAAAATATAAGATTTATCGGTCACTAAAAATAAAATTTCAATTTCTGAATTTGACCCTCCAAACAGGGCAAGCTAAATAAAAACAATAATACTTATTGCCTATTTTGTTATGAGGGAGAATATTCTTACGAGTAGTAGAAGCGTGTTTACTCTATTGAACGACGTGTCCTTGTTTACTCTCGATGGCGAGTCAACAATATCTGATATCTAATAGCTCTACAATAATAACGAGTAATATCTGAAATTCAAATGACGTTTACGGAATATTATTACTATAAATATAATTCTAATTTTCCCTACAGTGAGTACAAAACACGGCTTCCTAAGGATACACTGCTTTAACACGAAAGCATGGGCAAACACAAATGACTGCAAACACACTAAAGAGATCTTACCAAGCCTCAACCCATGTTTGACAACAAAAGTACTTAAACCATAGCAGAATTAAACGGTAAAATTTAAAATTAAAATTAAAATAGTACTAATGATGAGACTAAGTATAACTGACAGTCTTCTATGCAGATCATGCTTGGAGGAAGAAGAAACACCAATACACGATAATCTTAGATGCAGAGGTATCTGAACAAGGCATAGCACACATTTGTTCCCCAGCAACACTCCACGAAGCGTTCGGTGACAAGGGCGGTCTGCTAAGTTTCTACAGCGATCTTGGTGAACTGGAGTAACTCCAATGGGGACCAGCTCAATAAATATTACAATAATTACTATTATCTAACTAAATAAACTTTCGGTACTAGAACAGACGGTCTTCCGTGCAGAGCATGTTTGGAGGAAAAGGAAACATCAATATATGGTATGTATGTTATGCTTAGATGCAGAGATGTACCTTGACAAAGCGCAGCACACAACAAAAAGCAACACCTGGGTGGCCTGCTGAGTTTCTAGAGTTTTCTGGAGTTTCTAGAGTCTTGGTTGACTGAAGTGACTCCTGTGGGGATCACCAACTGATGGACCTAAGCACAACAATAGGTCAACAAATATTATCATAATTAGATACTATTAACTAAATACTACTAACTAAACTCACTAAATATCTGGGCAATGTAACGATGTTGTATTGGAAAGCCATTATAGCCGTACTAGCCAAATTTCGTTTTAGAATATCGTCAACGTGGGAACATTGCCTAGTTAATTGGAATATTGATTTAACATTGGATTCTAACTTCAATATTTAGTACTTACTTACTTGTATGGAATATAAATCGGTCGTTTAACAATTTTAATTTAGGTAATGTAATGTGAAATTTTGTGGCGTACAAAAGTAATGTCACAGTTCAGTAAACACAGAAGTCCTGGGTTCGATTCCTAGCGCGGGTGAGTTTATTATATTATAATTTCTAAATTAGCTTAGGTCTACCCCGATGATGTATTAATTCAAGCCATGTAAGAATATCATAAAGATTTAGATTTATCAGACCAGTATTCTTTCATTACAACACGACATCAGATTAGCACCGCCTTCAAGCTGATCAGCAGGTAGAACAAAATATGATGTATTTTTCGCTTTTTAATTTAATCGGTACATTTTATGTTTTTGAAGTCGGTTGTTTTTTTATTAAAGTCTTTCGCCTTTATCATCAGTCCCCTAGTGACAATAATTACCCATATAGGTGGAAAGTTCTCATCAATACACGTTAATCAAGTCCAATCACAAGGTAGCTACTGTAAGCCATTGAGGAGTTCCTTTAACTGTCCTTCGTCTTCTAAACCAGACCCCTCAAGACAGTCACAACTCATCAAGGTGGAAAGTTTCGGTCAACACAAATTGAACAAGCCCAAACACAATTTTATTGTTTTTAACCGTTGAAACAAAGGCGAGGGAACTCCCCTCGCCTTTGTTTAGCAAAAGTCTAAAGTCACCCTTACAATTTTTGAAAGTTTTCCTTGATTTCTCTAGGATCCCATCGTCAGATCCTGACATGATGAAAATGGGACTACCTTTATACTATACCCTTTTAAACCAATAAAAACATATTTAAATCGGTCCAGGCTTCTTCGAGTAGGTAATCGCGTAACATACATACAATTGAGAATTGAGAACCTCCTCCTGTTTTTGAAAAGTATATAATATTATTAATATCTAGTTCCTCGGCGTACGTATTGAACACATGAGTTTCAAAGTCAAATCGATATCTCAATTAACTATGCGATGTAGCGCTGACGTAATCCCGGGGAGAAACTTCGCAACTGTACCTACAACGGCTTTCCGATACAGACTCGTTACTGTTGTTCATGGCT
Organism: Bicyclus anynana; assembly: GCF_947172395.1. Taxonomy (NCBI): domain Eukaryota; kingdom Metazoa; phylum Arthropoda; class Insecta; order Lepidoptera; family Nymphalidae; genus Bicyclus; species Bicyclus anynana. The sequence continues at coordinate 15,928,446 of NC_069092.1, read as the reverse complement.
GTAGCTGCTCGTGTTGTTGGTTGTGGCAACTAATGCTTAGAGATGCTATAGAATGACGTAGTATCATTAAAATACATTTTCACTCCTCTTGTTCAAAAGATTACTTGTCAAAATGGGAATGAAATAGTGCTTGAAGCATAAGGGGATTTGAGATTTTGTCAGTTACATAGCCCACAAAAACGTAAAAAAAATTAAATAAAGAAAAACGTAAAACGTTACTAAAGCATAAACGCTTTAGTAACTGTTTACCTATTAATCTTGGTTAAGCATAATATGTCGGCGAGTGAGTTATTTGATCAGTCGGCTCGTGTCATCATGAGTCGAGATAGTACGAAGTTAGGTGGGAAGTAGTGAGAGATCGAGTGCTGGCGATATAAGAGACCTCTCGGGTGGTCTAGCTCATTCTTTCGATCCGTCCACACCTTTGTTGGGTAATAATCCTGGGTTGTTATAGGATAGGCTGAGAGAGTGACTTGAGTGGAAAAAGGGAGTGTTAGATATCTGTCAAAGGTGTCTTTAACCCTACATACATCGTTCACAAGTGCGTGATTCCACTCATGGTCATTCTCTGCCAATGAGGGTTTATTGGTAACATTTTGTAAAGGAGCCCCTCTACCCTACTGGAATCAGTTGCAAGTCTGAGATCCAGTCGTGCTCGACTATCTGCCCTATGATAGTTAATCCGGGTTACATCTGATAGTATCAGCGTTGTACTTGATCAATATTGTAGTTAGAGGGTAGAACTGTATTGGTAAGTTAAACGATCGTTCCGGTAATGATCGATCGTGTTACTTTGTGTATCTGCCATCCTTGACACGTAAAGTTTAGAACCTGCTCTGAGGCTTCTCCGTTATCAGAAGTGGAATTTAGTCTGCTCCGCCGACACATATACTTATTTTGCTTTCAGCGGTGGAGTTATAACTACAGACTTGAAAGACAAGACAAATAAAAGAGATAGCTAACCATCAAAAAATGGTAATATCACGTTCATTCCAATATTCACTGTTCAATATACATATTGAACTTCCGCGAAGAAAAGCCTACTTCTATGCAATACAATATCGCTCTGACAAACAATGCAATCAATGCCGATACACGCCACAGAACTGAATAATATTCAATGAACACTGCAAATTATGCTCGACACTGAGCTGAATTGTTTCATGGAACAGTATTCATCAAAACTTGAAAATTAGCTCTCCTATTGAATCCTGTCGACTGTTAACCCTAACAACTACTGTTGCTAGTCGACGTCGCAGTGAATTGAATATATTGGGTTAGAATAAAACTTAATGAACTGTAAGTCTAATACAGTTTAAAACTATTATATACTGGGTAAAGATTTCTCATAAAAGAAACAATAATGCGTACTTAGAATTAAAAAAAACAGTGACAGAACCTATAAAGAATGTTTTCATTTTTTGACCGCACGTTTAACCCGGGAAAAATATTGCTTATTTTGAATTTTGTCATTTTCTTGTTGGTTCCAAGTAAATATTTAGGGTTTTTTTATGATTATCTTCCAGAAAGCACCAGATTAGGTAACATTGTGGATTACATTTTACCAATTTTTGCTTTCACACTTAAGAAGTGTAGTCCGGGGGTAGATATGGTGGCAGCTACGCACCTGGTGCTTATTCATGATCAACATAATAAACGTCAATATAACGATCATCAAACGGAAGTTCTCATCAAAACTTGAGATTGTGCTCAAAACCGAAGCATTACGCCGAGGAGTCATATTTTACAAAAGTTGGAAATTAGCTTCCATTCCTAATTAAACCTGTCGGTGGTTAGTCCTCCCCTCTCATCCCTCAACCCTCAGCGCGGCTTCTTAGCTAAATATTGAGTTTGAATATAACTTTTTTATTGTTTCAGGCTTATTGGCTTCTAATTCACCTTTTCAATTTTAAACAAAAAAGTTGAAATGGAATTGAGGTTTGAATTTGATGAAATTTTCCGTTACTTTGAATTAGCAATACGATGGCAGCTGCTTTCCATCCCAATACGTAAGCTAAACTAGGTAATCAGCGTCTCATACGATGCGCTGTAGAAAACATTAAAGACTATTTGAACAAGCTTTACTTATTTACTCCTGGTCCTGCTAAATTGATTTGTATTTCAGTGGCTAGCCAGAATAGCTTTGAATCACGGGGTCTTGGGTTCGAACCCTGGGTCAGGCAATGAAGAACGTCATTATCATCATATCAGCCGATGGACGTCCACTGCAAGACATAGGCCTTTTGTAGGGACTTCCAAACATCACGATGCTGAGCCACCTGCATCCAGCGAATCCCTGCGACTCGTTTGATGTAGTCAGTCCACCTGGTCTGGGGGTCTACCAAAACTGCGCTTACTAAAGCAGAGTCGCCATTCTAGCACTTTGGGACACCAACGTCCATCGGCTTCAAAAACTAGAAAAATGTATGGAAATGGGAACAAATTTTGATCACGTGACCTGTCGAAGCAAATGTCATTCCCATACATTTTTCTAGTTATCGAAGCGTTTGCGATCGTAGAAAGAGAATCGTGCTACTTGGCTACAGGGGCTGGCCTGTAATGGGCCGTTGAAATAGGCTATTGATGATAGTAGGTAATTATTAAAAAAAATAGTTTCAATCTTGCAAATGTTACGTTTAGGAGGTAAGTCAGTCACAGTAACTAAAACTGTAATTCATAATCGTTCATCTTTAAAATGTACCTATAGTTTATAAAAAAATATTACCTACAGACATTGCAAATGTATTTTAAATACATTTATTAACTCTGTTCACCAACTATTACTAAAATAATAAAATGTTCAAAGACATAATACAAAAGTTGTTCTTTAAAATGTGGTTTGAAATCTAATAAAAACCTCATCAAGATTTCGGTTTCATCTCAAAGACATAAGAATCTAGTTACCGCCGCAGAACGCCCGGGGTCTTTAGTTATTCCACGTGCGATCTTCAAAGAATAAAGCAGCCTTTTGTCTAAAGTACGAATGGAGTTTTATTAGTTTTAGAACGGAATATCAATAAAGATAGGTTTGCCAACCTCTCTGGATGCAGTAGCATGTGCCTTGCAAGGATGTCTTGAGTTGGATTATCAGTACAGTCCAATTTATAATATTCCATCAGATATAATAGAAAGTCGTGTTAGTTACTATAATAGAAAGTCGTGTTAGTTACTATAATAGAAAGTCGTGTTAGTTACACTATTTATAAGTCAATAACGGCTAGACCGACTAAGCTGAAATTTGGTGGAGAGATAGCTTAGAACCAGGAGATGGACATAAGGTAGGGGTAGGGTTTCACGCGGATGAAGTCGCGGGAACAAAGTTCATTTTTAAACCTAAATTGATAATTAGGCCATTATCAATTCGCATTGCAAAGTATGCAAGTAAATGAATGCCTGAATACCTATAATTAACCATCAATAGTAGGTACCATTTAATATAGCGAAAGAAAAGCAAACAATTAGACCAAGAAATATATAATTTATCATAGCTCATAGCTGCTTTTGCAAAGAATAAGTATTGCTATTAAAAACTGTTACTTCACCAAAGTGAATAAATCTAGCTAGATTCGCCTACATAAATTTTACAGCAATGGTGAGAAAGGGGACTGCTATTTAATTCATTCAGGCGCTAACATATGCCAGACTGTTAATGCAGTTTTACATTGAAACATTATTACTACTGGCCATTGTTCATTTCTTAGCATATATTTTATATTAGCTTTACAACCGTCTACTTTCAACATAATGCTTGAGCTAAAATTATTATTGTAGTTTGGAGAAAAATTCATATAATAATTTTGTTTCTTTTAAAATTTGTTGTATATGATTTTAAATCATTGACTTTTTATTAAATCAAAGGTAAAATGATTGAAAGTAATAATTTTGATATCTAGAAAACCATAAATGAATGCCTCAATATTTCAGTACGTTGAATATTTGTGCGGTTATTAAAGGTTCATTCATTTCCCCCTTCTGTCGTACCTGATCGTAAAACAAGTTATTCTCAAACTAGGTAACCTTTTTACCTAGTAGTCAAAAGTGCAAAAAATAACTGTTAGTGTTCATCTTTTTTTTAATAAAAAAATTGTTGAGAAGTCGTAGGTATACGTAGTGTCAGTGGTAGGTATAGATAGATTATTTTCATTAATCTATAGCAAAGTTTTATAATAGTGAAGTTGACAGGGTTAAGTTTTTTTTAAAAACCAACAGGACATATTTAGAAAATGACTAGTTTCTTAGATTTGTTAAACATTTTAAAAACAAAGTCAAGTTTCTAAAACGTTACAAATATCTTATTATCAAAAGCTATTCAAGAAGGTGGAAATTGGATATTTTGTGAAAATATTTTCATTAAATTTACGATTTTAATTCAATTCTGTTTTCCACTGGCAAGTGTTTTCTCAATTTGGTCGTTAAAAGCGAATTTGTTGTTTTTGCCAACAAAATAAAAATGATAAGTGGTTACCCGTCTCCTAAATTAATTTCCTTTGATCTATTGAATGAGGCTTTACCTTAAGGCTCTGTTTTTTTTTAACATTTTCTTAAGCCCTCTTTCATGAATGTTATGAATCTCTAACAGTTGTAGATAAGTAGTTGTGGCGTGTGTTTTAAATTGTAGCGTTCCGGGGAAATATTCCGGGGGCCATGGTTAGTCACCAACCCGTTGCTTATTATAATTGGTCCAGTAGACCTATTCACTAATGGTCTTTATTAACAGCCTATTAAAAAAAACACCAAATCAACTGAGAAATGTCACCTACTTACTGTTTAATATCCACAATTTGATTTGTTGCCTAGAATTTCAATTTCGAATATATCGACTAACATACGTCAAAGTTAGTGAATGAGCCTGCAGTCAAAGTTCTGTCGTAAGCAACTGCTTGGAGGAGTGCACACTTTTTGATAGTAATAATATTTATTATTTTTGAAAAATTTCATAAATCAAATATTGACGAATTGATTTATGAAATTTTAAAATCAGTTCATGATTATAATAATTATTGTTCTACTATCAAAAATTATGACCTTCTCCAAGCAGTTGTGTAAGACAGAACTTTGACTTGGGTGGTCAATGCAATCCATACATTAAGCATCTATGTGTGTACAGCGCATAAGTGTTATTTCTTTTTGAGGTACTGAACCCTGAAAATGAAATGCGTTAAGTTTCAAAGTATTCACATGAAACAGCATGTAACTCCGGAATCTCTCCGCATGGTTGTACAACAACACTTTTTCTTCCTTAAACCGAAATTAATCGGAGTTCCCAACTAAACTTGCCAGGGTTTGCGCCACAGAATAAATATAAACAATATTCCGTTAAACTTTTCGCATTAAAATCGCTTTATTATTCACGGAAGGCTGCCCTGACCGTTTACGGCATTAAGAATGCAAACCTCGTGGTGTGCGCGTGTTTCAATTATATGTTACGTCGGAATTTAAACGTAAAACGTAAAATGCAAACAGAGATAACGCAAAAAACAACAGCCTTCGTAGCTGTGGCGTTTGTGTTTTGACCTATATGCAGTGCCGAAAAAGGCTCTTTTTTGTTATAAAAAAATGTGTTTCCCGTTTCAAAAATCTACGCATATGTTTTTGCAATAGGAGTTGAAAGTTCATTATAGAGGGCGGCGGTTAATAAAGTGCTTTCTTCATAGAAGATGGCGATTCAAATGGAAAGTAAAAAGTTTATATACTTTCAGATTGAAACGATTATTTTATGTTCATACATGTTCTTGTATTATTGTACGTCATTCATGAATCAGGAGTCATTCATGAATGGCTCCTGATTTTGGTAATTTTGTTTCCCCTCCTCTCCAATCTCTCTGATGGTGGTGTGTACTTCACACATGCAAACATGCAGTGCTCTGAGGCCGTATTGCAGAAGAAATTTTCCATTTTGTACATGATTTGTATATTTAATGCCTACCCTTTGCTTTGCTTTTTACATAACTAGTCATAGCCCGAGACATTTGTGAGAATGCCCATATTATCACATAATATGATATTGCAATAATACATGTTTAAGTTCCAAAACTGGTTATATTTTTATATTTTTCATTTTATTTTCTAAAAACAATTAGCAATTTTTTCTTAACATTGTGAAAAATAATATTTATTTCCTCCATTGTTCCGATTTAAATATGTGAAGCTTATCTATTTACTTTTAATAAGATTTACATACGATATTTATCTAACAAAATCGAATTCCAAAGATATTTTTCCATCTCCCAATAATGAATAGAATCTTCCCGAAGTATTCCCGGAATATTTCCCTGGGAATCGTGTGTGATTCATTATAAAAATGCAAAAACCTCGTTTGATAATAACGAAGGGAACGTACGTTTCCATTGTTAGGAGTTTTAAATTAAATTTACGCACAAAAAGTTTGGGCGTTCATTATTTTAACGCTTCAAATTACTTATGTGACACATATATGAAATGTAAATGTTGAATGTTATATTATTCAGCATATTCATCATCTATGATGAAATTCACAGCCCGTAGAAGGAAAGTTGATGTCATATCAACTTTCCTTCTACGGGCTGTGAATTTTTACTAAAATATAAACTTTATATTTTATATAAGCATTTTAGTCCTATTATAAAAAAGTTCTATAAATTCCATCAGCCGAAGTCAATGGAAACGATTCAAATATAAACAATCAAGAAAATAGAATTAAAACCCATTTTCAACAGGTCAGGTGAACAAACAAAAGATATTTATATCGGTCTATTATTTACTTAGGCATCTCTCATGAAATTAAGACACACCATCTAAAAATAATATAAAACACCATAAGAAACACAACCTACAAAGCTAACTGGACCCTAATAAGGAAGGATAAAGAATGAACTTATAAAAAGTTAGCGCCGAAGTTAAATTATGTTTTAAAACCAACTGAGACAGTGGAAACTGGAAACGCCCCGAAGGCTTATTAACACTTTGCAGAATCTTTCAAGAACTCGTCCACTTTGAAAATATCGTATAACTTCAGCATGGCGCGATTCAATTTCTGTTCACCGTTGTACTTTAGCGTGTTTTTATGTTGTTTCCCATTTAGACATTTTATAGTACGTACGTACCTAGTTATTCTTTTGTTCAATGATAAGTTGCTTTTTACTTTTTTATTACGTGTAAGTAAAGACTTACATTATTCATTACCTTCCTACTACCATTTTAGACAAAACATAAAAATGGCGTACAAAGTTGTTCATTGTTTGTTGTTCTCATGCTGAAGGGGGAGCAACAATTTGACAAGTTTTCATATAATCTTGATGAAGTGATCATCGAGTCTAGTCTAGGGCCGTAGGTATAATGAATATCGTTGATCATTAACTGCCTGACTCCGAGCTGGTACATAAAATTACTTGAATAAAAGAGAAGCTCAAATTATCATAGCCCTCGTGTTTCGTATACAGACTAACCAGTAGACCAACGGGGCATATAAAAATATATAAAGACAAGATAATTCCGAGTGAGTAGGCTGACAATAATTGTCACGTGTCAAGTGAAAGCAGACAGTGTAACGCTCGGCTAAGTTCATGAGCGTCTAGATGCTGTCAAGTGGCGGAATCACCGTGTTGGTGTGACAGCTTACAAATGTGTCACAATACGAGTATGTATGGAAGGGACTATCTACGTCACACAAATTTGATACATTTATTTGATAAGTGCCTTGTTGGTACAGTAGTTTACCCATGTGGTTCGGATCATGAGGTCTTGGGACCGAACCTTGGGTCGGGCTATGAGAAATTTAGTTTATCTATTTTCTGGGAGGATTTTTAGTTGAAATTCAGAGAACGCGTACCGCCGTAGGTCCCAGTTACTCAAATTAATATCTGATTGTGATCATCAAAGAATCGTTCTCACCATAAGATCGCAAACCCGCATTGGAGCAGCTCTACATCTCCTCTTCTATAAGAAGGAAAGCCTGGCCTTGTAGTGTGCTGAGGTGGATACCTGTTTTGTCCACGACCAGATATTTGTATGTTCTGTTTATTTTTTTTTTTTATTACTCGTGTGTGGACAAATAAAGATATATTCTATTCTATTCTATTGATGCCATTAAAATAGGCAGTATTATCATTATCATTAAAATTAGCAAGGCGTCAAAGCATTTTCGAATTAAAAAGTAGGTAAGTTTTTGTCGTAACGTATTGTTTAAATAATAGCGACTTTGATCTCGAACTCGTTTGACAAGTCAAAACTTAAAATATAAATTTAAAAAAAAAAAGCTGATAATGATGATCACAATTTCATAATTACTGTATGATGTACCTTACCTTAGTTAAGATCTCGTCACCATCGTATAATTATAAATCCATTGTAATAACCAAGTACGCCTGTAACTTCAAAATCTTTATTTATACATAGATTAAATATTGCTATTTCATTTTTAAGAGCGTTCTAAACAAATCACTTTGAAGAATTTTCAAAAAATATATTTTTACCTTGTCACGTGAAGCTTCTGAATTACGTGTGAAATGAGGAGCATATATAAAGAAAAATGATTAATACGACCGTGACCTGAAACCTACTCATGAAAAATGTATTTCATATTTTTTGCTAGTTTTATTTTTGTGTCTTACTTTTCTAGTATCTCATTAATTCGTATTACGTTCGCTCTATGGGACGGTTTTGTGTTTCCTCATAATAAATATAATAGAAGCTTTTTTATGGTTTTACATAAAGAAATTATTTGGTTTCGGCCTAGTTTCGAAAATAGGAATAATAATTTGATATCTACGTTGTTGGTCCAGTAGTTAGTCTTTACTATTACGAGTTCGGGATAAGAAACTTTATAATAAAATCTCAATGGTTGGGAGGTTGGTAGTGCTAACCCCGTACATCGGAGTGCACGTGCTCTGTCGGTTTCGCACATTATCTATAATTTTTTGTCTCTCATTTATTTATTTATCTTTTTTTTAATTTTTAACAATTTTAATACAAAAATATAATACAAAACACTATTAAAAGCTTATTAAAAAATAAACCCCCTCCCGGTGCAGCACATTTGAGTGCCCAAGCAACCGGTGGTCAGGGCTCCAGAGTGAGGAACCTCCTCACAATACGCGCCGTCTGAAGAATCACATACACACAAAAGAACTGTATCCGACTCTTGATCCAACAGTTAAGTGAAAGCTTCTTAAGATGTTGGTCGAAGCTTTTCGCTATAAGAACATTGGCTGAAACAACTATCGGGGCAATAACAGTTGACTCAACATTCCACATGACGGTAATCTCGTGAGCAAGGTTTTCGGCTTTAACCAGATTGTCGTCATGTGGAACAGTATCCAGCAGATGACGTCGCTGGATTGCCCGCACCTGATCCGATAGTCTTTGCGCAGTCACGGTCACTGGTTCAAGAGTCTGAAACAGAGACAACATCCTTGACCGGTACGCAGTAAGTTTAGTTCCCCCCTCTGTTGCCCCATAGTACGCACGCGCTCCTATATTATTAAAGTATAGTAGTTATAACCAACGAACATACATGGTTACCCTTTACAATATTAGTTTTCCGATAACTAGTTTATGTTCCCGTCCCAAGAGCAAAACAAGCGGCCGGCTCAAATCTCCGTATTCCGTGCCCGCATCCATCTGTGCCCATACTTCATTCAAGCAAGTAAATGCAACGAGTTTCCTAATTACTCGCTTACTCCAAACGATATCTCGTCACGGAAACTACTCACGCGATATCACGTATTTTATTCTCTACATCTATAAGGTCCGCCGCACACTTAATATATTGTCAATAGAGTATGGTATAATTAGGTTGACTAAAATCGAACCCCCTATCTTCCTCCAATCAAATTAACCAAAAAAAAAATTCAACTTGAAATTAGAGTGTTTAGAATGAGCTCTAAATTGATATACATCTTCATTTTGGTGTTGTTTCAAAATTATTTATTTTTATTATACAAGGTGCTCGGAATATTTTCCATAACTTTAAAGTGTTGACAATTCCACTTGTAGGAGCCGAACGTAACAAATATAACAAATTATTTTTACTAAAAAATTTTTTAAAGTTTTCACACAAAGTAATTCTAATATGTAATTCCGACTATCCATGTAACACACGCCTTTATCTATCCTTGCATTTTAAAATATTATGTAATCGTAGTGGGTAAGGCTGTCAATATCGACGAGATACTGCAACTGGCACTCCGCACTTCACTAGTAAGCTACTTCATGATATTTGTCAATGAATAAGTTTGGCTAAGTTTTAATATAAGGATGCGATATAAGGGACACAATTAGTCCTTACTACCTTATTAGGTAATAATATAATCTGTTTCTTCCCTGTTTTTGTTATACCTATTCATTTCTTTTGTTTACAACCTCTGCCACTGCCAAGGATCACTGGCAGATATCTCTTGTAGATATGTGTTTTCTTGTCCACTGTTTTTCTATTACTTTTGTTTGTGTTGAATGATGGAAAATATGTTCTTTTTTCTTTTCTTTCAATCTTAATATTTTCCTAGCAAGTGTCACCAATTGCAAATTGATGCTATTATACTCTATTTTTTTTTTCTGCGAAATAATGTATTTTTTTCATTTGTGTTTTCTTCTTTCAGACTATCTTCATTTGTTTCGTCGAAGGATCGATACTGAAAGCTCTTGCCGAGATTATGCTGACTTGGAGAAGATCATTTAAAAGCAAATTCGGGAGCAAAACACTGCAAGTTCCGACCAAGTTCGGCTTGCCGAAGTTTCTAGAGCCCGGGCAAGAAACAACAAGAAAAACATGACGTCACGGAACGCTTGACGTGTTTCCAATACCAAACTTCCACCGACTCTCAATAGTCCCGTCCGGCAAAAACACTGCGAAGTTTTTAATTTAACTTTAAAGCCAGATCGCGGGATCTCGCTTGCAAATATTTATTTGCAAAGGTAATGCGCCGTAACTTTTTTTTAAATTAAAGTTAAACGGTGAAATGTTACGATCTTGGTTGCTTTTAAGAAACTCGAAAATTGGGATACTTGCAATGTTTTCGTCTGCAATCTATTTTTGTAAGAGTTTTGTGCTGGTTTCCATCTTTTTAACCGACTTCCAAAAAGGAAGAGGTTCTACGTTCGGCTGTATGTATGGTTTTTTTTTGATCTATGAAGATTTACGTTTATGAAAATTGGATTGGTCTGATCATGAATCCGAAAAGTAGCCAAAACAATTAAAAATAAAGATGCCTTTACTGATTAAAAAATATCTATTTATCATATATATCATTTGTTTTTAATTACATAAATGGTATCCAGGGTTTAATGGAGTTTACATTACTATTTTAAGTTTTTTCAATATAGTTCTGCAAACATCTAAAATACTTAGTTTGTAATGGTCGAGACACACATTTAAAAAAAATATTATATAAATATACTTTTGTTACTCATAGTGATATATTTATAGGTACGATTACTTTCATGATATAAAGTACGTATGATTTTTTAAAACTAAGAAAGCAAAAAAAATGCTATAGATATCGTAAAACGGCTAACAGAGTGATTTTGAACATTTTGAAGAGACGTTTCGCCTAAATGACCATTTGTGGGCCAAAATGGATCGTATAATAGCTTTTACGGGTTGACAGGTTGGGTGCCACTCCGCCCATTAATCGCCCATTTACGGGTGAGAAATTAAATTAATCGCGCAAAATTTTGGCAACAAATCCGCGACGAACGCAGCCGTATCGGAAATACGTCGGATTCATTTTGAATTAGTATTATATTGTAGATCCTGTCATGCTCATACGTGTATGTCCATCTACATTTTGGAATAACTGCAGGGTTTTTTTTTAAAAAAAAAAGAATATTTTATTGAGATCGTGTTGTGTTGAGTTCAATCTTTTAAGGTAGGCGTCCACATATCCGCATCGTGCGCATCGCATCAAACGGATTTTAGTATTTTTTGTATAGAAAGTCATACAAGCGCGTCCACTGTTCCGTATCGTTAGAATCGCATCGAACGGATTTTTAACTGACTTCAGAAAAAGGAGGAGGTTATCAATTCATCGGAATCTTTTTTATCTGCCGTAAAATTAAATTCCGTTTGATGCTATGCTTCCGATACATACGACGCGTTTCAGAGGACGCCTGCCATTAATGTGAAGCTATTGAGGCACAGTATATATTTTTACTGTGATTGATGTTTAACGTACATATCGGTTATTTTTGATAGGTTTCTGACATTAGCGTGTTCAACCAAACGAACATACGAATTCTTCAGCTTTATAGTATTAAGAACAAGCAGACACCCAGCAGTTTTACCCACGTATTTCCCATTCGCGTTAGAAACATAACATGTGTTACTCGCTGATAACGTAACATTATATTGTAATCTGTCGATATATTGTGAACTCAACATATTGATTACAATATTGCGAGTGAGATTATAAACTAACGTATTTTACAATTTAACGGTAACATATACAAACTACATCTATTTTTTTCAAAGTCGTATAGAAGCTGTGTAGTCTGTGCAAATACCTTTCGTACAAAGGCATACTTTAGAGCTACGGTAGTGTAAACTGAAAACATTTCAGAACTTTTTTTTTTTCGTCGGATCTTTTTAGCGGGTTTTTCAACCAGTCCCGCGTTGTGCTTTTTGAAAACCTTTCTCGAATTCATGTTTCTACCCATTTCGACGGCTCCATGTAAAGTATTTTTTTATTCGGTTTTTACGCGATACCTCGTGCGGTTGGAAATTTTGCAAGACCTTTTTAATTAAATATTATGATTAGATTTCAAAAAGGCGGGCTTATTAAGGTTTCTGTGCGATAATTTAGGAGGTAAATAAGGATTTTTTTTGGAAAAAAAAATCCTTATTTACTACGTTCTGTAGTACATCATAATGGGATACCAGTAAATCTTGGATTTAATACCAACTTTGAAACGGTGGTGTTGATTGATTTGAATTGGCAGACTTCACACACGCAGATAATTAAGAAAATTCTCTGGTATGCAGGTTTCCTCACGATGTTTTCCTTCACCGTATGAGACACGTGATATTTAATTTCTTAAAATGCACACAACTGAAAAGTTGGAGGTGCATGCCCCAGACCGGTTCAACCCCACATCTTCTGTAAACGGAGGCGAGTTAAATATATAAATAAATAAAAAAAAAATAAAAAAAATATAGTACTAGCGGACGCCCGCGACTTCGTCCGCGTGGAATTTAGTTTATCACAAATCCCTCGGGAACCATGGATTTTTCCGGGATAAAAAGTAGCCTATGTGTTAATCCAGGCTATAATATATCTTAAATCTTAATACCTAATTTCAGCTATTTCGGTTCAGTAGTCGAGGCGTGAAAGAGTAACAAACTAAATATAAGATAAAAAATATTATCAAAATTAAAGTTTTCGCAAGTCTCGGGAAACCATGATTTTTTCGAAATAAAAAGTGGCCTACGCGTTAATCCAGAGAAAAATCCATTTCCAATCCGAATTTCAGCCAAATCGCTTCAGTAGTAGCGGCGTTAAAGAGTAACAAACATCCAAACATCCATACAAACTTTCGCGTTTATAATATTAGTAGGATTAGTAGAATTGTGATAGGTACTATGACATCAGCTAGGTTAGACCTCTCGTTACCCGTATACGACCGGAATGTGATTAAAAAGTTCATCGTTAGTTTGGAGCGCCGAATTGCGAAACAACTCGCTACACCAATAAACTTTGCCCGCGTGCCTTCGTGTGATTTTGACCTATATCATCGGCCGCATGAATCTAAATTTTCTTATCTGTGGTTCTTGATTTTCATTTGAGAACAGCGCAATATATCAGCCCCCCCCCCCCCCCAGAAAAATGTATAAATGATATCGCCGCGTTGGCCGCGTTTTCCGATCTCGGGCTGGCTTCAGTGTTCTCGTGAAATTCGAGCCGTCCACATCTCTTGTTATGTAATTCTTTATGGGTTACTTGGGATAGGCGGGGAGAGTGACTTGAGTGGAAAAGGGGAGTGTTAGATATCTGTCAAAGGCGCCGTTAACCCTACACACATCGTTCACAAGTACGTGACTCCACTCAAGGTCATTCTCTGCCATTCTAGGGTCTTATTTTGGTTACAGTTTGATTTGTTAATTAAGTTGTTCTGACAAATGTTGTGAATCATAACCTTTGTTCGACATTAGTTTTCTTATATTTGTAATCACCTTTTGAGTCCTATAATAGGAATGACATTTGGTATCGACAGGTCACGTGATCAAGATCTGCCATTCCCATACATTTTTCTAGTTTTCGAAGCGTTAGCGATCGTAGAAAGAGAATCGACGTGCTGCTTGGCTACACGGGCAGTTCCTTATTGTTAAGGAACAATACAGACAACCCAACGACCAGAGCAAGTAAGAACTTTTGTAAAGGTCATCGCGTTTAATTTTAATATTCTAATTTTTGGCTGGTGGGAGGCTTCGGCCGTGGCTAGTTACCACCCTACCGGCAAAGACGTGCCGCCAAGCGATTTAGCGTTCCGGTACGATGCCGTGTAGAAACCGAAAAGGGGTGTGGATTTTCATCCTCCTCGTGACAAGCCCGCTTCCATCTTAAATTGCATCATCACTTACAATCAGGTGAGATTGTAGTCGAGGGCTAACTTTTAAAGAATAAAAAAAATCCTCCTTTCATATCACATGTTGGTCTAAGTAAAACCAAATAATTAATTTGAATTATTTTGTATAAGTATCAAATTATTCAATTTCCACAAGTTACAAGATCAAACGCTACTTCAAAAGCGCTTGTCAAGTTGTACAGGAATGCCAGCTTTGACATACAATCGATATTACCTACTTGAGTTGAGTTCGGGCATCTGATCTGGCTGAACCAATTTGTTGTATCGGGCTTTCATTAACGTACTTAACGTCAGATGTAATTTGCTGTAAGTAGATGTATGTTGGTATTGGGGATTAAATTTGTATTTGGCAAATTGGCATTTTCCTTATGATGTAAAAGGCTGTAATTGCTATAATTTTGTAATTTTATATAGCGAAGAGTTGCTATGATGATTAGAGGGCTTGATATATGGCGATTGAGGGTATGTTTTTTTGTTGTGTGGGTATTCTCCGTCCGTAGAAACGGGGCGGGGGTATGCCTCCTTGCTCAGGTGCGTTGCTCCCCCAGTTCTCTCTTCCTCCCGGGGTTGAAGCGTAAAGGTTGTCTAGGTTCGTCAAATACAGTGTCGCGTCACATACGCCACGCTAGAGCACGGACGAATTCCTCCATGGTTGACGTCCTTATGTCACGATGGATGACGTCATTTCTGACGTACCTCGGAGCTCCCGTGGCATGGCGCAAGCAATTGGTTTTGCTGGATTTGAAACCGGTTCTTCTGGTACGTGGAGCACAGCGCGGACCAGAGCGGGGCCGCGTACGAGAGACGCGAGTGGGCATAGGTGTTGATGATCTTCAACTTGTCCTTAGTGGTAGTTGGAAGGTGCAGCATCCACCTGGCCTAATATCCTATGCTTTGTTATATTATTCTGAAAAAAATTACACCATTGAGGCACTGGATTTTGTTACCTGCTCCCAAATCTATACCATGATGAAAACTCCATATTTTCCTAACGAGCCGTTATAACCCAGTGGATATGACCTCAGCCTTCGATTCGAAGGGCGTAGGTTGGAATCCTTTCCGGCGCATGCACCTCGAACGTTTGAGATATATGCATTTTAAGAAATTAATATATCACGTGTCTCAACCAGTGAAGAAAAACATCATATCTAAGAATTTTCTTAATTCTCTACGTGTGTGAAGTCTACCAATTCGCATTGGGCCAGCGTGTTTGACTATCAGCCTAACCCCTCTCATTCTGAGAGGAGACTCGTGCTCAACAGTGAGCCCAATATGGGATTAACGATGATGATGTACTTCGTATTATAAGGTCCTACATTCTAGTCCCTGGTCTATACTTAACGTTCCACTATGCCTAGAATGTGTCATTGGAGATGAAAATAATAAACACATATTTTTCACATATAATTTGTATTAAATCAACAATATTCTTAGTCTTTACAATCTTTGGTATTAATATTATTTAGCTCATTTAGGTACAATTAACTATTTATAATTTTCTTCTTATCATCTGACCAGATTTAATATACATCTATGGCGTATCTATTTTATAAATAGAACAATATTTCACTGCGTCATTTGAAAAAAGAACACATCGCCTTTAGAATCCACCAATCGGATTTTAATTACAAATGGATGCGATTGGTTGGTGTAATTTTTAATTTTCAGTTAAAATTACATTGATACAAAAACAAAAGATACACACATTTTCAGAAATGCCTAACTAATAAATTGTCTTGTCTGCTTTTTTATAAAAACATATTATATAAAAATCATCATTCTAATAAACTTGCAAACAAACAGAAAAATTATATGAAAACATCTTATTTCATTAAGCAGCTTAAAACAAACAAACTAAAAAAAATGTTATATGAATAGTATATTACATTTCGTTTGCGTTTTAAGCGTAATCATTATATTGTCAATCCTAGCTAATATAAATGGGCATGTTAGACTGGTTTTACACGATGCGTTGCGGCGCCGCAGCGGTTTCTCTGCGTCATCTTACATAGAAATATCTGTGGCATGTCACACGATTCGCTCCGGCGCCGCACCGGACTTGCAACCTCCGAGAAGAAGCGGGGAGGGGTGAATGAGTTGCGACGTCGGAGAGGCACCGCTCAGTTGTTTATGCGTCTCAACATTACTTTATTAACAGACTGTCTAATACAGCGCCGCCGTGACATAGCAACGTTGCGGCGCCGCACCGCTCGTGTGCTCCCGCTCTTAGTTTGTTGTTGTGTTGCCTTTCCCGCCAGAACTTCTTGCCTGTTAATCATGTAACTTTGTATACGTATCTATGTATTATTCTAGAAGTCAATAGTTAAGTTAAAAGGATAGAAATAACTTTAGTTTACCTGAGTTTACTGTATTTACTCAATGTAATTACTCAAGCCTTTATAGTCCAAAAATTTAATCAACTCGTAAATTGAATTAAACATTTACCCATAATATAGGTAAAACCTTTTTACCAAATTCGGACTTTACCCAAAAGGCTTGGGTAATACTAGTTATACTAAGGTAAACATAATTTAAACCAACTTTCTAACATAACTCGTATACATGGTCAAGAGTAAAAAAGCACAGTGTACTTTACATTCAGAAAAAAAGACATTTCTGAGGGACAGAAGACTAACTTTCACATGAACGTCCAACATAAAAGTAATTGACACAAAATATAAACCGTTCTCAAAGACATAGACAAAAGCTTGTATGCTTTAAATGGACACACATTTATAACAACTTTTGTTATCGAAGTCTTGTTTCTTGTCGCAGTGAAACATCACTCTTTCGCGAGTTTTATGACTATCCCTATGTATTGTTAGCCCACAGAGCCCACACTATAATGTGGAGTAGTAGAAGGATTTGGCACGCGCGCAGCTTGGCTCCGGAACCCGGTGACGTCACTGCAAAAAAAAAGCATTTTGTAGAATATGAGATGCGACCGAATTTGCTTTTGAGTTGTACCGCGAGGCGCATACGATATCGGCTTGATTTGCTGCAGCGCTATCCACGAGGGTAGAATTTTATTTTTCAAACACGTATAAATAAGATTTACCATTCTCTGGTACGAATATGTGTGCATACAAAGATGTTTGGATTTTTGAATATTCGTAACTCAATCTTATATCAACGACTGAACTGAACGGATTTAAATATATTTATGCTATTATTATAAAGAGGAAAGAATTTATTGTTTGTTTGCATTGAATAGGCTCTGAAATTACTGAACCGATTTGAAAAATTCTTACACTGTTAGGAAGCTACATAGTTCCCAAGTGCTATATTTTATCGCCGTATTCCTACGGTAACGTGAACAACGCGAGTGAAACCGTGCGGCATTTGCTAGTATAAAAATAAAAAGTTTGTACGTTAGCCTCACAAAAAAATAGCTTGGAGCGTTATAGTCCTATATTTGTTTCATTAAGATTTGGTTAAAATTCATAAGTGTACCGCTTTACGAGTATCTTGGAACGAGTAGGTGAATCGCTTAGCGCTGGCGTTTTTTGCCAGTAAGGTGTTAATTACGTTACCCTACCGGCAAAGAGTAAGTAAAGAGCAGATCTGAGCCTCATTGGAAAATATAAATTCCTGCAATAACTAGAACTATGAATCAAATTGATCATTCGATCAAAGAGTCATTCGAGGCCTTCGTATGCCTCGAATACCATGCTCTTCAGAACGAAACACAAGAATACAAATTGGCGTCTGAAATAAGCATAGCAGTAGAAGGTACTTCTCCAGACTTCTCCCAAAAATATCTACTACTCGTAACTTATTTCATGGGAATAGTTTTCTCTCTTTCCCTGCAATTAAGCGAAGCATTTAGTGTGGTTTAGTGGACGAGGTACTACAATAGTTCAAATGACAAGGTTTAAATCGTATAATAATAATAATTTGCTAAAAATACTTGGACCTTGCTCACGAGATTACCGCCATGTGGAATGTTGAGTCAACTATTATTGTTCCGATAGTTGTTTCAGTCAATGGTCTTATAGCGAAAAGCTTCGACCAACACCTTAAGAAGCTTTCGCTTAACTGTTGGATCAAGAGTCGGATACAAAAGGCAGTGATTCTTGAGACGGCGCGTATTGTGAGGAGGTTCCTCACTCTGGAGCCCTGACCACCGGTTGCTTGGGCACTCAAATGTCCCGCAGCGGGAGGGTGAATTTTTTTTTATAAATTTTTAATAATGTTTTGTATTTTATACTTTTATTGTTAAAAATTTAAAAAAAAAGAAATAATAAATAAATGAGAGACAAATAATTTGCTAAAACATGGCTTATAACAAATACAATGAATACAATTCACAATTACTGGTCCAAACATGTTTTGCCACAAATTAGGCGTGCAAATTTTATAAATCAAGTAATACAATATAAATGTTCAAATTATTAATATATGTTACATGTTTATTTGTATAGATTTTGACGGCCTCTGTTGGCACAGTGGTATGTGTGTTGGATTTATAATACGCAGGTCCTGGGTTCGATCCCTGGCGATCCTTAATTGGTCCAGGTCTGGCTGGTGGGAGGCTGATGCCGTGGCTATTTACCACCCTACCGGTAAAAACGTACCGCCAAGCGATTTAGCATTCCGGTACGATGTCGTGTAGAAACTGAAAGGGGTGTGGATTTTCATCCTCCACCTAACAAGTTAGCCCGCTTCCAACTTAGATTGCATCATCAATTACCATAAGGTGAGATTGTAGTAAATATATATATATATATATATATATATATATATATATATATATATATATATATATATATATATATATATATATAGGTACATATCGGATTTTAGTTTAGTTCCTTAACCGTGAGATATTTAACCTTAACTTTATTAGTTTTGAACGACCATAATAGATAACTCAATGTATCGTCTAAAGACCGCAGTTTCTCAGAACGTTGTAACTAACATTGTCGGAACATGCGTCGAGCTGAAATTACGCCTTAACAAAGGCACCCAGTGTACTCAAAGGAAATTGTATTCGTAAATGAGGCGGGTAGCAATAATTTACGGGGACTCAATGACCTCTTTGCTACCAGTAATAATATTACTATGGTTTCCTGTCACGAGATTTGCCACGCGAATGTAACGCTTAACTTGTATGTAAACGCTCTTGCAATAGACACTATTTTTCCGTGTAACACTTACTTAGTTGATGAAGGTAATAAATGAGTTAAGTCTTTAGTGAAGTTACTATGTAGGAAATGAAGTTTCTTTATGAACGTAATGGTCGATGGGTGAAGATTTTTACGCTCACATTGTTTCAGTAGTAGTCTAAGAGCCAGTGATAGTCAAACCTTTGTTATTTTATTAAATGGCTTGTCCGATATGGTAGATAAATCTATACAGGGTGACTGGGAGTATTTCCCATAACTTCAAGGTGTTGACGAGTCCACTTACAGGAGCCAAACTGCATAACTAATACTTTTGTAACTAAAAAATAAATCATATAAAGTAATTCAAATAATTCGACTATCCATGTAGCACACGCCTTCATCGATCCTTGCATTTTAATTGTAAAACTTGGCAACGTCATAATTAATAAAGATGCGTATAAGGGACACAGTTTAAGATCTATTTAAAAAATAAATATTATTTACCCCTAAAATATTAATTTTAGAACACACAATAAATGTTCCTTGAACATTTTTGATTAATTTTCGGTAAAGAATATAACCCCAGAGTAATGAGAAAAAATTGGTGGAGAGGTCGCTTAGAGCCAGTAAATGGACATAGCATACATAGGGGTAGTTTATAGGGTAGGAGTAAGGTATAGGGGTAGGATTTCACGCGGACGAACTCGCGGGTGTCCGCTAGTAGGTAATTTTAAAAACTCAAAATTAAACTGTAAAGGTCTCGGATCGATAATTTTTCGTCGGAAAATTCTTGTCTCTTTAATTATTATCGATATAAGCTGCGCTAGTAAAGAGTAAGCTATAAACTTCAAGTCCTGAGTATTATTTTAGCATCATATTCAATGATAAACAGAATAGCTTTTAGTCCTTTTAGGGCATGGGATGCTAAAAAATACAATTGAATAACTGAAAATATAATTAGGGTCGTGATAACCCAGTGGATATGACCTAATGGTGGACTATTGGCCTAGGGGTTAGGCCAATAGTCCACCACGCTGGCCCAATAGCCTCATCCTGAGAGAAGACTCGAGCTCATCAGTGAGCCGACAATGGGTTGATAATAATGAAATGAAATTAAATTAAAATACGCTTTATTGTACACCACAAAGAAACATACAATGCAGAAAAATAATAAAAAAAAATGCACAATAGGCGGCCTAATCCCTAAAAAGCGATCTCTTTCAGGCAACCTAACGAAGAAACTAATAATAAAAATTATAAAGATGTAGGCTAGGGTGTACAGAAGTAATATGAACTAAAAATTAAATTATTTTGACATGACATTAAATTATTCGTTTCAAAGTTATACAAGCAAGAGTGTTAAGGTGTTACAATTTTGACTCGTTCGCAAAACGAAGTGAAAAGTAGGTCAACATGGCATTACTTCAAAGTTTTCATCATAATTTCGGTTTCCTTTTATAAGTGTAATACCTTTAAGTACTTTGGGTCTATGCTGAAATTCAACAATAGTGATATTTAAGTTGAAGCGGGCTTTTGTCTTAAAGCTCTTTCGTTGAGCTTTGAATGCCCTCTAGATCTTCGGATTAAATTTACCTACTAGGTATTCAGCAGATGAATAGATGGATCAAGAATTAAATTTAAATTAATTTATTAATAAAACAGTAGATTGCTTGTAAACGTGGCATCAGGATTTTAGGACTTTGTTTCTCTACTTCAGTTCTTGTTTAAATAAAAGATTAAAATTACTTATGAAGCTATTTTAAAAAGATAGACAAATTAATTTTATTAATAAACACGATTATATAAGGTCAGAGTATGTCAGACTAGTTTCGAACCCATACGAGGACCTTACTCATGTGCTGGTTCATGCAACGCGAGCCATTTCGAGACTAGTTGGGCATACTCCGAAGTTGAATCCCTTGAGTTTTATCCGTGTTTTATGATAAACTAGCTGACGTCATGCGGTTTCACCCGCGTGGTTCCCGGTCCCGTAGATATACGGGAATAAAATATAGCCTAAAGCCTTCCTCGATAAATGGACTATCTAAAACTACTTCAGCTTTATAATATTAGTATGGATTAATATGAATAACACTCACGATAGTTTAAATTCTTAGATAGACAAATTGTTACTTTTCTTTTGGATGATCTTAACGACCAAAACAAATGCTATTATGGTTATTCATATTCATATTTTCCTTTTATTTTATCTTTATAATAGGTTTTAGGTAGTTAATTTAGTTCAAATTAAATATTATTGTTTTAGTTGGTATAAATAATAACACCTAAAAAACTCTTTTAAATATTGGATAGAAGCAGGCGTTATTTTGCGGAAGTTCATCATGATTATATAATGATTTATTTATTTTGCTATCATCCGCGAAAAGTCGACGAACCCATGCGACAACGCCACCCAGGTCCGACAAAATACTCTCTACGTACGTTTCACCCCGAAACCGGAGCATCCTCAGGAGAAGCAAAGACGTGCAATTCCAAAGACAATGGACTTTGCAATTGCACGTTGTAGAGTCAACATCTCCTGAGGATGCTCCGGTTTCGGGGTGAAACGTACGTAGAGAGTATTTTGTCGGACCTGGGTGGCGTTGTCGCATGGGTTCGTCGACTTTTCGCGGATGATAGCAAAATAAATAAATCATTATATAACCTAAAAAACAATTTACCTCTTTCAATTTTAGGGTCACTATTGGCCGAGTACAATGCCACAGCGGAGTTGTCTCTATACAGGTCCGCTACTTTGGCCTCGCAGCGGAGGATCGGCGCGCCCCGCTCGTAGTGCGCGGGCCACAGCTGTACTTGCACGTACAACTCCGACCAGAACAGGCCCTCCGGGGCCGGTTGCTCCTGGTACATGCCTGGTGTTACCTGGGGACAAACATCTATGTTGTATAGTATCGCCGCGTTGCAACGACTTGCGATACGGACGGCTTCAGTGTGCTCGTGGCGTTCGAGCCGTCCACATCTCTTGCTGTGTAATTCTTTATGGGTTACTTGGAATAGGCGGGGAGAGTGACATGAGTGGAAAGGGGGAGTGTTTGTTAACAGTCAAATGATCCTTTAATCCTGAACACATCGTTCACAAGTGCGTGACTCCACTCAAGGTCATTCTCTGCCACTTAGGGTTTATTGGTAACATTCTTAGTGGGAATTGTTAGACCTGGCAGACTTTCGTTCAATAATTGTGTTTTGCAAACAACCGCTTCTGATGTGAAACCCCTTATACTCCGACAATAGCTTGGCAAATCCGATGGTCCGCGGCGGCCGGGAGGCGGGTAGGGAAGACAGATAAATCCACAACTGCACCCCAGTTCCAGCCTCTACTCTATAATTCACACTTGCACAGTCTCCTTTCCTCCCCGTCGCCCGCATATCATCGGAGTGTCATCAACTAACTTGTCAAGCTATAGGAGGATTTATGTTGGTAATCTAGATTTCGCGTAGCTCCTGATTTAGTAGAAGTATGGGAATAAAATATAGCCTGTGTTACTCGCTGATAATATAGCTATTCATTGATAAAAGGTTATTAAAAATCAGTTTAGCCGTGAAAACGTAACAATCGTTCACACTTTGGCATTTATAATTAAAACCTTATTACAAAGCATTTGTAATTGTAGTGTATAACTCGGTGAAAATGTAGCAATCTAATGGTGAATGAAATTTAAGATTGATCGTGTAGTATTCTAGTAAAAATCAAACAAACTAAAATTCAAACCTTACATACTAATACTTTATATGAGTATAAACATTAACAAGCTCTATTTTTTATTATAATATTGTATTAAAAAGATTAAAATTTTCCAAGGTATTGAGTAATCATCTCTTATTCTTAGAGGTAAAGCTAAAGATTTGTATTTTAATCTCTGTAAAGATGAAACTAAGTCGAAGCTTAGGGCGTTCTATGTATAATCTAGATTAAAAGATTTATTACAATATTAAATTAATCCGAACTAATTGGCATCTCTTTGAGCTGACTTTACCTATACAATTTTGTTTGAAAATTATAATACAAAATTTCTTAACTAACACACATAAATATATAACATTTATTTTATTTTATAAGAATATTTTTACACTTTAAAATAATACTAGCTGACGCCGCGAGGTTTTACCCGCGTGGTTCTCGTTTCCGTAAGAATACGGGGATAATATATAGCCTAAAGCCTTCCTCGATAAATGGGCTATTTAGCACTGAAATAATTATTCAAATCGGACCAGTAGTTCCTTATATTAGCGCGTTCAATCAAACAAACAAACAAACAAAGTCTTCAGCTTTATATTATTAGTATAGATTTGGGGTCCTGCAACTCGCGTTAATGTGAAAGAATATAAATGAATAAACTACATATTATTATATTAAAATTAAATTTAAGTCTGTGATGTGAAAATTGCTTAAGTTTTTGTTTGTACTCGTATTAGTGACAAAAACACAATCAAAGTTTTTAAATTTTTTGTATGTTGACCCGATTTTAGAGATAAAGGATAGGTAGATAAGGTTATTGAGTATCATATTATATAGGTGACACTTTTATTCTTTAAAATGTATACAACCCGCCCGATTTACGAACAGTCGTACATAAAATATGTTCCGAGAATCCATTCTATCTCAAATTAGAAAATAAAATCGGGTTCAAAAAACTCACAAAGCCAACTAATAAGTCAAGAAGTCCAAAATACAGTCATCCAATTAAAACCCGCCACAGTAATCCGACCACAGCTTAAAATAAAGTGCAAATATCAACAATGTAAACAACCAGTAAACAATGTTGATTGCTTCAACTTATTTTAAGCTGTGAGCGGTGTTGTTGACAGAGGCAAACGGTTCTGTGGCTGGTAAATATTAATAAGATGAGTTACAGTTCTCAAAGTTTTGTTTGTTATTTCGGGGAAATTGATGAAATGGGCATCATAATGAAAGTTTTATTTGACTTTTGGAAGTCAGGGTCGTTGTTCCGGGCATTGGAGTTGCAATTATGTGCGTAACGCGTTTTTGAACGACTTCAAATAACCGGAATTTTCCATAAGAAGTGTTGTTTTGTGTAGTAAATTTTATTAATATATCAATGATGGCAAGTTTGGCAAGAGAGCTAGCAGAGTCATTAATATTGACAATGATATTATGTAGAATAAGGTTGCCCATAAGAAAAATATAATGCCGTGGCTAGTTACCATCCTACTGGCAAAGACGTACCGCCAAGCATATTTAGAGATTAATAATGGTATGCCTAATAAGCGTATTACAAAAAATTTATTCTAGAGTAAATTTAAGTAATGTTATCCACTATCATTTGTAGACTAGTTTTTATAAATAAAATATGCGAAAATATAAATAAGAGGGGGTGAAATAGGGGTTGAAAATTTACATTGATGTCGATGTTATTAAATCTATCATTATTTATAAACTTTTTAAATTTTTTTTTTGGTATCGTTTTTTTTTCTTTATTATTCTTTACAAGTTAGCTCTTGAATTGAGATTGTCTCACCTGATGGTAGGTGATGATACAATCTAAGATGAAAGCGGGCTAACTTGTTAGGAGGAGGATGAAAATTCACACCCCTTTCGGTTTCTACACAACATCATACCGGAACGCTATATCGCTTGGCGGTACGTCTTTGTCGGTAGGGTGGTAACTTGCCACGGCCGAAGCCTCCCACCAGCCAATAGTACATTAATTTTATTTAGAGTCCATGAGACATTAGTTTATAATTATTGTTTACGGTAAAACCGTTAAAACCTAAACCTAAACCAATGTAGATCATTTTGATCGAATCGTTTTCAATGAAACAGCCAAACAGCCTTCGCAAATTCTGTTTATCATACTTAATGAGTGACGCAGTACACGGGCATCGGGCGTCAAATGAAATGCTCTTTGAACGGCTTTTTACACGAAACGATGTCCATTGCACCATTTCATGTATACTAAAAATATATTACGTATAATTTCAGAAATGTAACGCCTATTTATTTATTCAAAAGTAATTGTTTTTATTACTTATTATAAGCGCACCACCGATTGTGTTCGCATGGAATTCACATTTATTTGCATATTATTTTATTTTTGATCTCAATTAAGCAGAGCTTTGCACCAAGAGCCTGCATGAGTGATGCGTCATTTTATTTTTATCTTATTACTAGCTGACGCCGCTCAGTTTCACCCGCGTGGTTCTCGTTTCCGTAGGAATACGGGGATAATATATAACCTATAGCCTTCCTAGATAAATGGACTATCTAACACTGAAAGAATTTTTCAAATCGGACCAGTAGTTCCTGAGTTTAGAGCGTTCTATCAAACAAACAAACAAACAAACAAACTCTTCAGCTTTATAATATTAGTATAGATAGTGTTAATTATTATATAAACAATAAAAAGCTTGATATTGAACTGCTCTACACGATTGGATACTTAGTTCTAGATATGTTCGTAAAATGATGGTAACCAAATAAAACCTCGGCTGAGTTTGTTATGGGCTCTGCTCGGACCAAAGCGCGTTTGGTACCTTCGTAACTTTAATTTCAAGTTTTGGACTTAAATTACAATAGCACCTTAAATCATGACATAACTTAACGTTTCCTCCTACCATACGGTCAACTATAAAATTTAGAACGTGTTGGTTTTGAATGGTTGCAGGTTTCAATTTGAAGTCGCGACCGTCTGCTAGTCATAACTATAAAAATGAATCTCTAACCTTTGGCTTAAAAACCATAAAAACAATCATAAGAACTTTGAAGTTCATTAACAAAATTATATTTATATTTTAAACTTATATATATATAACTCATAATTTATTATAAACTTCGATCATTAAATTAACCTTAAAACCAACAACTTCAAAAATCAAATTGTGACAAATGACAAATGACAAGTTTCTATATTGTCGATAGGAAAAAGGTGCTGTATACACTCTACAATTAGAGTGCAACGTATAGAATGCCACAGTTTAAATAAAATTTACAGCGACAAAGGTATTGCCGCGCTAAATCTACCGGGCATACGTATGTCCCACGGGCATTCAAGGGTCGATCGATTACCGGGACGCACTCATCCCATGGGCGTTTCAGTGGCTAATTTTCTTAGTCACGGCATCACACGTGACCGGTGGAAACTATTTTGCAAATTATTACTAGACTTGGTGGGTGTACTGCCGTGCCCCCAAATTTTCGTGTTATGTTTGTTAATGTCAGAAGGTTCTCATGAAAGAGAAAATTAGGAAATTTCGCTGAGCTTTAGAAAATTGCGTTTTGCGAAATTATATCAAATTGAATTCAATAGAACTAAGTCTGTCGGGTCAGGTACTACGATTTAATATTATACGAACTTGTTACATTAATTTTATGAGTAATCAAATAATACTGCACAATGATTTTGAAAACAAACATGTGCAGCGAGAGGGAATCCGTTTGTCCAAACAATTTGTGTGTTATTACGAAATCATACAACTGTCAAAACAATTAAATTTTGGAACACGTAACGTATTTATTGAACAAATATTTAATTTGTTGGAAATAATAATGAGTTATGTTTACCAACGAATAAAATATTATTATTTAAATTTTTCCTGCAATCTCATTTGATTGATGTTTATTTTAATAGGTAGTTAATGGTGACCAAATTAGTGAATAGACCAGCAGGTGAGATTGTCACAAAAGTTGAATGATTAGTTAGTTTTTAAACCAAACCATATCGTAGAGTATTGGATAGAAGCAGGCGTTACTTTGCGGAAGTTCATCATGATTATATAATGATTTATTTATTTTGCTATCAACCGCGAAAATTCGCTTTGCTTCGTCTTTTATAGACCAAAAACTTATACTAGACTTTTTGGTCTATAAAAGACGAAGCAAAGGTCGAAAACGACACTTTGCAATTGCACGTTGTAGAGTCAACATCTCCTGAGGATGCTCCGGTTTCGGGGTGAAACGTACGTAGAGAGTATTTTGTCGGACCTGGGTGACGTTGTCGCATGGGTTCGCCGAATTTTCGCGAATGATAGCAAAATAAATAAATCATTATATAATCATATCGTAGAGGACATTACAATATCAAAAGAAATACGGAAGCTCGCTCACCAAAATATTCTGCAAAAATCCAGACATTTTGAATCTTATTTTACGTAAATTTGTTTTCCATTCCATGAATCATGTTACAATTTCGCACTTTAAGTTAACTTTTAGATATTAAAGTAACTTTAGTTTCACGTAAAGCGGATTTAATGCGGACATAATTTGACGCTCAAAGCGACGGATGCTCCTCATTATACGTCATAGAACGTCGCTAAAGGCGTTATGCGACGAGATTTACTCGCTAAATAGAGCGGCTTTTCGAAAAAATATCAAGTTGCATTTTGATTGTTAAAATGCAACTTGAAAAAATAGAAGTTGCATTTGTAATTTGTAACGTAGTCTAACTAGGACAGAGGGAAATAGTCATAATCAGTGGCGGATCAAAGGTCCAGAGCGCCCTAGGCAATCACTTCATTGGCGCCCCTGTACCGGCCACAAATGGCCATCATAATACTATTTTAACTAGTTGTTTTTTGCAATTACGATGACGTTTTATCATCAAACCCTAGACTTTAAAAGACCAGGACCCTTGTACTACACTAATTCGCGAATAAAATATGACGTTATTATAACTGTGATTATATCAAGAGGGACGACAGAACGAACATCGAAAATCATGATTTCTCTCTGCTCTGGGAAATAGACCTTTGTGTTGACAGATGATGGTGTGTTTTGAATACTTATATCACTAGAGGTTTAGGTTATACCTACATCAGCATTTAGTTCTTAATCGTCAATATGTTATTTTCTTTATTGATTTAAAAATTCTGAGCTCGCGCGCCCCTTGTAACTACACGCCTCTAGGCACGTGCCTAGTTTGCCTTACGGATAATCCGCCACTGGTCATAATTGAATAACGAAACTCAAATGGATGGATGACTTTGGAACTAGATAACATTAATCAGTAAATTTAATATTACTTTTGGCTTATGTAACTATTTATATATTTCTTTATTTTGATTGTGCTCTTATATTTATTTTTGATTTGAATTTGTTGAATTGAAATCGTCCGATTTTGTCCCCTCTACTTATTAAGTTAGTTATGTTTGTCATCATGAGATATTTTCGAACATTTTCGTCGTAATATGGTTAGTATTTACAAGTAACATATTATATAAAGTGCAAATGCTGTAATTAAAAATCTTCTCTTTTTCTTCTCCTTTAGATTTTTTTCCGTACTCATTAACTACCGGTTGTTTTTGGCCTACAGTTTGTTTTATATAAGGTCCGGGTGACAGTTCGTTTCACTCTTGAAAGTTTGCCGCGATTCACCATAATAGTACGTATTATGAACGTCATACAGGCGACTGTCACCGTACCCATGCTATCGAAAAAACATTTCAGTACTCAAACTTCGTTGGACCTGTGACGCTGTCCAAACCGCTGAGAAAAAAGTTACCACAGAATTTAATTATAAAAGGCTCCACAAAGGTTTGTCACATTGTCATTGTATTGCCTGCTTCCATTAAATATTTGATTTCGTTAGCGTAGTCATATTTCATTTTGGGGTAACGTTGATATAATGCCGGACGTTTGTATAATCTCTGTTTGCGAAAGCTGATACGTTGGCTTTGCGATGCAGGTGCTTTGTGCGTTCTAAAATGTAAGAGAATTGAGTTTCGGATATAAATCTCTTTGATGTTAAGCCTGAGCTTGTAATTATAATAAGTGAACTGCTCCAAATGGGTTAGCGGGATATATTTTTTAACGTACTTGATATTAAAAAAAATCATCCATTTAATAGATCGGTGAAGGTCGTTCCTAATTCAGATCTTCTACTAACATTTGGATACTCAATATTACATCCACAATCAGGGCAAACCTGAACCAGTTGTAAAATACAAAATTGTTTTGTCGACTAATAACGGCGACATCGAAAATATCGCTCTTTCTTTTATTGTGAAGTAAAGAGAATTATATTTATAGATGATGATGATGATGATATTATCGATGGCGCCACTATTGGTCGACAGTATGTCTGATTCTCTTCACGAGATATCTTTCGGTGCGTAATAAGTGTATTCTCTTGCTCTGCTGGCTACAGAGAGACATGAGCACGGACGACATGCAGGAATCCTTCGCGTCTGAGCAGGAACAGCTTCGCCTGGCGCAGCTCGGCTTGGGCAGACTGTTCAAGATTATTGAAAAAGGTATGGGTTTCAAGTAAAACTTCTTTTCTTTTCTTTTTAAGATGCGTGCTACCATCTACAGGTATAGTGAATCAGTTTGTTTGTTTATTCCTCTGTCACAAACTCTAAAGAGGATCCGAACTGTTTAGGTGGCATAGTGTATAATATACAAACATTCTTTATTGTCGGCAAAAGAAGGAAAAAAGGTGTTGCACATAAGTTTTTAGAATGGTATCCTAGAGGAGGCAAGTGAAGATGTGGCATGTCAAAGGCGAAGCGGTCTATTCAAACGGAGATAAAGGCTGCCGATCTGTCCTGAAGTGATACTGAAAAAAATTAACACTAAGCAAAACAACAAAGTTTGTTTGAACTATAATAGTACATAACATCATATAAATTGATGCCAGCGTATTAGGTACCTTGCCTCTGGGTGAACAATTTAGATGGTGTGTATCTCTTATAATATACTGTTGATTCTTAATTTTAATAATTTGACTATTAACCAATATAAATTAACAAAAAATTATAAAAAAAAAACATCAAAATAAAGAGTACAAATGTTATAAAATTGATATCAAAACTTGAGATGAGTACATAAAAGAAGAGCAAGAAGAAAAGTAATATTTTTTTTAAATAAATAATAACTCGAAGCAAATTGAAGCGCATGTTAAATGTTTTGTTAGCAGCAAAAAGTAAAAATAATCTTCAAATAATAATTAAAGTTAGAATTGGAATAAAAGTATCCAACAATCTTCAGACCGTCCGAAGCTGTTATTGCAAATTGTCAATTGCGCCAGCTGTGGGGACGACCAGAACCGACTCCAGTATTGTTTCCTTTTAATTCCGAATGTCGTTCAGCTGAAATGTGTGAAAGTGTCACACAACAGCCCGTTACAAAATCTTACAAGAACAATAAGCAAACTGGAGGCAGAAACGTAAATTACGCTGTGGGAAAGCGATGTGACCAGACGACACGATTTCGTCGGAAAAGTATTAGTTTAGGTATGCTGTATTTTGATAGTGATAGTTGACAGAACAAGCATATAGATAAGTTGCTTTTAGTGGATAACTATCGCCTCTAGCTGAACATATTTAATAGCTAAAACATGTCCTATAATATAGAGCGCCCTGTATTATGTACCTACTTGTTAAGTTGAAACTTGGGTGTTAATTCTCTAAACCTTTGGAACGAAATCTAGCTTGCTTTGTGGCAGGAATAAGCATGGCGGTAGTACTATGCTGTATGAGTAATCGAGTATTAAATAACCACACAACTTTAATTATAGTAACATTTCAAAAATCTTTATATTTGACTAAAAATTACAGTTGACTCGCTTTCCGGTATAGTCATTGTCGATTATACCAATTACTTGACCTTAGTTTTATCTAACTATTCCTTTTATATTTCAATATTTTGAAATTATTACTTAAATTTGGATACAAATCATTCACTCTCACGCATATTAGTCGCTGGACATGAGCCTTTTGTAGGGACTTCCAAACACCAAGATCCTGAGGCACCTGTATCCAGCGACACCCTGCGATTCACTTATGTAACATATACCTCTATCTCACTTGATGTGAGATAGAGGTATATGTTACATTCTCATAGAATAACTAATAAATATTTCACGTTCAAAATACTAAATAGTTTATTATATAAAAATATTTCACGTATAAAAAGCGTATTATCCAAGTTTGTGCGAAAGCATGGTCACACTAACAATACACCACAACACCGAAGTTGTGGTCGCGTTAAAACTTATATAGAAATTTAAGCGCGTCTTGAAAATGAATTAAACCCGGGCACATGAATAAAGTGTTAATTAAATGTTGATGTTGTAAGAAGTTATGCTGAATAAGTTTTCTCAAGTAAATTGGATTTCAGCAAAATTATGCAATAGGTAAGGAAACACGCTCCAAAGCGGAAAGTTTAAATCGACAAGTACAAAATTACATTTAATATTTATATAAAACTAGCGCAAACTGTTTTCCCTTTAGCTTTATAATGAAGATGAGAAATATATAGTTTTGTGTTTCATATATATTTTCATAAATAATATTGTATACGTTTTTATTCGCATGTGATTATGTCGGATATTAATGAAAATATGAGGAAATATCCTACTACATCAAAGGAAGATAATTATAACCTTTACTTTATGTATATTTTTCCATTTATTCTCGTAGCTTCATATTTAATTAAATATATTTTTGAATTTGATAAAAAAATACATGTTGACCAAAATAATTCAGTTTGCTGATGGATAATTTAGCAGAAGTTTCGCTTTGTTGTTAGGATCTTAAATAAATAATATATTTTGCAATAGAAATGTAACATTTATATATCTATACTCGTAGCAGGAGTACAATTTAAGTTTATTCTATTAGTAGATCTTACTCCTTCATTTAGGTAGTTTATAAACTCGTCATCAACCCATATTCGGCTCACTGCTGAGCTCGAGTCTCCTCTCAGAATGAGAGGGGTTAGGCCAATAGTCCACCACGCTGGCCCAATGCGGATTGGCAAACTTCACACACGCAGAGAATTAAGATAATTCTCTGGTGTGCAGGTTTCCTCACGATGTTTTCCTTCATCGATTGAGACACGTGATATTTAATTTCTTAAAAAGCACACAACTGAAAAGTTGGAGGTGCATGCCCCGGACCGGATTCGAACCCACACCCTCCGGAATCAGAGGCAGAGGTCATATCCACTGGGCTATCACGGCTCTGTTTATAAACTACACTCGAGTTATTAAAAAATCCTATTACGCAACCTTAAAATCTGTCGTGAGACATTCAGCTGGATTTTAACTAAAACGAATTAAATAAAAACTTGTTACGCAACCGATTCTTAAGTAAGTGTTATTATTATTTATTAATTATTGACTTAAATCAGAGGATTACTCACAGGTATATCATTAATGTAGAAGGTAAGCTTAGAGGGCGGTCGACTGGGACCAGACGTGCAGTTCCCGCGAAGGATGTCACCCGGCATGTAGTAGTGCTGCCCTGTGTGGATCACTGGCGACGATGGTGGCAACACTGGAATAAATACAGTTTATAAAGCAATGCTTTCGAAAGAAAAAAAAACGTTTTATTGATTTGACTTACAATCTCTCTATAGTTCGCTCCACAAATATGCTAGGAGAGCTACACTACGGGAGAAATGGCGACGGATAGTGACGCTAGCCACCACACCTGAATGATGACTATCACCACTCTGTCAAAAGTTTAGTGACAAAGCTACAATAATGGCTGGTCATAAGCATTGATGAGGTCTTAGTTGCACTTGCTTAGAAGATGCCTTTTCACCCTTGTGAAGGTGCATCAGTCGTTCTTGTTAGGAAACACGAAAACCGTTTTAGATTACTCTAGTATATAAAATGTTTCGGTAATTCTTAAATGGTATATTTGTTCATTTTTGTAGTATAGAATTTCTTGTAACATCCCAATAGTACAGCTAAAAGGTTCGAAAATTCGCTTAGGTTTTTTACTCTTTCCATTAAACATGTTTGCAATGAGGCACAAGGTTATCGAGCGTTGTAATATATCGAGTCTTTATTAAATTAGTCTGGAATAAGTTTATCCTATCCACAAATATTGCAGCAACATAATATTGATGCCACTGCTACATCTGTGAAAATTCGTGTATCGCAGTTTATCCTGCTTCGATGAGTCAAAGTAGCCTACAGACGCTGTTACACATGCTCATTTCAAGCACGAAAGCATGCTACTATTGCTAATTATTAGCATGTGTATCGCAACATTGCTAATAATGAGCATGCTTATTTCGAATTTGCTCAAGAATCAACAGTCGTGCGATTTATGAGTATGCTACTTCTACTCTTCATCTCTATCTCTCCCTGTCTAACACGATACTATTGACAGAGTGCGATAGATACAAATTAGCATGTGTAATTGGAATGTCTGCTTTGAGCATGCTTATTCAGGAGCATACTTACTTGCTTGTATGGGGCATACTTAATAGCACGTTCTTAGCATGCTATTTTAGAGCATGTGTAACAGTACCTTAAGCAATATTCTAAATTATTCATAACTGTCCTGCCAATCTAAAGTTATACTTACCCACTCGAAAAAGGCAAGTAACTCGACTTGGATTCAAATAATTTTAAAGTATACCTAATCGTAGTATTATTGGTTTTTCGCGTTTGTAATCAATGTAATCTTAAGGAATACCATAACGGAGGTTGTATTTTGTGTATACGAAGAAGAAAATTAATATTATCGTTGTATGTTATACATACATCAATTGGAGAAATCAAATAAAATGCG
This sequence comes from Bicyclus anynana, assembly GCF_947172395.1. Classification (NCBI taxonomy): domain Eukaryota; kingdom Metazoa; phylum Arthropoda; class Insecta; order Lepidoptera; family Nymphalidae; genus Bicyclus; species Bicyclus anynana. The sequence continues at coordinate 15,894,277 of NC_069092.1, read as the reverse complement.
GTCAAAATAGTCATAAAAATAATACATGGAACAATGATATATTCTGAATAAACATAAATCCTACAAGGTTTTGGTTTTGCACGAATATCTTTTCCTCCTCCCTCAGCATGATTGTTAATAAATATTCATTCCTCGTCCACATTTCGGAAGAGGGAAATAGTGGCGGCGTACTCGTATATCGAACAAATACGGGCGTGTAGCAACATTCACGTAGCAAGATAATTATTACTTTGAGCAATTTGTCTAATACCTATAAGCCTATTTTTGGGCAGAAAGGATGTGGACTAAGGGATAATTTTTGATCACTGTATGGAGGAATATAATATATATCGTATATTAGGTATATATATTTTATGGTACTGATTGAATGATAGAAAAATAGGCTTTTTTTTTCTTTACAAGTTAGCCCTTAACTTGTCTCACCTGTTATGATGTAATCTAAGATGGAACTGGGCTAACTTGTTAGGAGTAGGACGAAAATCCACACCCCTTTCGGTTTCTACACGACATCCTACCGGATCGCTAAATTGCTTGGCGGTACGTCTTTGCCGGTAGGGTGGTAACTATCCACGGCGGAAGCCTCCCACCAGCCTGACCTGAACTTATTAAGAAAACCTCAGCCCAGTCGTTGATTGAACCCAGGACCTCCGTCTTGCAAATCCACCGCGCACACCCTTGAAGGAAGTCAAAAGGCTGTTAAGGCTGCTACTTACACCGACGACCTTGGACCAAATTTGCCTCTAAGGGGACGGGACTCGTTAATTGACATCATTATTTTGGTCAAAACTTTAAATCTACTTTCAGGTATCAGCTTCACAAAAATCTTATTAATATCATTGAGAGCTTAGAAATATCGATATTTATGGCACAAGAATTTGAAAGCGTCTACTAGTAGTGCCTGCAAGATGTTGCTTTCATAGAAGCGATGGTTTTCCATCATAAGAGTCACCACTTAGACGCTGCTGGGATGTTTTCTTCCACACTAACATACCATTAAATTGCTGGGAAATTATTCTTCTACAAAACGTTTCACAAGGAGTGACGGTCGGAAACACGTGAAATAAAACAAAGTATAGCTCTGTTACTTACCAACAACCTCCATGTTATTAGACACGATGGAAGTGGCGAAGGAAGGCGCGTCGGCAGTGACCTCGCAGCTGAAGTTGCCTGACAAACCGAAGCTGACTCGTGTTAGCACCACTTGGCTCTGGTTCGATCTGGCCAGCTGGTGACAAAATAAGCCTGATTAATTTTTTCCTGATTGAGCTTGAGCTTGAGATTTCCTCATCTGTTAGCTCTATAATAGAACTACAGAAGCGTCATCTCGTGGTGTGCGAAAGCTCTGCCTAAGTCTAGCTCAAGAAGAGTATAGTCCTTGATATAGATACATAATTAGGTTAAAACATTTCTCTAAGGGTGTCTGTGCGACTCGGACTTTTGTTTAAAGAAACGTTGAATGTGATTTTGTTTGTGGATGAGTGAGATGACCGTGGATGGAATCCACGTGGCGAAGAAATCGGAGACCTCGTCATCGCTGTCGAAGACACTGTGTGGAGATTGACTGTATTCAATCACATCAGATGAGATGTGATTATAGTCACAGAGTAGACAGGGTTTATTATAGGAACTTCCAAACACCACGGTCCATAATCTCCTGCATCCAGCGATTCTTTGCCGCTTGCGTCAGGTTCCCTGGTGGAGGGGCGACCAAAACTGCGCTTTCCGGTGTATAGTTCACATAAATCAACACCTTGGGAACCTAACTTCCATCCGATCTTCGGATTATATCGAGCCCTCCCCATTGCCTTTTCAGCTTCGCGACTAACTGAGCTATGTCGGTGACTGGTTCTTTTACGGATCTTCTCATTTCTGATCATCATTGAAGTCTCGGAACCATAGATCACTGGCATCACTGGTTCTAATATAAGTACGTAAAGCTAACACAAGGCCATAGTACTTAATGTTGAACCCAAAAGTAACAGAAGGCGTGCCAATTTTTTTAACGAAAATACGACTTTACAAAAAAGACCGCCAATACCTGGATCGCTAAATTATTATGCAGATAACCACATTACACTTCCGTTATTGGTCGAAAATCATGCAATTTTCGCTGCAAGTATATGTATATTTCATGCAATATTTATCTTGTTCAATACGCAAAATAATTTTAGCCACTTTTGTAAATTATAATATCAGATTAATGGTCACCGCAAATGGAACTCAATTATCTGTCGGACTATAATGAGCGTCATTTGTACATTTAACGGTGAGCTTTTACAGTTTTGAGTATTTCACTTGCATAATTTAAAGTTAATTTATAAAACTTTATTTAATTTAATTTGCGTTTATTATTATTTTCAATATACTTGTTACCACCGAAGATTTTATTTTTTAATTTATTTTTATTTGACATCAGAAATCCTGTGATTAATACAAATAATAAAAATTGGAAACCGAAAAATTTTCTGTTTCCTGTATTTCCGGCATTTTCCTGTGCAAACGCGAGATACATTTTTATTTTTTTTTCTACAAAAAAATACACCTCACAAATTATTATTGTAACATGTAGGTATATTGTATACACTATTTGTTTGTATGTACTATTTGTTTTACAAAGAAGATTAAATTCCGAATAGCTGTGTGCAATATTCAATTTCAATTGCTTCGTAAACAACAGAGATCGAGGTGATGCATTTGCGAAACTGTTTCCAGAATTATTAACAACAAAAGCTTGTTTGATTTGGTATCCGAAACGAGGTATTTCAGCTGCACTGCGATCTCACTTGATGTTGAGTGACGATGCAATCTCTTGGACTTACTAACTTGACTACAATTCGTTTTCTAACTTTATTAGGCGGTGATCGAACTAAAAAAGGCCTATGCATTACAGTGTACGTTCAGCGGCTGATATGATGATCGAACTTGAAATCTTTCATCTTTAAACGCTTAAGCGCTTCGAAAATTAAAAAAAAACATTATGCGGATGACATATACTATTCATATATAGGTCACGTGGCCAAGTTTTCGATCGGATCTGTCATTACCATTATTATTTTAACGGCCTCCGTGGCGCAGTGGTATGCGCGGTGGATATACAAGACGGAGGTCCTGGGTTCGATCCCCGGCTGGGCAGATTGAGATTTTCTTAATTTGTCCAGGTCTGGCTGGTGGGAGGCTTCGGCCGTGGCTAGTTACCACCCTACCGGCAAAGACGTACCGCCAAGCGATTTAGCGTTCCGGTACGATGCCGTGTAGAAACCGAAAGGGGTGTGGATTTTCATCCTCCTCCTAACAAGTTAGCCCGCTTCCATCTTGGACTGCATCATCACTTACCATCAGGTGAGATTGTAGTCAAGGGCTAACTTGTAAAGAATAGAAAAAAAAATAGTTTTTTTTTTAGTTTTCGAAGCGTTAGCGTTTGTAGAAAGAAAATCGATATGCCACATGGCTAAATACAAAACTGTGACGCTTTTGAGGATTAAAATTTGGTACTCGTATAAAACATTTTTGACATCATAACAGATGCTGATGCCATTTAGATTGTGACAGATGGGGTTGTAACGGTTGAGAAATAACCCTAAATTTTTTCAATTACGAGCACCTGATTCGGATACGAAGTTTTTCTTTAGAAGTTAGATTTGAAAGTTTTTGAGAATTACTCTTGAAAAACGCTATTAACTTTTCAAAATCTATAGATACTAATAGGTATTATGAAGACTTGTTTTTTTGGTTGTGCGCGCTAATATTAGGAACTACTCGTTTGAATTGAACAAATTTTAAATGTTGAAGCCAATAGGATTTTCGTAGCAGACTTTCCTAACAGCCTTAAAATAATTATAAGCCATACAAACACCCTGTATATTGTGTAATGTAGCCGTTCGACCTAGCTGTTATTGTTGAAAAGTCTGCACTCTTAATTATTCTAGACGAGTACAATAAATAGTTTGAAAAGCCAATAATATCAAGCCATAATAATTAAAAAGACAAACCGAATTATACCGAAACTAGGTATACGTGTCGCAGGGAGCCTAGGATTTTGGGGGTAAGAAAGTCGAAGGCTTTGAAGTGTTATCGACCAACAGTGTGAAACTAGGTGACCTAACGAAATTATTGAACGAGTCACAAGAAGCCGTTGACGGCTCGGGACCGTTACATTTGGAAGTCCCTACAAAAAGCCTATATCCAGCGTGGATATAGGCCGATGTGATGATGATGATGGTGAAATTGTGAATGAGCTTCCAAGAAACTAACGCGTGCTTTTATTTAATACAATAGGAAATATAGTAAGTATGTGAAAAAGGCAGCACTAGTCTTTAATATCAGTCAAGCACACAGCACATCTGGTCTTTATTGCGCTGGCGAAAGACAATTAAATATAACAAGTGCTTCTCAAACATATTATATTTAAGATGCGAATAAGAGTTAAGCATTGAAATGTTTATTATAAAGAGCCTTTTACCTGCAACAGACTCTGATCTGATTTGTTAGAGCTACCAGCAAACAACTTTGCATTGTTCTTTAGATTTTACATTTTTCAAAATGTCTGTGAGTCACAGGTAGTATAAAATATAAAACATATTTATTTTTTGTTTTTAAAGTTTTTAAAGTTTTCATACTTAATCATTCCTTAATTTACCTGCATTGAAAACTGAATCCATGATGTCCTAATTATAAAAAAGTTGCATACAAAAAGTATGTCAGTAAGGTAGATACGTTTATCATTATTTTGTTCCATTCACACCGAAGGCCTAAATCTCATTAAGAATTCCCTCATTTATAATTCCGCGTGCACTTTTATAATCCGCATATTCAGCTCGGAGGCTTATAAAAGGCAAAAGCCAAAAATGTAAAGCGCAAAATTGCATAAACTGAGCTAAACACTAGCCTAGTTTCGAGGTTGAGTCAAATGGTAGGATTTATATTAAAAATTTTTTCAATAGCGAATTTCCGCATTACTCCCATTTTTGGGCGGTAGGTACAGATTATATTTTTCACGTGGAAATTATTGCAAGCTTGGATTTTATTTAATTAAAGTTCATTTAAACTATTTGCGCGAGCTATTCAAGCGCGTAACAAAATATTAAAAACCAAATGAAATAAATTTTAGACGAATAATATGAATGAAATAATGAAAAAATGGTATTATGTTAAAATTATTATGCGATGCTAGAGTTTTGGCTGAGGTTATCTAACCATCATCAATGAATTAGCTTAAGATAGTTAAAGACTCGTTAAAATATGTCCACCAGTTAAGGAGTTACAACGCCACAGACAGACATACAGTAAACTTGTAACACTCCTCCACGAAAAAATATACATAGGTACATAGATATGTGGATACATGTTATTATCATGTCGTCTCCTTAGTAGTGCGTCCACCCCTATAGTAGCTAAGTGGTTTCATGTAGAAAACTTCAGAAGTATCGGTAAAACTCGTATTGTAAATTAATAAAAATTAAGTTAACAACACCTTAGATTTCGAAAATGAAACATCAAAAATGTACTTTAAAATATAAACCTACTCATATATACCTAACTAAATTTAAATGAATTCATTCGGAATAGAAGTGAAGTTAATTCACTTTGTATAGCAACGGTGTTGCTAAATAAAGGCCGTTTAGTTGCTACATTTATAAATAAAGACCATTCAGTTGCTACAATTAGAGTCGTATTGTCCGAAACAGATGCAGGTGACCATTTATCATCCGCGTTATGGTAAACGTTTACTTACTTCTCTCTCAAATAATTAAATTCTTAGTTGTATTCTTGCTTGACTTAAGACACAAGCAATAGCGATTATTCAAATACTTCCCACTATTTGTGCGCTTATAGTTACGCAACAAATTTTAATAAAGTTTTTATTATTAGACAGACTGAATTAAAAGAAAGCTTTTAACGTATAGTTTAAACATCGTTTTCTGAGCTGACCAAGTCTCGGGGGTCCACTAATATGAAGATTTATAGTAATTTTTAATGCGAAACATTAATCTTACAGATTATAATTCTATGTCTATAATGGAACGTGGGGAAAAGGCAATATTTTTTGTATCAGGCTCTAGTTGAATGGTTGGTTGGTTGCCATTTAAATTGCTGATTAAGTATATTATATTCTTATAAAAAAAACAACTGAGTGACCAAGTAACTGAGAAGATACACGGTTATAAAAGAAGGATGATTTAATCAGATGGGTTGTGTCATCAAATACTATGAGCAATATTTATTATTATGTACAATCTATTTAATACTATATTATTGAAATAAAAACGTCTTATGGATCAACGCTCAAGACAGTCTAATAAGCCTTACATTAAACTTTATTAAAATTACACATAATTTTCATTGCAATGTTGTACACGACTGGCTCAAGTTTTACTTTTATTCTTAAAAAACTATGTACTTTGTCATGATATTAAGTATTTTTATTCATTTTGTAAGTTAGAGTTACAGGTTATCGACGTTGGATAGACGTCTGCTCGATAATAATATTTATTTGAAGAATATGCTGTCATTGTATAAGAGATAAGGACGGCTGGAGAACGTCCTTGAGTGTAATGGTCGATGAGTGACTTAGACTGAGTGATACATACAAATAAACACAAACGTTACCTTCTAAAGGCAGTGCAAAGTTTATTAATCTGGAATGTGAAAGAGTATAATGTAACATCAAACATAATTGGGATAGAGTTTCAAGCACATGAATATTTCATTTTATCTTTTCAGAGCAGATTTGACATGCGATTTATCAAGATACGCAATTTGTCATTTTGGGATACAGTCTTTAGAATTATTTATTATCTTTAGAATACCGTTATTCTATAACAACAACAACAACAGAAGGGCGATGGAACGAGCTATGTTAGGAGTATCTCTGCGTGATCGAATCAGAAATGAGGAGATCCGCAGAAGAACCAAAGTCACAGACATAGCTCAACGAGTTGCGAAGCTGAAGTGGCAATGGGCGGGGCACATAGTTCGAAGAGCCGATGGACGTTGGGGTCCCAAAGTGCTGGAATGGCGACCCCGCACTAGTAAGCGCAGTGTTGGCCGACCCCCCACCAGGTGGACTGACGACATCAAGCGAGTCGCAGGGATTCGCTGGATGGAGATGGCTCAGTATCGTGATGTTTGGAAGTCCCTACAAAAGGCCTATGTCCTGCAGTGGACGTCCATCGGCTGATATGATGATGATGATGATGACCGGTATGCAATCTAAAATTCATTCTTCTTTAACATTCTGATCTGATTACAATAAATTGTTCCAAATGGACCATCCATCCAGGTCCACTCTTGTACTCTGTATCTTTAAAATTAAAAAAATACAAGGATCTTATTAAAATTTAAATAAGTGAATAAATCTAACTAAATAAAAAGAAATAAATAAAACTAAAACTCAAAATTTTGAGTTATATCAAGATGGCGCCCTTAAAGCAACTATGATATGACAATTGGCAAACGTCAAATCGACTACTGCATTGAAAACCTCATCAATCCGCGATGAATACCCAGCTTAGTGTTGCATTTCTTATACTAGAATACAGGTACAATAACTGATCCTGGCCTCCATACAATTTTGGACCATCTCCTTTGAGTCTTCAAGAATAGTTGATTTAATTAGTACCCTTCTATATTTGGGGGTTGTTAAGTGTTTAAATGAAAAAAATTCTTGTGCCGCTAACTCTTAAAACTTAAATGTTTGCAAAGATACACAAAGCACCTTCGCTTGAACGCGCGGGAACAATATCCAGTAATAAACCGTAATTGTTTTGTTAAGCTCCTTTGTTGCACTGACATTTTGGATTAAACAATTAATTGAAATTCCATTTTAGATATTATGATACACTTAATTTTATTCAATCCCTCCATCAGGCCCGAAGCCTCTGTTTAAACGTTGTTTAAATGTAAATCCCTCAGAAGTACGCTAGTTTGATGGAAATTAATGGGGTTGTTGGATCACTTGATTTGGGTTTCACGTAAGATACTACATGTAACGTGACGCTTTTGAAGTCGACGTTACATATAATATTAATACGTGTAAGAGTATGTATAAAGTAGGTGAAACGTTTATTATATTAGTTATTATTATATTCAAATTCAAATTCAAAATTCATTTATTTCAAGTAGGCTCAGTTTACAAGCACTTTTGACACGTCAGTTGACTATTTGTTAAGATTCTACCACCGGTTCGGAAGGCAGGTTCTGCTGAGAAGATACCGGCAAGAAACTCAACAGTTGCTCTTTTGAAAAAGTCATACAGTATTACAATTTACATTTGATAACAATTAAATTACAATTTCTTATAGTTTTATTTCCTGTGTGAAGGTGGAAGCTGATCCAATGGCCTCCATGCACCTTTGTCGTTAAGGAACTCATCAATAGTGTAGTAACCTTGACTAAGTAAATGTTTTTTAACACATTGCTTAAAGTTGTGCATTGGCAAGTCCATCACAGTCTTGGGGATCTTGTTATAGAAGAGTACACCCAAACCCACAAAAGATTTTTTAACTCTTTGGAGACGATATGCAGAAATAACTAACTTATGCCCGTGTCTAGTAAGACGTGGGTTTAGATCTCCTTTTCGTTTGTACAAATTAATATTTTGTCTCACATAAACTATACTGTTATATATATACTGACAGGCTACTGTTAAAATGCCTATTTCTTTAAACTTTTGACGAAGGGACTCGCGTGATTTTAGTTGATATATTGCTCGAATTGCTCTTTTTTGAAGTACACATATAGAATGTATATCAGCAGCCTTGCCCCACAACAAAATACCGTAAGACATTACGCTGTGAAAGTACGCAAAATAAACAAGTCTAGCTGTATCAACATCAGTAAACTGTCTTATTTTTCTCACTGCAAAAGCAGCTGAGCTGAGTTTACCTGACAGTTTTTCTATATGAGCACCCCACTGAAGTTTAGAATCCAAGGTCACTCCCAGGAAAACTGTGGAATTCTCTATTTCTAGTTCTAGTTAAGTTAGTTAAGTAAAAGTTAAGTTCTAACAATATTATCACAGTAGCAGTAGTGTGGCATGACGGGTAGCGGCGACATTGATTGTACCATTATTTTGTGGTAGAGGAAACACCTCTAGCAGATCCCAGGACTTGTGACCTTGAGAGTATGTCTAAGGGATCCCTTTCAACTAGCCAAACCTCACCTTACCTGCCCGACATGTTCTCCATGTCCATACAAAGCAATTTATGATAAACAATAGCTACAACACAAAACATTATTGCACAAAATCACTAACACGACTGGCAGCGTGACGGCGTCTACGCTGCCTAACAAACAACTGAGCTCAAGTCATCAAATACCCTCTTAATTATAGCAACATGAATACCTCCCCTCTACAATAATCTAAATAATGTTAATACCACCTGTAATCGAGGAACAGTAGAGTATTTACGAGTTCAGGAAAGTAGGTACTACCGTCATACTAATTTCTGCCTTAAAGTAACATTGATGTGTTTCGATTGAAAGCATGTTTGGCGATGTAATAAGGGTTCAGATTGATGGACTTAGTATCACGAGTTCTTTGCATGCGTGGCGAAGTTTTGCTCCATTTATAGGCGATAGTTTACCGGCTACCGTCATAGGACCCCATCTGTTTAGTCCTTGAAATTTTATTTATACTAATATTAGGTAAGATTGATCGTTTGTTCGTTTGTTTGCACTGAAGCTCTGTAACTACTGAACAGATTTGTAAAATTCTTTCACTGTTGGGAAGCTACACTATCCCCGAGTGCTATAAGCTATATTTTATTCCCGTATTCCTACGGGAACAGGAACCATCTGCTACTTACTACCTATATAAAAAACAAAAGTAAAAGTTTATCATAATTTTCTGATCTGTTTCGTTTTTGAAAAAAAAATATTTATAACCATTTTTCAGATTGATAGATCGATCGACTTGTACCCACAAAATAATACAAAGAAACAACAGAAAACAAAAGCGAAATACGCATAGCGGGTTAGAATGTTTGCAGCAACATCACAACGTCAAAGATTTGCAGTAAAATCTTAACAAGAATACTATGTGAAATCCTGTCTACATTTTTCAATACATTTCTCTGTACACCAATACAAAGTATTCGTATTACATTCGCTACTTAGAATTTGTCTGATCCCCATGTCAAAGTCGCTATCACAGGATACTCTAAAAGGGTTGTGAGGATCCTTACGTGAGTCAAGTATTCAAATATGTTCAATCTTTTACTCACTTATTCAAACGACCACTTTGTTAAGGGGCAAAAAAGTTGATTCAATAAATCTTTGTATGAAAGTTTTTAATATCCAAATGGATGTAGCTTCGTATGTTGGGGTACGAATGTATTTAAAGGTCATTATAGTGAGGAATAAGTTTCTTCTCTGTAACAACCATATCTTTAATATAAAGGTCATCACGAAATCTCGAAAACTGCTAGATATATAAAGATGTAATTTGGCAGTTTATAGCTATTAAATATCCGCTAATAACGGCGATAGGGCCGGATAAAAGAGGTTTAAAGGGTCTCGCAAGTTTGTATGAAAGTTTATTTTTTTTGCTACAAACTTGAAATATAGCCGGGAGGTGGTTTATAGTTAGTAGACGTCCAATGAACGAATTTTGCGAGGGGACCGGATTAAGATGATCTAAAGGCGGACAAAGTCGCGAGCGTCCGCTAGTATGAGTATATGTAATTAAGTATGTTATACCGATTTTTTAAAAACTCATACAAATTTGCAACTGAAAACTCATCACCTTAATAACTATTCCACTCTACTTGCACGCCATTATTTGGTACTTAATTTTGATGCGGTTTCTACTAAAGGAAAGCGTGATAAGTTGAAGTGATAACTTTTATGGGAGGGTAAACCTCTTCGTAACGTAACGCGTTACGGCGCCACTCTGTCTGACATGTCTGTGAAAGAAAGGGAAGTCAGACAGAACGACAGAAGTAATAATCTAAAGTTTAAATTATCACTTCTGTTGAGCACCCCGAGCGTTTTTTATTAAAGGTACTGCAAAACTAAAAGAAATTATATCTGAGTTTTCATAAGCCATTTTTATGATGACTACTTAAAACTCAACTCAACTTATGTGACTACTGTCAGATGTTAATAATAATAACTGGAACTGATGGCTTAACGTGCTCCAGAAGGCACGAGGTGTAACACCACCAACATTCCAACTCAGTAATGAGAATCTATCACAACCCGACCCAGGACTCGAACCCAGAACCACGTGATCCGAAACCTCATAGACTAACCACTAGACCAACGAGGCAGCCACAATTTCATAGTAAGTTTAATTAAATGACAAGGTTTGTCCCAATAAAATACCCTTTAGGGAACTAAGAACTTTATTACCTATCGTAAACTATTGATTTAACATTTCTAGTAAATAGAATCATGTCGTCGAATGTCAATAGCTAATCAAACCATCTTAAATCTAAGACAAGCCGGCAATCAAGGTTTGAGGTTACTAATGAGACGCAGATGTACTTGTTAACGTTTGGATAGCTCGAGTATTGAGGCGTTTATCGAGGTTTTAAATTCAAACGTAATATCGAAATGACAATAATACTGGGCAATATTATATTTATTCGTATTTCAATTGACAAGCAGTATTAGGTTTGATCTCAATTTTCAACTATTCATCATTTATAACCCCTATTCGGCTCACTATTGAGCACAAGTCACCTCTCAGGATTAGAGAAGTTAGGCCAATAATTCACTGCAGCGTAGTAGGACTACGCACACAACTAGGTGTGTGAAGTCTGCCAAATGCGGATTGGCAGACTTCACACACCCAGAGAATTAAGAAAATTTTCAGGTATGGAGGTTTTCTCACGATGTTTTCCTTCACCGTTTGAGTACACGTGATATTTAATATGATAAAATTCACATTACTGAAAAGTTGGAGGTACATGCCCCTGACCGAATTCAAACCTACGACCTCCGAATCGAAAGCAGAGTTCATATCCACTGGACTATCACGGCTCAACTATTACTTAGTAGTAATTAGAAGACAGAGCCGTGATAGCCTAGTGGATATGACAAATTGAGCATATAATGTGTCTCAAACGGTAAAGGAAAAACATCGTGAGGAAACCTGCATAGTCTTTGTAGTCTGCAAATCCGCGCGACAATTAACTTAACCCTTCCTATTCTGGGAAGAGACTCATGCTTAGCAGTGAGCTGAATAATTATGGGTTGTTAGTGATGAACACGCGAGGGACACGATTGCCTAGATGCCTATTCACGCTTGTTTTATAGATACCTTTGGATAGAGGTAAGTAAGTTAAAATACAGACTTGAGAAGGGCCAAACCGTGCGTTAGCCGCGCGTATAAAAAAAAAAAAATAATAATAATCTTTATTTCAGATAATAAAATCCATAAATTACAAGCAATTGATTAAATTTTAATATCCTATTGTTAGTAATATTAGTAGTTACAGGTACTTAAAAACTAGATTAAAATATGTTAGTGTGTTAGTAATGACAGTATCTACCATTTATGAAGCACCGTGAGTGAGTCAAAAAAGCAGACGCAAAGTGTTTTGTTACAAGTCCAAGGAAGATTAATAGGATTCACTTCATAAACTTACGTCAACATTAATCCCGGCAAAGGGAAAGATCTTGGTGGCGGGAGTCTCAGTGGGAGAGTATCGGTAGAACTCATGTCTGCCGCGGTACCACTTGACGGAGTACAGCGGTGCATCTGTCAACTCGTAGAGGCAGGCCAGAGTCACATCGGACCCGCGTTGTACCACCGGCGGCGATATCCTCAGCTCTATGGCGCGCAGACCGCCGATACCTGGTGACAAATATCATGCCGTTCATTAATCTACTACTGATAAGCTCCATTATTAACTGTTGTATGTTTTTATGCCATTTAAATACACAAACCGGCAGCTTTTGGGAGCTAAACATGACGAAACCAATTATAACAATTAAACATCGAGTCTAGAAACAGTTTTTCTTAACATTTAGATCGTTGATTGTTGATATTTGCCGGAGAGGTAACGAGGAGAGAGGTTCCTTTATAATTCTTTTGAGGTATGTACATTGTAGATACCAGTATTTAATGTTAAATTATCTTTTCAAGTTTGCTTCATCTTAGTTGGTAAGCATCGTTATTTGAAGATCACAGTCAAACGTGTTAACCGTTAAACGTGTTACAAATTATGTCAATAAATGAAAAAAATAAAGGAAATAAAAACGCGGCAATAGAAAACAAAGTTACCGATTGAATCCAAAATGGCGGACACGTCTGTAACAACGTGGGCAGCCAGCGACAACCGCAAACAGCCGCTAATCCCACAAGAACCCTGTCTCGAAACTTAACTAAAAGCGTCTCAGCTTGATGCATAAATTTGCTCAAGTAAGAAGTTATTTAGGACAAGAACTCCTTTATCCCTCCCTTCTTTTTGTCAACATCGTAATGCAGACACGGTGAGTCAGCGGTATTCAAACTATTAAATTATCAAAGTATGACATTGACAACGGGTTGGAGACACATTAGGGTCAGTACGGACCGTGGATAGTTGGGGCCGATGCTAGAAATATTGGTGTTTTTTATTTACCTGGTAAATGGTGAGGTAATCATTTTGTCTATCAGGGAAACAGTAGAAGTTAATGTAAAAATAAGGCAGTAGTAGGCAGCATAAGTAATGTAGATCACGCAATAATCAAGGATCATTATGATTTAAAGTTAGTAATTATTTTGTATATTTTAGCCGGAATATTAGGATCACTGTTAAAGTCGTCTTTATTAAACTAGCTGACTATAATATTTGCATTATAAAAGAAACTGATTGACCCTAAGATATGGCGAAGAAAATTTTGCTTATCTACCAACTCGTATTAAAATGCAGTTCTATGCAAATGTGAAATTTATCTTATCTCGGCTTATTAACTGTAACTGATACTATAAATAAGATGTGTATCTTGACAGGTATAATTCTCTACATTCTTTTAAGTCTTAAAACCTACATAGGTTCAGAGTCTTGTGTGCATTGAAAAACAAAAATGGAACTAATAAAAAATAATGAGAAACAAAACTTTGGGAATCTTAGACAATGCCTAGGGTGTAGCTAAAGCAACAGTAGTAACGAAACACAATGGCAAGAAAACTGCTTTTTGTGAAAGGAAAGGGTTTTTACAGTACTTAATAGAATAACACTTGATGCAAAAACTTTTCTATTGTGAGGGAATTGTGAAATTTTCTCTCTGGATAGTGAATTTAAAATTGTGAATAGAAATTTAAAGCTGGCTCTCTGATAGTTATGGCTGACAAATTAAAAATGATTGTCTATCATTCGTAGTTATAGCAAACAAACGTTTTTTTTATAAACAAATACCTATAAAGTCAGCAATTTGGTGTGTATTCGTCGTTATCAACCCATATACGGCTCACTGCTGAGCTCGAGTCTCCTCTCAGTATGAGAGGGGTTAGGCCAATAGTCCACCACGCTGGCCCAATGCGGATTGGCAGACTTCACACACCCAGAGAATTAATAAATTCTCTGGCGTGCAGGTTTCCTCACGATGTTTTCCTTCACCGTTTGAGACACATGATATTTAATTTCTTAAAATGCACACAACTGAAAAGTTGGAGGTGCATGCCTCGGACCGGATTCGAACCCACACCCTCCAGAATTAGTGTGTATTCAGTAGGTATTTTTGATATAACTGCTCCTAAAATCGTTTTTTTAGTTTCGGAGATTTGAAAACAATCAGAAATATAAAAAAATATATTGCTAATTAAGCTATTTCAATATACTACATGTTTGTTAAATTAGCGTTGGAAAGACGAATGCATATTGTTTGCACTATACAAAAGTTATATGATCTTAAGAATACTCAAGTTCCCAACTCTACACGCCCATACCCAACAAATTTCATTTCATTTCATTTCATACCCAACATACAATCCATCATAGTGTACCTATACCATGTCCAGATTGAATTGCGCTATTTGGTAAATAAACAAACCCTTTTGTCGATGCCAAACTTTCATAACAGTTTTCAGAACCATCAAACTATTAAAACACGCACAAACACTTTGTTCTTTACAATCCATCTATGGAGAATCATACAAACGTAACATTTTTTTAATTTACACAGGGTTTAATCAAAATTTTTAGAAATAAACAAAATTAAACACGAAATTATGCACACAGATTACATTTAAATGTTAATTTGACGTTTCGTCTCTCTAAGGTTGTGCCAAGTAAAATTGTCACCACAGATTAAAAATGAACGATTTACCGATTGTAAATATCGAATGTATTCCGTTCAGTATCGATATCGTAATTGAGTAATTTGAATAAAGTAATTTTTTCATAGCGCTGTTTAGTTAGTTACGTACTTATATGTTAAAAAAAGATAATGCGTTAACAAGTACTGCCTAAATTTTTTAGTACTCTTTTAATTTATAACAAACAGATACAAGTAAAAAAAATGTTATTTGTTAGGTATTAATTAATATGTAACAGAAAAAGGTAGATAGTTAATATCGCGCGTATTTTGACTGTGTGATTAGTGTTGCCAACTTAGAAGTGAGTTTTTAAGTAAAGTGATTTTTTTAAAATTGATATAAAATTCGATTAGTAGTAGTTAATTCTCGATATAGTTCATCAACGGCCTATCCCTAGGATGACGTCATAACTAATGTCAGTGATGAATACGGCCATATTTGTTTACAAAATTTTGCAATTCTAAAAAAACGAAGTTTATAGTATTCTGCATGAATTAATGTGCAATAAGAATGAAATCAATGGCTTGTTGTTTATTGTTTAATTGTTTAATAAAACATAATAATATGTATACGCAACAACAAAGATGTCACACTGCTTTCTATTTACAGTAGATGTCAAAGTGTCACCGATGATATGGTATTACAGTTTCCACTCCTCGATCCATATAATCAACTTATTTCCTTTGCGGATACTCACTCTCGTAAACAAAACACGATTCGCGAAAAAAATGGCACCAAAGGGACGTATTAAAGGTACTTTGCGGCTGACTCGGGCAAGAGGGTCAATCTAAATTGCTGATACAGAAAAAAAAACACCACAATTTCAAACAATATTTATGCAACCGTTTACTGTTACGATTAAAGCCAAATATTGCTTCAAAAAAAGGAGAAATAGCAATAAAAATACGCTTTATCGCAAAGTTAAATGAAATGCAAAGAATAATGTGCCTTCATCGCCCCAAAAAACCACCGTGCATTGAAGGCTGTTTAAATATTTTTAAACGATAATCACCCTTATGTTTATTGATATAAGAGCAAGGTAAACACTTTTGCGGCACGTATTCAGATACTCAGGGCCCCACGTTTCGGGACACCGTGTATTTTTAATGGAATTCATTAGGTGATATTTCTTTGGTAGAAAAGGTTTGTTCACTTTGAGTTGTAAATGGGGCAACGTTTCCCCACTTTGCTTTATGTAAATGCTCTTTGGCTGTCCGAGCAGTTCTTGGCCGGTGCGAAAGTTTTGCTGTGCGCTGCAACGGATGTTTTTAGAAGCCTTTGTCTACACTCAAAAGATAGGGATACAATTTTGCAGAAGTGTACTATTTACAAAGTCACTTTGAAAGTACTTTATTGTTCTAGTAATATATTTCAACGAACAATTGTTGCATAATTATATCGTCATCATCATTATCAACCCATATTCGGCTCACTGTTGAGCACAAGTCTCCTCTCAGAATGAGAGTGGTTAGGCCTTAGTCCACCATGCTGTCCCAATGCGGATTGGCAGACTTCATACACGTAGAGAATTATGATAATTATCAGGTAAGCAGGTTTCCCCACGATGGTTTTCCTTTATCGTTTGAGACACGTGATATTTAAATTTCTTAAAATGCACATAACTCAAAAGTTGGAGGTACATGCCCCGGACCGGGTTCAAACCTACGTCTTCCGAATTGAAGGCAGAATTCGTATCTGGGCTATCAGATTTCTATATTATAATAATCTAGGTCATAATTATATGTATAGATCAATTTATATATTATATTTAGTTATATTGGGTACGGTATTTACGTATGTTTTAAGGTTAATGTCCAGCCATTAATATGACACAAAAGCCGTTATTTTAAATTATTAGTTTTTGCGATATTGTGATAAAAAGTAGCCTATGTGTTAGTCTAGGCTATAATTTATCCTAATTCCAAATTTCAGCTGATTCGGTTTAGTAGTCACGATGTGAAAGACAAACATTCACAATGTCATAACCATCAATTTTTGAAAATCTCGCAAATACCATGGATTTTTCGTTATGTGTTAATCTAGGCTCTAGATTATACCCTATTATATTAGTAGGATTAGCAGGAATTATTAGAACTTGTAAACATGTTAAAATAATTTTAAAATTTAAACTATGGTGAGTGTTATTCATATTAATTGATTATGAAACACGGCTGAAACTCACGTGATATTAGGTCGGAGTATGCCCGACTAGTTTCGAACCCATACGGGGCCCTTAGTCATGAGCTGGTTCTTGCATCGCGGCACGATCCAAACTAGTCGGGCATACTCCGACCTAATCACGTGAGTTTTAGCCGTGTTTCATAATCAATTAATATGTTAAAATAATGTTTATCACTTTAGAACTCATGTGCATCTTAACATGTTCTTCAAACGAAATCTCGTTTCGGAGAAACCTTACAATTTTCAAACACAAACTAGGTATGATTACCAACGATACTGTTATCGGAGTCAAAGTGTCGTAAAAATGTCATTACTGCGTCGATAAAGGCCAAAATCGCGTGTCCCAACGGTTAGTGCCTTTATCTGGCCGGCGCTGAGCACTTATTCCCAAAGTTATTGGCTCCGTACGCAAAACAAAGCCATAAATACAACCCGTACGAAACTTTCAATACGAGAGTCGTTAGGTCGTATACATTACGTACGTTCGGATCGCATTGTCATCTTTCATTGTTAATGTACATTTGAAGGATCGGCTAAGTATCTATTTATTTGGATCAATTGTTTTTTTATTCATGACTAACTTTTTTAGGGTTTTATACCCAAAGGATAAAACTGGACCCTATTACTGAGACTCTGCTGTCAGTCCATCCCTCCCCTTTAGTACAACGAACATGACTCTATTGCCGTTTCTGTAAATATTACGCAACCCTTCGTACGCGAGTCCGCTTCGCACGCACGTCGGTTTATTTGTCAATGATAAGTTAGCCATTGACGACGAGTTTATGTTAAGTGACGATGCAGTCTAAGATGAAAGTGGTTTTACTTAGAAGAGATTCAAAATCTATCTCTATACGGCATCGTAGTGATACTATATCTACGCGGCATCGTAGTGATAGGCTAAATCACTTGGCGGTTTGTATTTTCCGGTAGGTAATTAGTCGTGGTATTGTCGTCGTCGAGTGGTGGTCGCCATTCTAGCACCTTCGGACCCCAGCGGCTCTTTGAACTATGTGCCCCGCACATTGTAGATTTCAGCTTCGCGACTCATTGAGCTACTCTATGTCGGTGACTTTGGTTCTTCTCATTTCTGATTCGATCACGCCGAGACACTTCCAGCATTACTTGTTCTATACATGACTCTGAGCCTTCCTATAATCCCTATAGTTAGCGACTTAGTGTCGATATCATCTGGTAACACGCATTGTTCGAAAACTTTTGTCTTCTGGCACTGAGGAATTTCGAATAAAAGAAAGAAAAAAAAGAAAGAAATAGCTTGGTTTTCCGAATTCTATCCAGCGAGTTGAATTTGGGGGTTCGCCTCTTTTTGGAAATTGAACCTTCGTACCTAAGTGGTCCATAATTATGTATTCATATCTACAATTTTGAGTGCTTTTTTCAACTATAACTGTTATAATGAGTTATACACTAATTTTTAAAAACAATCTTGTAAAAACACCATTTAACATGTAAAACAAAAATTAATACACAAAAAACGAAGACCGAAATAACAAGAAACACAATTAATAATTTGTAAACGCAAGTGGAATTAATAATTAAGAACGTCGAGCTTTATTCCAATTATTTCGGTTAAGTCGAAATGTTGGCTTTTACAAGTCCTTGTGAACTCTCGCAGCTCTACCAGCCCGGAATGTTGATTTTACCGCACTAGACTGAAAACTCACTATAGAATATAGACGGCTGGCTTTATAAACGGGAAATATGAATGAGGGGAACTTTTTTAAATGTATTTTCGCGTGTTTATTTTCAACTTGTGAAATGCGATCACTCTGCAAAATAACCGAAAGGGGACCGGCTAGTTTTATTTCCAAAAGCCTCAATACTGCACTAATATTATATGTCTGTATGTATATATGCATGTACCTATATTTTGTTCATGCGGTAGGAGTTTTTGACCCCATACTAAAACCTGATTGTGCTGGCGCGGTGTTTTTTAGACCCGAATTTCTCAACTAAAACTCATAGTAACTCTTAGATAGATTTATCACACAACCTTGACTTAACAGCTTAAATTGGAATATTCATTTCCAACTTGACGTTAAATGCTCTTTGCAGGATAGAGAATACTCCATGTTTTTCTTAGTCTTTCGCTTGAGAGCATCAAAAGTGATAATGGTAGATATAGTTAGACTTAAATTTCAGAGGGTCTAGATAAACTGACGCACGCATAGTTGAACTTTCTAACATTTTACCAGAAATATAGGTACCTGAGTATTTCTTATTATCTACTTAGAACCTTTGCTTAGGATGTAATGGGAGGGATGTAAAACTTCATGGCTTAAATAATTTTCTTTGCCCAACTACAAAAAACATCGTAACTTGACATCAGACAAGCTTATTGTAGACTTAATTAAGATCAGTCGAGCTATGAAGCATTAACTTGTCTGTATAAAAAAGCTTCTTTATTTAACTGAAAATATAGATGGCACAGTTTCATAACATATCTCAATCAACGTCCAGGATTAATTCGCAATTACGTTTTGTCCGAAGTTTATTGATGTTTTAAGCCCAACTGCAGTTTTAAATTTCAACAGCTTCAATAATGTTTTCCAATTTAAAGAATGGCAGCAAACACAATTAATTTATAATGCAAATTTTGGAATTACTGGTAGCAAAATGTTTAATCAAGAATTATAAGTGAATGCTTTTAAATCTTTTGTTTACTTTGATGAAATCGTTTTAATCGATACATTTTTAGTGAACGACGATGAATGATGCATCTATGTGATGAAATTATATACTTAAAATGCTTCTGTTTCTTTTGTTTACATTCTAATTTCATCGAAGCGTTGTTTCTAGTGAAAGATGAAAATTGGGCAGCTTTTGTAACACGAATATCAATGAAATCCTACTTCCATACTTTGTATGGATGTTTGGATGTATGTGTGGATGTTTGGATGTTTGTTACCCTTTAACGCTGCTATTACTGAAGCGATTTGGCTTAAATTTGGAATAGAAATGGACTTTACTCTGGATTAACACATAGGCTACTTTTTATCCCGAAAAAATCCATCGTTTCCCGAGATTTGCGAAAATTGATGATTTTAATGATATGAATGTTTGTTACTCTTTCACGCCTCGACTACTAAATCGAATTAGTTGAAATTTGTATTGAGATGTATTATAGTATGGATTAACACATAGGCTACTTTTTATACCGGAAAAATCCATGGTTCCGGAGGGATTTGTTAAAAACTAAATTCCACGCGGACGAAGTCGCGGGCGTCCGATAGTATGATATAATATGTTAACAATTGTTTTCTTAGTTTATTTGTAAGCGTTTTATTCGAAACTTAGTGAAATATTAAAAATGGGCAGCTTACATAACAAGATTCAATTAAAAATCCTTATCATTCTTTTGTTCTGTAAAGTTTTTGATTTGTGTTTGTTTGTTGTTTTGATCGAGACATCGTTTTAGTGGAAGATGAAAGACTGGCTGCTTTCATATCAACATTAGCAACAAAATATGAATTGAAATGTTAAATTCCATGAGATGTTTATATAATGAGCGCTTTGTCGATGAAATTCAAAGTAATTTATGTTGATCATGTTTTAGTTTACAATCACAATCGGCAACCGAAATCATAATTGCAAATTTGATCACAATCACAAATGTGTTATCACCGATAACATCAAATATCCATTTAGGAGAATTATTAAATTAGGAGAATATTAAAGTATTCACATAAATATGAGAGTATCATCGAATATATTATGAAATAAACATAATTATAATATTGTTTGTCGTGTATGATCTAACGCTGGACCATGGTTGCAAATGTAATCATAATAATCGCCAATTTATCGGTATCATGATTTTGATCATGATTCTTAATCATAATTTGTATGAAAGTATTTAACAACGACATCAAATCTCGCTTTATATTTCGATAGTATATGAAATAAACATAATTATATTATTGTTTGTCGCGTATGATCTAACGCTGATTCGTGATTTAACGTGCATCAATGATAAGAGACCATAGTTGCTGATGTAATCATAATAATCGTCAATTTATCGGTTTCATGATTTTGATTACGATTCTTAATCATGACTTGTATAAAAGTACTTACTGATGACATCAAATCTCGCTTTAAGCATATCTAGTTAACTTATACTTTGTTACTAATGTAATCACAATCATAAATAATTGTCAATTTATCGTGATCTTGATTGTGATCACGACCGTTAACCATGATTACAATTATAGTTTTTGTGATGAAAGCTACTCACCGAAAACGTCAAGTCTCGCTGTGGCCGTGTAATGTGGGTAACTGTGAGCGTTCTGTATGACCTCACAGGTGTAGTTACCGATAAGGCAACGTGACGCGCGTTTAAATAACGTGATTATACTTTGTTACTAATGTAATCACAATCATAAATAATTGACAATTTATCGTGATCATGATTGTGATCACGACCGTTAACCGTGATTACAATTATAGTTTTTGTGATGAAAGCTACTCACCGACAACGTCAAGTCTCGCTGTGGCCGTGTAATATGGGTAACTGTGAGCGTTCTGTATGACCTCACAGCTGTAGTTGCCGCTGAGGCTTGATGTGACGCGCGTTAACACTACGTGATTATACTTTGTTACTAATGTAATCACAATCATAAATAATTGTCAACTTATCGTGATCATGATTGTGATCACGACCGTTAACCGTGATTACAATTATAGTTTTTGTGATGAAAGCTACTCACCGACAACGTCAAGTCTCGCTGTGGCCGTATAATGTGGGTAACTGTGAGCGTTCTGTATGACCTCACAGGTGTAGTTACCGATGAGGCAACGTGACGCGCGTTTGAATAACGTGATTATACTTTGTTACTAATGTAATCACAATCATAAATAATTGTCAATTTATCGTGATCATGATTATGATCACGACCGTTAACCATGATTACAATTATAGTTTTTGTAATGAAAGCTACTCACCGACAACGTCAAGTCTCGCTGTGGCCGTGTAATGTGGGTAACTGTGAGCGTTCTGTATGACCTCACAGCTGTAGTTACCTCTAAGGCAACGTGACGCGCGTTGAAACAACGTGATTATACTTTGTTACTAATGTAATCACAATCATAAATAATTGACAATTTATCGTGATCATGATTGTGATCACGACCGTTAACAATGATTACAGTTATAGTTTTTGTAATGAAAGCTACTCACCGACAACTTCAAGTCTCGCTGTGGCCGTGTAATGTGGGTAACTGAGAGCGTTATGTATGACCTCACAGCTGTAGTTACCGATAAGGCAACGTGACGCGTGTTTAAATAACGTGATTATACTTTGTTACTAATGTAATCACAATCATAAATAATTGTAAATTTGGCGAGATTATGATTGTGATCACGATCGTTAACCGTGATTACAATTATAGTTTTTGTGATGAAAGCTACTTACCGACAACGTCAAGTCTCGCTGTGGCCGTGTAATGTGGGTAACTGTGAGCGTTCTGTATGACCTCACAGCTGTAGTTGCCTCTAAGGCAACGTGACGCGCGTTGAAACAACGTGATTATACTTTGTTACTAATGTAATCACAATCATAAATAATTGTCAACTTATCGTGATCATGATTGTGATCACGACCGTTAACCGTGATTACAATTATAGTTTTTGTAATGAAAGCTACTCACCGACAACGTCAAGTCTCGCTGTGGCCGTGTAATGTGGGTAACTGTGAGCGTTCTGTATGACCTCACAGGTGTAGTTACCGATAAGGCAACGTGACGCGCGTTTGAATAACGTGATTATACTTTGTTACTAATGTAATCACAATCATAAATAATTGTCAATTTATCGTGATCATGATTATGATCACGACCGTTAACCATGATTACAATTATAGTTTTTGTAATGAAAGCTACTCACCGACAACGTCAAGTCTCGCTGTGGCCGTGTAATGTGGGTAACTGTGAGCGTTCTGTATGACCTCACAGCTGTAGTTGCCGCTGAGGCTTGATGTGACGCGCGTTAACACTACGTGCGTCTCATTTGAGCTTAGTCTCTGCAACAAATTACAAAACTTATGAATAATCCTTATAAATTTACCTATCCTGATATACTTTAATGGTTACTGAGAATTCTTGGAAGAAAGAATATCCCGTTCCAGGGCTTGAACCTAGAATATCATTCTAAGCTACCTAGGCTAACCACTTAAAACACTTAAAGGTATTAGCATTTTTTTTATTCAATAAAAAGTTAACCCTTGAGTACTTGTACATATTTTTTCTGTGCCTTGACTACGATTTCATCTGGTGTTAAGTGATGATACAGTCTATCAGGGGATATAGGTTCAAATACGGTCTGGGGCATGCAATTCTAAGTTTTTAGTCATGTGCATTTTAAGGAATTAAATATCACGTGTCTCAAACGGTGAAGGAAAAACATCGTGAGGAAACCTGCATACCTGCTAATTTCTTAATTCTCTACGTGTGTGAAGTCTGCCAATCCGCATTGGGTCAGCGTGGTGGACTATTTTTCCAAACCCCTCTCACTCTGAGAGGAGACACAAGCTCAGCAGTGAGACGAATAATGATGATGATGATGATATAGAAATACTTACATCAACCCTAATTTCCGTTACAGGCCCAATGACCCTTGTCGTGGGCGTTTCTAACGGCGAATACCTGTAGAACTCCTGCGTGCCTCGGTACCACTTAACGGAATATATTTCGCTGGGGTGTATCTGGTAAAGGCACGCCATAGTAACGTTTCTACCTCGCTGCACTACTCGCGGCAGGATGTGGAGTTCCGTGGTACGGAGGCCGCCCGCTTCTGTGGACAAAGAAAAAGGTTTTTAAACCAACTTGAAATATTTAAGTTAACCAAGTAATTTGAACGCCAAATTCCTCCTAATTTGGTTAGAATGAGGAATTATTTTAAATTTTCGACTAACTTTTATCACTAATTCGTGGGAGGCTTCGGCCATGGCTAGTTACCACCCTACCCGCAAAGCTGTACCGCCAAGCGATTTAGCGTTTCGGTACGATATCATATAACCGAAAGGTGTGTGGATTTTTATCCTCCTCCTAACAAGTTAGCCCGCTTCCATCTTAAATTGCATCATCACTTACCATCAGGTGAGACTGTAGACAAGGGCTAACTTGTAAAGAATAAAAAAATTACTTGACGTCTCAAAAGTAAAGTAAAAGTAAGCCTAATTGTAATAAATAATTTTTAATTTAACTTTGATGCCAAAGATGTCTACAGAAGCCATAATTTAAATCTAATTATATAAAAACGAAAGGTCATTTATAACGAAATCTCGTCAACCACTTGAAACACAAAATTGAAGGTAACTAACAACGCAGTTATTCTCTTCACACTTTTAAATATGAAAAAGCTTACACAATTGGATATTTCTGTCCAAGATAAACAGCTACGAAGTATCCTTCCAAAACTGTCGAGTAGGTAAGTCCGTTCGAAATAAAATAGCACTCAAGATACGAAAACTGACGGGCGATTAAAAAGACCAACTCCGGGGATTAGTTGGCGATCCTTTTACTTGAAGAATCTATATCCCATCCGAGTATATCCAGCAAGAAGCTTGTTCAAGTAGATAAACAAACATACTGCCCGAATGTCAAACTTTAGTATTTGGAATTCTGCCAGTGTTGCTATTTCAAAAGTTACTGCCCAACCCGCCCATCGTTTGTGAGAAAGAGCATGCTTTTTGAAAAATAAACCGATGTTACACCGCTTTTTGATAATTTTGTTATATTTTCTAGAAAATATGTGATATTCTTTTTAAATATATTATTTAACTCTAACGTACATCTGTCTACGATTAAGAAACCTTATTTTTATTCATAGCTAAATTATACCTACATTGTCCAATATTTCTATAATTGTCATCTTGGACATCTTATCGTATTAATAAATATGAATAATAATATGATTTTTTGTAAAAAGAAAACAAGTGCGTCTTCCCAAACTTTTTGACAACTCAAGTTAACAAATAACAGAATTACCGCAGACTAAGGATATTTCAAAAAACACTCAGAGCCCAACAAAATTATTAACCAAGAGTTTCCGTCCTGAGTAAATATTGTCTTTATTTGACGGATCATTTATTTGAAGAACTGACATCCCCCAAGTGGGTGCCGAAGCTGATTAAGAGACAGACTGTTCAGATGTCGAACTTGTATTGGAAGGGTGCCAGTAGTTTTAAAATCACATTGCAATTTAGTGCGGGTTGCAGAATAGAGAAATAATCTGAGGTGCGAGTATTATCTATTAGCACCTCAGACCAAATAAAGAAGGACCAGTATCGTACCCGTACCGTACCGTAGTGAATGAAATTTCCTAGTAATCTTCATAGATTTCGTTATTTAGGTACATACTACAGTAGTTTTGTAAACTAGTTAATGCAAAAAAAATATTTTCTTTTTTCTTTTTGTTTTTATTTTTATTTTATTTCCTCATTTCATGTTTCAATTATTATACTCGTAGATTGTTAGATATAAGGCTTATCATTATTGTGTATGTGTGTGTGTGTTTTATTTATACCTTTTAATTTTATATTGTTGATTAATTTGTTGAAACACTTTTATTTGTTTAGCGTAGTCCTATTATTTAGCATATTAATTCAAGGTTGTTTGTTTTTAATTAAAAGGTAATAATATAGCATATTGTCACTGTGGCTATGTATTTCCGTGGTGTCACCTGGATCGAGGTAGCAGCTGAAAATCAGCGCCGCTTGGCCAAGTACTTTGCTTGGTTTATGCGGCACAATGCTGAGCTGTTACCTTTTTTCAAGGTTGTGCCAAACATAACGAAGTGGTTTTTGATGCTTCAATTACTTTAGTTTTGATTTTCAATTGATCAGGTGGTTGAAGCATCAGACACAACAATAGTGCTTAGTTAGGCATTGTGGTGTATGGCACAATTTTTTAAATAAATGTTTTTTCTTTCTTCTTTCTTACCCACATTCATTATCATTCATTCGTTTAGATTTAGTACCTATACCTTATATTAATGCCATTTTTACACCAAATAGGTAATTTTAAAGAGCTCTAACGCGATTACAACTATGAGACATCGATACGGTAGAGACAGTTTTTATAATCGCACTAGATCATTGATCACAATATAGTTTGACAGAAAAGTAACGTCTCACGTTGTAGGTTTTATTCAACAAGTATGAACTCTTTCATTGCTTATCCCGAATATATATTTTTCATTAAAAACAGCACTCTTGATCAGTACCTACTTGCAGACTGTTTGATGAGAAGTATATATCATGATAAAAAAGAAGTAAATTAAACATTATTTGTTCTATATACCACAGTAAATTAATAATAAACAAATACTTGATGTAAATGTTTAGAAAAAAAACAAAGAGAAAAGTTTTTCACAAATCCCTCGGGAACCATGTTTTTCCGTATGAAAAGTAGCCTATGTCACATAAAGCATATGTACAATTACCTATAATTGGTTTAAAATTACCTATGTGTTATTTCAGAATAAAATCTATTTTTAACCGACTTACAAAAAGGAGGAGGTTTTACGTTCGGCTGTATGTATGTTTTTTTTTATGTATGTCCAACGTTAAAGCCGTTTCTGAAAGAGCCACAGAAATTTTGAAATTTAACCGGCTTGAATTAAAACATCACTGGCTTGGCACCGAATTTTTTTTATTAAAATTTTTCTTACTAATATTTTAAACTTTCGCGTTTAAAATATTAGTAGGATTAATGACGCCCCTCGGTTTCACCCGCGTAGTTTTCGTTACCATGAGATTATTTGGCCTATGACACTCGCAAATAACTCAAATTTCTAGAGGTAAAAGAATTTTCAAAATCGGTTCATCAGATCCAGAGATTACCTACCCCCTACAACACCACAAATTTTACCTCTTTATAATATTATTATAAATTATAATTATCATAATATTTCACTGACTACCATTCCCCAGTATTAACCTCTGGGAATCGTAACAGTCCTTAACCATTAAAAAATTGACTATATTTGAATCTTAATTTTCACTTTAATTCTCGGAGTAATTAATGAATTAAACTTAATTACGTCTATTATCTTTAAATACTTAATTAAAATAATGATACCTATTACTGGTTTTGAAGGGAAATTGTAACTACGCTAATTAATTAATCTCGTAATAGGTACCTACATAAGTCATAATGCGTTTTGCATTTGCCGTGTAGACCAGGCGCAGTAAATTATTGAGTGTGCATAATTCGAGGACCGCATTCTGTTTACAGTTTTGTACCTTCTCAGAAAAGCATACACTAACGGTTATCTTCGATTAACAATTACGATTCGATGTTTGCATACTCACATCCTCACAATGCCTGCTCTATTAAAAGATAGATTAGGCTCTCAGATAGATTTGGATCCAAAATACTTCTTATCCTAATTTATCCATATGTATTTACAGGTTCTGCGCGGGTGACACTGAGAGGCAAAGTTATGTAAAGCAGTTTTAATATTTTGGCAGATTTCTCGGTACTTACATTATAGTCATTATAAAATTCGTTAGCCTCTACAGCCTAAGACCATACACTTAAACTCATGGAAGAGAGGCAAGAAATGAGATTGCAGTCTTCAGCAGATGCGTCAAAATACCGACAAATCAGTAGACAGATCTCTAAGTCGCAAACCAGCGACTTGCGAAACTTCAATACCGAGCGTATTAAAAATGCGATTGAAAACAATCGCGGCTCGAAAGTTTTCGCCAGAGATCTGTCTATTGGACAGAGGCAGCTGACGCGTTTGAAGACCGAGCACGGTAATCTTATTTCTTCCAAGCCCGAGTTATTAAGTGAGGTCGAGAAGTTCTATGGACAGCTATACATGACTACTCAGCAGCCTGTTGACAACTTGGCTGAAGACCCCAGAGCCAAGTTGACCCGACACTATACCGAAGATATCCCGGACGTCAGCCTATACGAGATTAGTGTGGCTCTCAAACAACTGAAGAACAATAAGGCGCCAGGTGAGGACGGAATCACAGCAGAACTCCTGAAAGCGGGTGGAAAACCGATACTTAAAGTCCTTCAGCGATTGTTCAATTCCGTCATTCACGAGGGCACGACGCCTGAGGCGTGGCATAGGAGCGTGGTGGTTCTGTTCTTCAAAAAAGGTGACAACACCTTGCTGAAGAATTACAGACCCATCTCGCTGCTAAGCCATGTTTACAAATTGTTCTCGAGAGTCATTACGAATCGTCTCGCTAATAGGTTTGACGACTTCCAGCCTCCCGAACAAGCCGGTTTCCGAAAAGGCTTTAGCACCATAGACCACATCCATACGCTGCGGCAGGTTATACAGAAGACTCACGAGTATAACCAGCCACTTTGCTTAGCGTTTGTGGACTATGAGAAAGCCTTCGATTCGGTGGAAACCTGGGCTGTGCTAAGGTCATTGCAGAGATGCCGAATTGATTACAGGTATATCCAAGCGTTGAAGTGCTTGTACGAAAACGCCACTATGTCAGTCCGTATTCAGGATCAGACTACGAGGCCAATCCAGTTGCAGCGAGGAGTGCGTCAGGGAGATGTGATCTCTCCGAAGCTATTTACCGCCGCATTGGAAGACGTCTTTAAGCTTCTGGACTGGGGCGGACTTGGCATCAACATCAATGGCGAGTACATCACTCAACTGCGGTTCGCGGATGATGTAGTCATCATGGCACAGACTCTGGATGACCTTAGTACCATGCTCAATGACCTCAGCAGCGTTTCTCAACAGGTGGGCCTGAAAATGAACATGGGCAAAACAAAAATAATGTGTAATGCTCATGTATCGCTCCACCCAGTTATAGTTGAGAACGCTGCACTCGAAATTGTAGACGAATACATATACCTAGGACATATGATCCAGTTAGGTAGGTCCAATTTCGAGAAAGAGGTGAACCGTCGAATCCAACTCGGCTGGGCTGCATTCGGGAAACTTCGCGACATCTTTTCGTCCGAAATTCCTCAGTGCCTGAAGACAAAAGTCTTCGAACAGTGCGTGTTGCCAGTGATGACCTATGGTTCCGAGACTTGGTCGCTAACTATGGGCCTCATAAGAAGGCTCAGAGTCACACAGCGGGCGATGGAACGAGCTATGTTAGGAGTATCTCTGCGTGATCGAATCAGAAATGAGGAGATCCGCAGAAGAACCAAAGTCACCGACATAGCTCAACGAGTTGCGAAGCTGAAGTGGCAATGGGCGGGGCACATAGTGCGAAGAGCCGATGGACGTTGGGGTCCCAAAGTGCTGGAATGGCGACCCCGCACTAGTAAGCGCAGTGTTGGCCGACCCCCCACCAGGTGGACTGACGACATCAAGCGAGTCGCAGGGATTCGCTGGATGCAGTTGGCTCAGTATCGTGATGTTTGGAAGTCCCTACAAAAGGCCTATGTCCTGCAGTGGACGTCCATCGGCTGATATGATGATGATGATTTACAGGTTCTGCGCGGGTGACACTGAGAGGCAAAGTTATGTAAAGCAGTTTTAATATTTTGGCAGATTTCTCGGTACTTACATTATAGTCATTATAAAATTCGTTAGCCTTATTTATATCTTAATATTTAATACGATTCTCAGTATAATTAATTAATTACACTGAATTACGCTTGTTATACTTGATTACGTAATTTAAATAATGACACGTTAAAGGCGTCAGTTAAATTAATTAGTCCTCGTAATAAACGAAGCCGCGGTAAGATTATTGTGTAACCAATCTGTTTAATATCTTCATACAGTTGATAACAGTTTATCATACTAAACTATTTGTAAGCTTTTTTAATGAAAATATAGAAAACTAGTCGACGCCCCGCGGTTTCACCTGTAGTTTTCGTTCTCGTGAATGATTCTCAAATAACGTTAAGCCTTGGACATTAACATTAATCGAAAGCCTTTATGGTGCAGTGTTATGCGCGGATTTACAAAACGGAGGTCCTGGGTTCGAGGTCCACGTCTGGCTAGTTACCACTCTACCGGCAAAGACGTACCGCCAAACGATTAAGGGTTCCGGTACGATGTCGTGTAAAAACCGAAAGGGGTGTAGATTTTCATCCTACGGCTAACAAATATTAGCCCGCATCAATCTTAGCTTGCCTCATCACTTACCATCAGGTGAGATTGCAGACAAGGACTAACTTGTAAAGAATAAAAAGAAAATGTAATATTGATCACGTCAGGGTCAAATCAGCTATCAGACTCAATTTTCAGAAGAGGCCTGCATTAAATATAAGTCAAAAGAAAATAATAATAAATATGAACAGACAACTAGACAGATAAAATTTTGTAGATACAAATAGATCTTGCGTGAAAACATTTTGCCGTGTATTGGATTCTGCTAGCGTTAATCGGGTCAAGTTGTATGTCGAGTTGTAGGGGCCGATTTTAATCACAGTTAAATCTGTCTATAAGGCTTTTGAGCGGCGATTGATTGGACGACCTTTATGAGGCTGCAGTATAGACGTTGCTTATAAATATGAGGTCCTAGGTTTCATTTCCAGTTAGGACACTTCATTTCTAAATGATTAGTAATAGCTCTTTACGAGATAGCTTAACGTTAGCTCGACGCACGTTTTTTAAACGCGACGTTGAGGCGCGTTTTAGAAACGTTCGCAGTCGTTTGTATCGATAACGTGCGTTATCATCACGTGCGTTATTATCGCGTTTATAACGATGTAGAAACGGTACGTCATTGTATCGATTCAAACGCGTGTTTGAATTTTTGTCCAGTCCAGTTAATGATATGTGTTCCTTAACCAATATATTTATCAATTTTATTAACTTCTTTTTTCCAGTTTTTTATTTATTTAATTTTCCAATAATTTTAAAACTACGTACGTATTGGCTGAACTACGTACAACTTTTGTATTAACTACATATTAAAAAAAATAATTTTACTAACCAATACCAGTATTTATCTGAAGAGCCGTGATAACCCAATGGATATGACCTCTGCCTTCAATTCCGGAGGGTGTGAGTTCGAATCCTTGGCATGCACCTCCAACTTTAAGAAATTGCATTTTAAGAAATTAAATATCACGTGTCTCAAACGGTAAACTCAAAACATCGTGAGGAAACCTGCATACCAGAGAATTTTCTTAAATCTATGCGTGTGTGAAGTCTTGCAATTCGCATTGGGCCAGTGTGGTGGACTATTGGCCTAACCTCTCTCATTCTGAGAGGAGACTCGAGCTCAGTAGTGAGTCGAATATGGGTTGATGAGGAAGGATATTTATCTATTTTAGATGTGCCAACTAGGTCATCCCGTGTCAATAGCTCAACATTAAGGCATCATTTCCTGAATTAAATGGCAGCGGGAGATACAGGGGGAACCGCTCGAAAGCGATTGCTTTGTGCGGTCAAAGAGACGTGTAAACGTTGTTGAAACACCCTGTGTTTCGGCGCTGTGTAGGTACTATTAAATCCTAACGCAATTCTCTTTGAATTTCACGTTTGTTGCGCACAAAATATACTACCTCTAGTATGGGGGTAATATATGGGTTAAGTAATATTTTATTCAAGTTAAAATTAAGTTACTGTCATTTTTTATTAGATAGGATCGCATAATAAAACATTGGTTATATTTATATACAACGTTTGTTTAAGTAAGTATGTTTATTTCAAGGAAAATATTTAATATGGTTAACTTTATTTTTTTGAAATAACCATGTTAGGTGATAGCAATAACGAAATATCATCGTCACTTGATGTAGTGACACATGTTTTGAATCGTACACTGAAATTCATATAGATACCCCCTGTACCAGGGTTATTATGTATCTCAGTGTATTATTCAAATAATGAGTCACTATAACGTTTTTGTTTGGAAGTCCATGCAAGAGGCCTATGTCCAGCAGTGGACGTCAGCCAGCCAATAAATCCGTCCGTAATATATTTATGATATTTACCTATTTTCTAAAATGTCTGTACAATAATGTCACGTGGATCCATATGATACGTACTCGTAAATATGCGAAGTTGGAATAGCTGTAGGTAAATCGAACAGCGAGTCGACCACATTTACCGGAATATTGTCAAAGGTCCGATACACGGTGCGTGATCAAAGGCCAAACCTTTGATCACGCACCGTGTATCGGACCTGCGTTTAATATCAGTGAATACGAAACAGATTTTGTTTTAAACTGAGTTTTGTGTACCTCATTTGTTCAATAGTTAGCAACGGTGGCTTCGTATTATGGTGATCTGGCTTAAAGCCCTGATTTAGACTTTTAGAGCCTCAATAGCTCAACGATAAGAGCGGTCAGATTCATCACCGAAAGATGGTAGTTCACTCCCCGCCCCGCTGGTCTATTGTCGTAACCACTCCCAATACCGTCTTTCCCGAAAAGTTGGAGGGGTAAGAGATTATTGGTCATTGGATATAAAAAAAAACTACCTACGGAATTTTCACCTTATTTACGAAAAAATTTCAATCACAGCACAGCACGGGCATCAAGTTACTTTAATCCGGCACTATGTTACATGTTTGAAATCGTACACCGAGATTCATAATTAACCTGCTAATGTTAAGTCGAACTTATCTGTGACGAAGAAGAAGTGAACTATCGTCAACACAACATTTTGCAGGGTATGGAAGGATCACATCCTACAATCCGGTATCTGTCTAACTAATATATTTATTTGGTGGAAATATCACGTAAATACGAGCGAGAGTTTTATTCGCAGATCGGAATAATAAAAGTTAAAATTTTCCTAAATTAAATTGGTTCTAATTTATGGTACAATTCAGATGGAGCTGTTTTTTACCACGCTACCGGCAAAGTCAGGTCCCATTTACCGTGATGTTTGCAGCTGTTATTTTGTTTGGAATCTCTAAAATAAAACCCTTCCTAATTAGCGCTCTACCATTTGGGACTACAGTGAAATTTTAGAATTTAAACTATCGTGAGTGTTATTCATATTAATTGATTATGAAACACGATCATGGATCATGGATGGTTGCTGCCCACAGCGTGGAAACCGCTATTTCTTTCATTGTCACATACAACAAACTTGGAACAAGATAGCATTAGTTCGGTTTGCTTACAAGAAGACGAGTCTAATGAAGATGACATTAATGAACCGTCGGAGAGTGTAACGGAACCTTCACTCCCCACCACTCAACCCCTCTCCGCGCGCGCAATGCGTGCAGCAGCGCGTCGCGCAGCCGCTTCGCAGTTTGGATCGTGCCGCGATGCAAGAACCAGCTCATGACTAAGGGCCCCGTATGGGTTCGAAACTAGTCGGGCATACTCCGACGTAATATCACGTGAGTTTTAGCCGTGTTTCATAATCAATTAATACAGTGAAATTGCAACTTCAACTTAATAATGAATACAAAATAATTGTTATTACCTGAATTAGTTTGTATATTTATTATATTTTGTATTATAAACATTGTTAAAATTATATAAATGTATCATCATATCATCGTTATCATCATCATATCAGACGATGGACGTCCACTGCAGGATAGGCCTTTTGTAGGGACTTCCAAACATCACGATACTGAGCCATCTGCATCCAGCGAATCCCTGCGACTCGCTTGATGTCGTCAGTCTACCTGGTGGGGGGTCGATCAACACTGCGCTTTGTAGTGCAGTCTCTATTCCAGCACCTTGGGATCCCAACATCTATCGGCTCTTCAAACTATGTGCCCCGTCTATTGCCACTTCAGCTTCGCGACTCGTTGAGCTATGTCGGTGACTTTGATTCTTATGCGGATCTCCTCATCTATGATTGATTCGATCACGCAGAGATATAAACAATAATAAATGAAAAAAATAGAAAATTATTATCTAATAAATTTAGCTGCATATCTATAAGTTTTTATAGCTGAATTCTATATTGTCCGTGAAAAACAAAGCAACTCTGGTTTAGCTCCTTATAAACTAGGATCACGTATCTTGGAAAACATTGGAATATAAATGGAATAAAATTAATTAAGCGATGGGGAGCGTCTTAATTTTGTTGTCTTAATCAACAGAGCTTGCTTTTGAGATTCATTAAGTGCCACTGGTATAATATTCGCTGTTATAAAAGTGTTCTGACTTTATATGGTGTCATTAGCTGTCTTCATCATCAACATAATAATCATCATCATCATCATCATCATCATCATCATCATCATCATCATCATCATCATCATCATCATCATCATTATCATCACATCAGCTGATGGACTTCCGCTGCAGGACAAAGGCTTTTTGGGACTTCTTGCGACCGCGACTCGACTGCGACTCGCTTGACATCGTCAACCACGTGTTGACCAACACTACGCTTTTTGTAATAATAAATTGTACTATTTTGATAACTCAATCAATATTTTACAAATCACCATTAAAAACTCATATTCGGCCCACTGTTGAACACAAGTCTCCTTTCAGAATGTGAGGGATTAGGCCTTATTGGCAGAGTTCACACACGTAGACCTTTCGCATTTATATATCCGCGGAATAGTCAGAATTCCAAATCCTCGAGGACGAAGCCGCGGAAATCAGCTTGTTAATAATTAAACAAAGCGTTTGTAGTACTTTACAACAATCACACTAGAATTTGTCAATTTCATTGGTATTTTTAAATGTTTCTCAAGCGAAATCTCATTCGGAAACAAAGTAACAAGTAAAAAGCCGTTCTTGTAAGTAACAACTTTGACAATAAATCTTTTTTTAATGTGCCTTCTTAACAGTCAGCGGAACTTTTAATTAATTCGAGACTCGATCTGCACTCGGCCACTTTTTGTTTTTTTTTTTTTACAAAAATAATTTCCCTCATTGTCTTTCCTTTTATCCGTTCGTACCGTTTTATTTATTTCGAAGGTAGACATAAATTTGATTTTCACTTTTTATACGAGTTTTGCTTACATTTTTCTTCTTTTCTTTCTTTAAAGGTGAGGTACCTTAGCCCTATTTGTACATCTAACCAATAAGTTAAAAAAATACATACATACAGCCGAACGTAGAACTTCCTCATTTTTGGAAGTCGGTTTAAAATGTAGCCTCAATAGCTCAACGGTAAAGCGGTCCGACTCATCACCGAGGGGTGGTGGTTTGATCCCCGCCCCGTTGAACTATTGTACGATAGTTGATTAAAATGATATATAAAATGTATCGTTTTAATCAAACACTAATAGAATTATGACTTACGTCATTAATAACACCCCGTATTCAGCTCACTGTTGAGCACGAGACTCCTAGTAAGGGTTAGGCTAATAGTCACACAAATTACACACGTAGAGAATTAAGAACATTCTCAGGTTGCCTCTCGATGTTTTTCTTCTCGTCTTTTACATTTGAGAAACGTGATATTAAATTACATAACTGAAAAGTTGAAGTTTTTTTTTTATTCTTTACAAGTTAGCCCTTCTCTACAATCTCACTTGATGGTGAGTGATGATGAAATCTAAGATGGAAGCGGGCTAACATGTTAGGAGGAGGAGGTGCATGCTCGGAGCGGGTTCGAATCCAAACCTTATGAATCGAAGGCAGAGGTCATATCCACTGGGCTATGACTTACGAGTACATGTATGTAAAGCAGCTAGGGTCTAAGCTCCTTTTCTAAGACGATATCACGAAAAGAAATATCATAAAAAATGTTATAAAACACAGAAATACTTTAACACAAGGAGGAACGGATGAGTATTTTTCAAAAAGCCTTTTGTCTGTATTTCTAAACGTGAGCTCTCTGTGGGATCAAAAAAATATATTAAGAGGAAAAAATTCTATCACAATTTATTCAATACTCCTCTATTATGACGTGAGGATGGCGTCAACAAATAAAAATGTAAAGCTTTCTTTTATACATATTTATACCGAGATACTGAATACGTTTTTATCTGTATCCGGTTTTTCTTCTGCTACATACTCTTTACTTGTCATGCTCGCAGTTTCACTCAAGTATAATGTTACGTTAGGGGTAGGGTAGGGTAGAGTAGGGCTAGGGAAGAGGTATGTGTAGGGGTAGAGTAGGAGTAGAATAGGATAGGGGTAGGGAATAAGTCAAAGCGAAGCTTGACCGGGCTAGCTAGTGTAATAATAATATTAAATAGGTATTTTAATTTAAGATAAAATAAATAAAGTTAATTTTCTTAATATTAATTTGCAATTTCATTTATAAATTAGCCAATAATAATAATAATAATTACATCACAATATTAGATATTTTAACATATACGTGATAGCCCAGTGAATATGATCTTGGCCTACGATTCCTGAGGGTGTGTTCGAATCCGGTCGGGGCATGCACCTCCAACTTTTCAGTTTAGTGCATTTTAAGAAATTAAATATTACGTGTCTGAAACGGTGAAGGAAAACATCGTGAGGAAACCTGCAGACCAGAGAATTTTCTTAATTCTCTGTGTGTGTGAAGTCTGCCGATCCGCATTGGGCCAGCGTGGTGGAGTATTGGCCTAACCCCTCTCATTCTGAGAGGAGACTCGAGCAAAGCAGTGAGCCGTATATGGGCTGGTAACGACGAATATTAGATAGATTTTTAGACATCATAATATACAACAGACAATTAAAGGAAAAGTTAACCTGCCAAGTATCGTTAAAATGGAAGGAAAAATACAAGCGATAGCTCATTCGACGCGGAGTATTGTGTGTTTTATTTATTTTAGGACCATAATTTTCTGAATGCAGGTGAGGTTTTGATACAAAATTCATGTGCGAAAACCTCCGTTAGAGTTTTTAAACGTCACTTACTCAATTCTCATTGTTGTTTTTGGAAGCAGTCATCGTTCTGATATTTCAAAACGCAAACACCGAAGCAAACGCAAACGCAGCGCAAAACGGGGATAAACATTTTTTGTCCCACAGTTCTCAATTTCGACGTTCGTGGAAAATCTGAACGAAGTTTTAATCAAAATTTTGGATTTATGCCACATGCTAACAACG
Organism: Bicyclus anynana; assembly: GCF_947172395.1. Lineage (NCBI taxonomy): Eukaryota > Metazoa > Arthropoda > Insecta > Lepidoptera > Nymphalidae > Bicyclus > Bicyclus anynana. The sequence goes on along the minus strand of NC_069092.1, from coordinate 15,856,956 downwards.
TGGGACTCGTAATGAAATGGGTAACGAATTCAGGGAATAGATTTTAGTTAGACTTAACTTTTTAAACATTTTTTTTTCTTTTCTTTTTGCATTCGGCTTAAAAGCAAGCTGTTTGGATGTCCGTAGAACAGGCGTTCACAGCAGTGGACGTCCATCAGCTGATGATGATGATGCAAATTTTGAAAATTCAACTAGCTGACACCGCGCGGTTTCACCCGCGTAGTTCTCGTTACCATAAGAATATAGAGATAATATAGCCTATAGCCTTCCTCAGTAAATGAGCTATCTAACACTGAAATAATTTTTCAAATCGGATCAGTAGTTTCTGAGATTAGCGCGTTGAATCAAACAAACAAATAAACTCTTCAGCTTTATGATATTAGTGTAGATGTTAGTGATTCCGAAATAGTCTGCCGGAGGGTTTGCAAGTTTCGAGTATTTCTTTTTCCAAGTAATAATAAACGAACCACGCAGAGAGCCAAACAGGAGCAAGGAAGGAAAACCATTTTCTTACAGAGCAAAACTTTAATTTAATTTAATTTTAATTTAATTTAATTTAATATCAAGCAATACCATACATTACATTATACAATATAATAATAATAATTACAAGTTACATTTTGTTACATAATGCAAGTTATGGATACCCAGTTTGGGCGTAGCCTTTTGTCGAGTGAGTGATAGGGAGACCGATTTTATTTTTTGTTTTTATTTGTCATTCAAGTAGTCATTCACCGTGTAATAGCACTTATCGACCAGAAAGTCCCTTAATTTCTTTTTGAAAGCAATATCTTTCGCCTCATTACGTATACGGTCTGGAAGGTTGTTGTAAATTTTTATTGACATTGCGTATGGGCCGGAGCTGTGGAGTATTAATTTTGAAAGAGGGTAAATTAGTTTATTTTCGTTTTTTTCGCGGAAGCGCCGTGGTTTATAAGAGTTTTCGACTTTTTCGTAAAAATGAAAATTTTTTCTCACAAATTTACATATTTCAAAAATATATATGCAGGGCAGGGTCAATATTTTTAGTTGTTTGAAATACGGTTGGCATGATTCAGTCTTACTTATATGTACGAGGATGCGTATACACTTTTTTTGAAGTATAAACAAATCTTGGGCGTTTGTGCTATTTCCCCAAAGGATTACCCCATACCTTAACCACGCGTACCCATAGGCATAAAATGCAGCTAATGCAGTTTTCATGTCAGTGGTTCTTTTTAATTCTTTAAGTCCATATATAAATTTCGATAATTTATTTTTCGTTTTGTGTATATGATTTTTCCAATTTAAATGAGTGTCAATTTCTATACCTAAAAAAGTTAAACTGTCAACACATTCAATATTTATGTCATTATAGGAAAATTTGATATTTAATTCTGTTTTTTGATATGGTCTGAATTGAATTATTTTCGTCTTATTAAAATTACAGGGCAGGCCGCTCTGCGTCTAATCAACTTGAAAGACGTATTGCGTTCTAATGTGACTTATAACACCGGCATACCTTTCAGACGGAAATACAGCAATGTTGCTAGCCACAGGAATAAGTATGGCGATCATACTTTCCCGTCAACTCTGTAAAAGATAATATACTACCGACTATTAATATCATTATCATCATTATCGACCCTTATTCGGCTCACTGCTGAGCTCGAGTCTCCTCTCAGAATGAGAGTGGTTTAGCGAATAGTCCATCACGCTGGCCTAATGCGGATTGGCAGACTTCACACACGCCTCTCACTTGCACACCAGAGAATTTTCTCAAATTCGCTGGTGTGCAAGTTTCTTCACGATGTTTTTCCTTCACCGTTCGAGATACGTGATATTTAATTTCTTGAAATTTCATATCCACTGGGCTATCAACGCTCGAAGTTATTAATATAGTAATAATCATTAGTAAGTATTAGGTACATACGAATACCTATGTATTATATAACTGACACTATATGCTAAACTAAGAAGGTAGGTGAGAGGTAAATGAGTGTGTTCTTAAGTAAGTTATTATCAAATGACTGCGTTGTACCAATATAGTCTTCATTGTAAGACAAAATAAAGAGTATTAATTATAGTTCCAGGAATACATTAGAATAGTTTATGTTCTCAAACACAATGTTCTGGTGTGACCACATTAGATAAAGTTTTGCGTTGATAGTATTTTGTCAGTGAAATCGCTTGGGTAATAAGATTTTGTCGATGATTTTTTAGACGGAAGACCGAAAGAACTAATAAGGATGTTATTATTGCGACGACGATATCACCTCTAAGAGGAAGAAATTAATTGGATGCCTATAATTATATTGAGTGTTTTCTTTATTATCTTACTAGTTATTCAACATGAATTTCACAACAAAAAATAGTCTAACTTCAAAAACTCATGTTTTACAATGGTAAATATCTTGTAAGTTATAAAACTTATTCAATAAAAAGTTTTAAAACTAAAATTCAACCAAAAGATACAACTTCAAACATAAAAATGTTATAAAAATGTTTCTACTGATACATACACTACGAAACAGAAAAAAAATCATAAATGTGCTGACCGTATTGCAGACGCGATATTTATCGTTTTTCGCTCAGGACCTTTGAAACCTGCTTTCGTCCAATCACGACGATCTATACTTTATAGTTCTTGCCTTATTTATTTATGGACGACCATGCGCTGATAAACTTCAAGCTTTTATATAATCACGAAGGTATAGCATCTATTCTTTATGTTTATTGTTGACAGCTCAGCTATTTAAATCGCGTATTCACTCACTATGTCCTCTTCCACAAAATAAGAAGCCATTAAATTGGGACAGAGAGATATATCGCGACTAGTCCAGCAGGTGCAGCAATAAGTAGCAACAGCTGTATCGGAATAAACTAATGGTTATTGCCATCTTATTGCTTCTTATTGCTCTTATTGCTGAGGGAGATTCGGTCCCTTTATATTTGGTCGTCCGTTGTCTTATTAATATTGTATGCTGGTACTGTGTATTATTAGATTGAATACTCGGAATTAAGAGCTGGGGTTTGTTCGTTTGTTTAGTGATTTATTTGTGTTTAACTTCCGGTTTTGTTTATTTTTACCAGAAAGTTTACTTAATTTATTGCTTTCGTTTATTTTGAAATTTTCGGTGTACAATAAAAAGTATTTTCATTTCTTTTCAACTTAATAAGTTCAAATAAGAAAATTGTCCAGCTATTGTCCTGCCTATTTATATATTATTACGTATTTAAGTTAAATGTCATCTACCTGTACGATGCCCACCAGTGGGTACCGGATGATATTTTTGTTCAATAGAATCTCGATTTCGTACAATATGTCAACTAGCATACGTCAAACATTATGTATAATGTTTGTAACAAACATTCAGCTGGATTATTCACAGTGAGGCAAAACAGACATCCAGTATAGGTACGTTTAGATTGCAACTTGATTGCAAACGATCGATTATTCAGCCGCAGCTATTTAATTTAGACAGAAATTCCAAGCATCCGATGCTAGACGAATGACAAATAATTAAAATAGTTAAAGAAATAAAAAACCCGACTGCTTATAATATAAAAACTGACAAATCAATAGGTAATTAAAAAAAATAGAAAACCCGACTGCTGAATCCTTCTAGCAGACTAGACCTGAGCCTATTTATACAATCCTATAGTGACCCATGTTGGGTACCGTGCTGGGAATCAATCTCAGGACCTCTTTGTTTATAACCAATAACCACAACACAAAAAACTGTGCCAGGATTGTCAAAATTCTAACATCTATTCATCTATCAAGAAAAATATTGGAAAAGATAAAAGCCCGACATAAAACGCACCATAAAATTCACATCACACCTACTAAAGCATTTATATGATTTTTCAGTCACTTAACTAAAAGTTTCCCTGCTATCGGAGTTCAGCAACAAAATATACCCACTTATCTCCTATGAATATTTTACGCGATATTTTCCTTTGAAACTAGAAACTCCAAGTATAAGCTGCTATTGACAGCTCCAGCGGAAATATAGTTAGAGAGGAAACTTTTACGTTCTGGCGACGCGACGAAAAAATGTTATCCCTTGCGTTAAGATTAGAAATACTGTGTTACATACGACTTCGCAAGTCTACCTTAGATAAGAACTTTTTGAGGTAAAAGAAAAAATCAGAACTCTTTTAGATTGACTCACTCATCATTGATTCACTCATTTTTGTCTGTCTCTTTCTGTTAATACCCTTTCTCTCGGCGTGAGTTTAAATTCAATCCATCTACTCAGGTGTAGGTACAGTAACTCAAAGATGCGAAAAAATAAAAATTCGACATAAATTTTAAACTACTGTACGGTACTTTCCGTTAATATAAAACTACGAAATTTGACAAATAATATCATCCAAGTATACAAAAATATCTAAAAAAGTTGTAATTAAATCACTAAATAAAAATTTGATTGAATTAACCGTGCTGTGTCAAGTATCGTGTAAAAAGGCTTTATTGGCTAGGGTATCGTATGAAAAGGCGTTATTGGCACAAGCTTAAACGGCTTAACGTACTTTCCGAGGCTGTAACACTTACTTTGTATCTCCAGGATATATACTTACTAAGAATTTCTCTTTAAAAAGAAAAGCTGAGTGTTTTATAGACCTTTCACACAAACCCAAGATCTCATAAATCGTAACTGCACTTGCAAAGCAATCAACGTGGTAATTAAAAAAATATATGAATTATAACTATTTACTCTGAATACAAATAAGAACACATATTGAAGTTCATTTACTGACTAACTGACGCCGCGCGGTTTCACCCGCGTGATTTTCGTTCCCGTTGGAATACGAGGATAATATATACCTTATAGCCTTTCTCGATAAATAGGCTATCTAACACTGAAAGAATTTTTTAAATCGGGCCAGTAGTTTCTGAGATTAGTGCTTTCAATCAAACAAACAAACAAACAAACTCTTCAGCTTTATAATATTAATATAGATTTAGCCTTTCTCAGTAAATGGGCTATCTAACACTGAAAGAATTTTTCAAATCGGACCAGTAGTTCCTGAGATTAGTGCGTTCAAGCAAACAATCAAACAAACTCTTCAAATTAAAGCAAAATACTATATAATCCAGTTAATTAAGCGAACTAAACATTAAACAACATACGATAAACCCGCTTCCACGTGTGGATGCGATGGTATCGATCCGCCGCGGAGTCACAATCGCGCTCAAATGGACCGCAAACTGTAATTGGCTCCAGTGATCCCTTCGTTATTTGATGTGCATTGCGCAGTACGGGTGCACCCAGCGTGTGGGAATTAAAAGATGTACTTTTTTACAATGGACTTTTGCTGGACTGCAATACTGACTCATCATCATCATCATCATATCAGCCGATAGACATCCACTGCAGGACATAGGCCTTTTGTAGGGACTTCCAAACATCACGATACTGAGTCGCCTGCATCAAACGAATCCCTGCGACTCGCTTGATGTCGTCAGTCCACCTGGTGGGAGATCTACCAACATTGCGCTAAATAGTGCGGGGTCGCCATTCCAGCACCTTGGGACCCCAACGTCCATCGGCTCTTCGAACTATGTGCCCCGCCCATTGCTACTTCAGCTTCGCGACTCGTTGAGCTATGTCGGTGATTTTAGTTCTTCTGCGGATCTCCTCATTTCTGATTCGATCACGCAGAGATACTCCGAGCATAGCTTGTTCCATCGTCCGGTGTGTAACTCTGAGCCTTCTTATGAGGCCCATAGTTAGCGACCAAGTCTTGGAACCATATGTCATTACTGGCAACACTCACTGGCAATACTGACTGTCGGAAGGCAATAAGGTTGAAGTTGTAGCACGCTTTGAAGGTGTTATTTGGAGTTGCAGTTCTGCAACGAAACAAATAATGACTGAATTTGATTGTTCTTCGAGATATGGGTGTGTTAAGCTACCAATTTTCCATCTGCTTCTGAGACTCTCGAAAAAATAAAACCCAATGTCTCAAGTTGCATCCGCGAATCGACAATTTTATAATTACACATGTATATCCAGTGGCATGGTGAAAGCTGCTGTAGCTCGTACCTATATACTGCAAATATATCAAAATACGATTTAATACAATTAATTGAGCGAACTAAACTGTAAACAATACACGAAAACCCGATTCCGCTAATATAATAGACATGCTTGATTAGCCAAAATTCAATTAGAAGGAAATAATTTAATTAAATATAACGACAGAAAACGAGAGCCGTGATAGCCCAGTGGATATGACCTCTGCCTTCGATTCGGAGGGCGTGGGTTCCAATCAGGTCCGGGACATGCACCTAAATTTTTTCGGTTAGGTGCATTTAAGGAATTAAATATCATTGCAGGAAAAACATCATGAGGAAACCTGCATTCCAGAGAATTAACTTAATTATCTGCATGTGTGAAGTCTGCCAATCCGTATTGGGCCAGCGTGGTGGACCCCTGGCCTAAGCCATTTCATTCTGAGAGGAGACTCGTGCTCAACAGTGAGCCGCATAAAGGTTGTTAATGATGATGATGATGACCTAAAACACTACTCCGAATTACACATTACCCGGGATCGAAGCTGTAGTCTCCCGAAAGAGTTTACTATCACCGCATTTGAGTTTAAACCTAGATCAACAGAAATTAGGATCTCCTTACCTCAATACTCGAGCTATCCAAACGTTAACAAGTACACCTACGTCTCATTAGTAACCTCAAACCTTGATTGCCGGCTTGTCTTAGATCTAAGATGGTTTGATTAGCTATTGACATTCGACGACATGACTCTATTTACTAGTGCGAAATGTTGAATCAATACCTATTGATACCTACTCCTACAGTATAGTGTATCAGGAATAAAGTCCTCTAGTAAATTATCAGCGGATGTCCGCGACCTCGTCCGCGTGGTATTCAGTTTTTAACAAATCCCGCGGTAACCATGGATTTTTCCGGGATGAAAAGTAGCCTATGTGTTAATTTATACTATTATCTATCTCTACTTTAAATTTCAGGTGATTCGGTCCAGTAGTAGCGGCGTTAAAGAGTAACAAACATCCATACAAACTTTCGCGTTTATAATATTAGTGGGATTTGCTACATGCTATTACTGTAGTCATACTTAATCTGGACATGTAATTAAAATATACCAACCAACATTGGAGCAGTCTAGTAGCTTTTAAGCCTCAAATATCCCCTCTTTCTCCCATAAAATAAAAATCCTGGCCTCATATGGGAACATCTATACTTCTATATTAATATTATAAAGCTGATGATTTTGTTTGTTTGTTTGATTAAACGCGCTAATCTCAGGAACTAGTGATCGATTTGAAAAATTCTTTCAGTGTTAGATAGCCCATTTATCGAAGAAGGCTATAGACTATATATTATCCCCGTATTCTTACGGGAACGGGAACCACGCGGGTGAAACCGCGCGGCGCCAGCTAGTTTTCTATAAAGACTTTCATTAACAGCCCACTATAGGGCAACATAAGAATACCTACTTATATTAGAGGATATATGGAGCTTAGACCGATAACGATATTCCAATGCGGGTAGATGGGCATAAGTTGATAATGTTTGATTCTATAATGATCACGGTAAGACGTTAATGATAGTAATCGACTTACTCGAAACTTGCTCTCCGAGGCAAGAGGGCGTGGCATCACCGACTGCCAACCTCGGGCTGAGAATTTCCATTGGAACGCTTGCTTGCTTTAACGGAGGTCCTGGGTTCCCCTCTGAGCCAATTGAGGTTTTCTCAATTGGTCCAGGTCTGCTACATTTTTCCACCTTCATTCATGAATAGGGGTTGTTGCTGTGAACCCGTTACGCAAAATCAGATGGGCTATTCACTAACTCAGTCGCTTTTAGAGAATTTTTGAAAAGTAGACAATAGTCTACTTTATTATTATTTTATTGTTACTTTATTATTACTTTTTTATTTTATGACTATGCTATAAATTAATATGTATCACGCAGTGAAGTTGCAGTTTTAATTTAACCCATTAAATGTTGTTTGACTATTCGGATTTTATTCTGTGAAAGACATTGAGTTGACGAGTTTTTGGTAGCTGGGAGGCTTCGGCCGTAGCTAGTTACCACCCTACCGGCAAAGACGTACCGCCAAGCGATTTAGTGTTCCAGTACGATGTTGTGTAGAAATCGAAAGGGGTGTGAATTTTCATCCTACATCTAACAAATTAGATTAACCCACAGAACACACAAGGCAAGATTACAGTCAAGGGCTAACTTGTGAAGAATAAAAAGAAGAATTTCTTAGAAGAAAGATAAACTCTAGATATATTTAATCAAAGCGCGACTCAAGTTTAGAAACCAACCTCTTAATTCGAAGAAACAAAACCACTGTCAACAAGGCTATCCACAATTAAGGAGTGCCTGAATAATTTAAGATGACATATTTTGTTCCCAATTCCTTGAAAACACTCAAAATTGTTTAAGTGATTATTTGTTTGCTCACGATTGTGTGAGACGAACCACCTACGCCATCAAACGGATTTCACTAATGTGTTTATATTCACTTTCCCCGCGGAATATCTTTGAAACATACTGGGAATGTTTGCTTGAAATATACACTTGGTGTTCTTAAAGTAATAATGGCGAAGAGAGAAAACAAAGAATGCTAAAACAAAAAATATGCCCTAAATAGACTGTTGGATTATAAACTACTGAAGCGGATTAACTGTTTCGGTAGTTTTTAAAATAATCTATTCGGCATCGCATTACGTGTTTTTTTTGTTAAGAGGGTGTGGGTTCAAATCCTGTCTAGGGCACGCACCTCCAACTTTTCAGTTGTGTGCATTTTAAGAAATTAAATATCACGTGTCTCAAACGGTGAAAGAAAACATCGTGAGGAAACCTGCACACCAGAGAATTTCTTAATTCTCTGCGTGTGTGAAGTCTGCCAATCCGCATTGGGCCAGCGTGGTGGACTATTGACCTAACCTCTATCATTCTGAGAGGAGACTTGATCTCGGCAGTGAGCCGTATATGGGTTGATAACGACAATTACGTAGTTCTAGCTTCGCGTTCTTGTTCGGGGTTGTTTCTTTTAAGAAATTTTAAGTATAAAAGCTCATCGCAAAGTTAAGAAGTGGTGATTCGTTTTTGAGGCCGTATCTTCTATTTACGTTAACATACGAATACAAGTTTGACTTTTGTCACAGCTTCAAGAGACTGTAGACCTGAGTAAATGGTTTTAATTTAAATTCGATATCTACGCGTTTCTGGGATAAAATATCTTGACAGACAGACGGATAACAAAGTGAATACTTGCCTTATATATTTTAAATATAACCAATGCCCCTCAATTCTCAGTTAGACGAACAGAAGCCGGTGGAAAGCGTGGATTCGCAGGAGGTTGGGGTCCTACCAGGACAACGATCTTCAGTAATGAAGGAATGATTGCAGAGAGAGAGAGAGTAGGCAAAGACTGTGTTAGGAGCGGGTTCGCCAATAGTCGAATCACGTCCTCTTGTTGATGAGTATGACCCTTTTAACGGAAGAACTATTGAGGCTTCAATTTCTTCTGTAGAGGCACGGAACCCCGCATAAAATGTAGTTTTGACGGCCTCCGTGGCGCAGTGGTAGGCGCAGTGGATTTACAAAAACGGAGGTCCTGGGTTCGATCCCCGCCTGGGCAGATTGAGATTTTCTTAATTAGTCCAGGTCTGGCTGGTGGGAGGCCTCGGCCGTGGCTAGTTACCACCCTACCGGCAAAGACGTACCGCCAAGCGATTTAGCGTTCCGGTACGATGCCGTGTAGAAACCGAAAGGGGTGTGGATTTTCATCCTCTTCCTAACAAGTTAGCCCGCTTCCAACTTAGACTGCATCATCACTTTCCATCAGGTGAGATTGTAGTCAAGGGCTAACTTGTAAAGAATAAAAAAAAATAGTTGAGCCTACAATAAAGCGTTAAATTCAATTGCATTGTACGCCATATAAACTGAATAGTTAGTTCAAACAAATCGAAACATTTGCATGCGGCCGCACTTTATTAAGTTGATGCGGTGTTTTTGTTTTGCGGCGACGCATTTAGTCAAATTGTGTGCGTAACGTTGATGAGATGGATTGTGCCGTTCGACTGAATTATGGCTGTGCGGTGGTTAGTTTGTATTTTGTTGAGTTTTTGTTTTACTCCTATATAATAATTACATGCGGACGCCCCCGACTTCGTCCGCGTTGGACCCGATGTAAACTTTCAACTCCTATTTCATCTTATTTATATTTTCGCAAGTGTTATGTTTGATAAAGTCCACTAATCATTTAATAAAACTATGACTCAAACATGAACGATTTATAATAAAAAAAACTTCAACCCCTTTTTAACCATCTCTTCTTCTTTTTTATTTTAGAATTTAAATCTCTTCTTCTTGTTGTCTGATCTGATAACCGGTAGAAAGGAGATGGTCCAATTTAGGTTCACTCTAGTACCCCGTATCATTAAAATTTTAAAAATACAAGGTTTTTATTAAAATCTAAATAAGTGAATTAATCTGACTAAATAAAAAGAAATAAATAAAATTAAAATCCCACTTTTTGAGTTATATTATGATGGCAACAAACCTAAATTATGCTTAAAGCAACTATGACATGTTTGTAATCTCTCAGTTCAGGGGTAGTTCACATTTGAGACATTTTTTCCACATTTTAATGCTTACAAATTACTATTAATTGATTATGAAACACGGCTAAAACTCACGTGATATTAGGTCGGAGTATGCCCGACTAGTTTCTTACAAACTTACAAATTGACTATATGTTTTTGTCAATAACGTAGGGCAAGCGTAAACACAGAAATTCATACATATTATTAATGATTATAACTACGCAATATTACAGCATTATTTCCTTACAACTTCAGAAATCTACCGTACTATATTGACAATCTTTTACACTGACAATATTACTATATGGGCGCTGTATTGTGTGAACCACAGAACTTAAAGCACTCTACTCGTAGCTGCATGAACAGTTTTTTTTATAATCAAGTCTTTTTTTGAATATACTTAAATATTTATGTAATACAGGTTATAGGTACTACATACTGAAAGCTATTTTCATAAATGAGACGAATCAATTTACATTTCATAGTATTTTCAACGTGCCAAATGCAAAATACGAGACATACAGACATGTCATAAGACATACGCTCGAAAAACTTAACAGCATTCGGCTAAAATCAACCATTAAGAAATTTAAAGAACATTTGAAAACAACTATTGAAACGCAAACAATTTGAATCGGATTCAAATCCAAAAGACAAATGGTCGGCACTCGTATACGCTCGCTCGGCGTAATCAAATTGATGCGATGCTTTAGTTTCGGTGCGGATACGTTTAGTCAAATTGTGCCCTATCATTTAAAAGGGAGATTGATTATTGCAATTTACTTGATAAAATGGCTGTAACGTTAAATTTCAGCATCCAGGTAAACTTCCTTTTGAAAAATATAAATGTCTTTTTCTCTGAGATTACGTTTTCGTTTAAGATCGAATCCCACGCAGATGAAGTCACATTCTAATATTTCAAATTACATTATTTTCTTAACTGTATCTCTATTATTGTTGGCTGGTGGGAGGTTTCGGCCGTGGCTAGTTACCACCCTACCGACAAAGACGTACAGCCAAGCGATTTAGCGTTCCGGTACGATGTCAAGTAGAAACCGAAAAGGGGTGTGGATTTTCATCGTCCTCCTAACAAGTTAACCCGCTTCCATCTTAGACTGCATTATCACTTACCATCAGGTGAGATTGTAGTCAAAGGCTAACTTGTAAAAAAATAAAAAAATCTACATCGTTTTTTTATACATATTACATATATTATTATTAGATATACCCTTATTTATCTTATTAATTTCTATCGAAATATTTCGGACGTCTCATCTTCATTTTATTTACTAAATTATAAATGAATCATTAGCTTTGATAGAAATTGTAAGGAAATTTATAAAACCCCCAAGTACTATCGAATAATAACAAAAATTACCGAATAAAAATAAAAAAGTTGTATATAAATTTAAAAAATCAATTTCAATTTCAATTTCAATTTAATTATTATTAGAATAATGCCAACTAATTCATTAAATGCGAATATGACTTTGTTTGTAACGCTTTAACTCCTAAAGCAATAAACCATTTTTAAAACAATTTCACAAATAGGAAGCTACATTATCTATCATAGCAATAACTACAATTTTGTCCTCGTATTTCACGAAAATTACGTAGGTGGAAAGGTAAGATATTACAATATACATAAATTATCGATATTATACTTATTTTAATTAGTATTCTAATTATTCACAAAGATGCCTTTTCAAAGATATTTTTGTATAACCCTATATTGAGCTAAGGATCAAACATTTGAAGTGAGTATTCAGTATTCCATTAATTAAAATTGTTTTCGAACTCGCAGCGTTGTTGACTAAAAATCCAGTTCGCCAGCGCCACAAATCATTTGTAATCTTTTAAACTCCTGAAAGCATTCCGAAAATGCAACTAAAAAGAGAATCTACTTCGGTTTGTTGGGTCTGTCCCAATTTTAACTTTAACTTGTTAGCTACCTTGTTTTGTTTTTCTGTGGCTTATAATGTGGCGTTTTTATTACTTAATGACTTTTTAAATATTATATTATATTTTATATGCAAATTAGTCTATTAAGCTTAGTTTACAAGTACCAAACTGTTCTATAATTTTGGGTTATGTTATTTGATGCCATAGACTGCCCATGACTCTATGGTGTTTATTTTCTTCCCTTGTCGTATTTTGGGCACCAAGCATTAATGTGTGTAGCCCATCGTTGCCCTTTCTTCGCATTAAGTACCCATTACCCAGCCTATTTCCATTTTTTTCATGGCAATAGTTATTGCATCTTTATTTTGATCATACTTTTGATAGAATTGTGAACTGAAATACACGATTATCCTTAATCATGTATTTCAGTTAATTACAACAAAATCTGACAGCCTCCGTAGCGCAGTGGTATGCGCGGTGGATTTACAAAACGGAGGCCCTGGGTTCAATTCCCGGCTGGGATTGAGATTTTCTTAATTGGTCCAGGTCTGGCTGGTGGGGAGGCTTCAGTCGTGGCTAGTTACCACCAAGCGACTTAGCGTTCCGGTACGATGTCGTGTAGAAACCGAAAAGGGGTGTGGATTTTCATCCTCCTCCTAACAAGTTAGCCCGCTTCCATCTTAGACTGCATCATAACTTATTACCAGGTGAGATTATAGTCAAGGGCTAACTTGTAAAGAATGAAAAAAAAATAATATCAACGAATGTAATAAGTAGGTACATAAAACAGTCATAAAACAGGCAGAAAATTTGGTTTTTAACGTATGCTTTTTGTACGTATGTTTATCTTTTATGTGCATCTAAGTCATTCATAAAATTGAAATAAGACTAATAAACGGTTTTGCATACGTTTACAAAAAAATTGAAAATGTAAAATGTATTTCCTTGGCATTTCAATGAATGCCGGGCATAGCTAGTTATTTACAATTCAATAATAAGTTATATTAACAGAAATCTTTCCGAGAACTACGAAATGTATGCAAAATATATTATTACGAATGCCAAAGGAAGTCTTCACAATATACCGCAACGGTAATATGGCAGAAAATTTCAAAACATCTCTCTACATAGCGTAATCAAATCGTATCACAACGCCGAGCGGATTTTGATCAACGTTATACTTATTATCCTTGAGGAAGACCCGGGGAAAATCTGCGGGATTATTATACCGAGCGAAGCATAATCCCATACGTTCGTTGCCAAGTGATTTTGGATTAATTTTAACCAATAGCACGTAATCTACGTCTTGAATTACATGATAAAGATTGCGGGAGGCATGAGTAAATTGGTAATGGATTATGACTTTCCTTGAGCACTGTTTATTTCAATCATCTTGATAGACGTACGAGTTTCTTTCTTTCTTTCTTCTTTCTGGTGGAAGGCTTCGGCCGTGGCTAGTTACCATCTTACCGGCAAAGACGTACCACCAAGTGATTCAGCGTTGCGGTACAATGTCGTGTAGAAACAGAAATGGCTGTGGATTTTCATCCTACGCCTAACAAGTTAGCCCGCTTCCATCTTAAACTGCATCATCATGTACCATCAGGTGAGATTGATGAATCTACACAACATCGTACTGGAACGCTAAATCGATTGGCAGTATACATCTTTGCCAGTAGGGCGGTAACAAGCCATGACCGAAAGGCTTCCACCCTGAATGACCTAAATCAACCGGACCCAACTAAGAAAACCGCAATCGGCCCAGCCGGGGATCGAACACAGGACCTCCGTGTTGTAAATCCACCGCGCATACCACTGCGCCACGGAGACCGCACAACTGCTAACAGTGAAATTCATAGACGCTGCAGGGGCACCCCCAGGGGACCATTCATCCGCGAGTGTCGAATTCTCAAACGCATGGAGTTTAAATTTGACACTCAGAGGGTGAATGATACCCTGGGGGCGCCCCCATAACGTCTAAGAATTCCATTGTAAGTTATTTAATGAACTCTTCAGAATAAAACTTTTCAATGCGACTGTCCTATTGAAGAGGAAACAAAATTGTCAAATTATTATGTATTATTCAAAGTAAAAGTAGTCAATCCGACTCACTGTACTATTCAAATTATTATGTATTAGTCAATCCGATTGTTTTATAATAAAACTAGCGGACGCCCGCGACTTCGTCCGCGTAAATTTCGATGTCAACTTTACTACTACCCCTACCCTACCGTACCCCTACCCTACCACTACCCCCACCCTACCCCTACCCTACCCCAAACCTACCCCTACCCTACCCCAAACCTACTCCTACCCTACCCCTACCTTACCTACACCCTACACCCATCCTACCCCTACCCTCCCCGTACCCTATCCCTTTCCTACCCCTATCCTACCCGAACCCCTATCTCACGCCTATCCTACCCCTACCCTACCACTTCCCTATCCTACCCGTACCTCTACCCTACCACTACCCTACCTCTACCCCTACCCTACCACTACCCTAAACCCGGCCCTAAACCTACCCTACCCCTACACTACCCCTACGCTTCCCTACCCGTACCCTATCCTACCCTGTAACTTCTCTATCTTACTCCTACCCTTAGCAAAATCAGTCCAGTCCTTCGAGTATGACCAAGAGAAAGAAATAGAGACTTCTATGCTAATAATATAAAGAGGTAAAGTTCGTGTGGTTGTAGGAGGTAATCTCTGGATCTACTGGACCGATTTGGAAAATTGTTTTATCAATAGAAAGCTACGTTATTTGCGAGAGTCATAGGCTATGTTTGATCCCCATATTCACACGGGAACGGGAACTACGTAAATGAAAGCGTCGGGCGTCATATAGCGGAATTTCTGCGTCTTTTAGAAATTTTGTATTATCTCCGAAACTATTTAAGTAATTAACATACTGTAAAAGGCAAATCTTATCTCCATAATATCCTTGTGATTATTAAATAATTTATTTTAATAAGGATTAAAGTTTAGTTGTATAAATAATGACGTGAACCTAAGTATATAAAATTAATAATTTTTAAAACACAAAAGGTACTATATCTGCTAATATATAGAAGATAGATATATGGTGTCGCGGACTTTTTTGTAGAACTTTTAAAGATACATAAAGTCTCCATACATTAATTTCAATTTTACACAATAGTTAAAGCAGCGCATGCGAATAAGTCTGTTTAAGAGGATTTCAGTCCGACCTGTATGACAATAACTGTGATAACTCGGCTAATATATATGATACCAATTTAAAATATAGCCTATAGCACTCCCCGATAATGTAGCATTCTACTGGTGAAAGAATTTTTAAAATCGGACCAGTAGTTCCGAAGATTACCCCATTTAAAAAATGTGACAAACTTACAAACTTACAAACTTTACCTCTTTATAATATTAGTATAGATGAAGAATATAGTTATACAAGTGACAAGTTACTCAGTAGTTCCTCAGACTGTGATTTATTATAAGTATGGGTAAGCAGATAAGCAATCTATATCTATACCTATAATAAAAGTGGTCGAATTCTATACATTTATTCGCAATTTGAGATTTTACTTACACCATTTGTAACACCAAACGTGGGCCATAACGGACGCCAGCGCCATCTAGAATCTATACTTATAATACGAATACTACTGAATGACTTCAAATGAAACTTAGAGCGGTTTAAGACCATAATACGAAGAAGGTTAAAAGATACTTTTTGTTGCGAAAATAAAATAAGAAGGGTGTGAAATAGGGGTTGAAAGTTTGTATGGAAAGTCCTTAATTTTTTTCTATATCATAAAAAAAAATACGATTATTGGGATTCAAAAATTTTTTAAATCCAGACTTTAAAGTGGTGAAGTAGGGCTTGCAAGTTTACTTTGATTTCCACGCGGACAAAGTCGCGGGTGTCTGCTAGTTACCAATATGATTTCATTACAAAGTTTGGATTCATAAAAAATCAATCCAGAAACACTCATTAAATTCAATTACACGAAACCGAAGTCCCAAAAATATGTGGCGGTTGTCGGCGAAACATTTATAGTCGGGAGTCGCTACAAATATTTTATACGCCCAGTTAAGTGCCAAGCCGTAAACAATACCAGCCATAACCAGGCTGTTAACATGCAGCGTGCAGCCGTTATTGAATATCAAACAGTAACAAAGGCTATATCGTTGCAGTCATATTGATTTTATATAATAACACCGGCCTTTTTGGTGCACTCCGCTACAAAAATGTTTAGTGAGCTCTGTTTTTGGGTGTTGTGAACGAGAAACTCTTATATTTTTAACGCTGGCTGACTCATTTTTTGCGCAAAGGATCAGCCGGACTGTCCAGCGCGGAAATGCAGCCAGTATTCTTGCCACCATTGCACGTGGGCATGATTTGTATAGTTATTAGGATAAGTTAGCTTAAGTTCCTTAATTATTAAGTAGAGTATTCTTTCTCAATAAAAGTGTATTGTTTTAACGATATCCTTTTTAACTTGAAAGTAAGTTGTTCGCTTCTAAAAATGTGTATTCCATTGGAATTTAGTACGTCAATAAGATGGACTGAGTTTTTTCAATTATTATTCCCATAAGGGAGAGTAGGCCAAAATGATCACAACAACGAGGTTCACGAGGATCCCTAAAACATGAAGGAGAAATACTTGATGGACTATAACGCAAAAGAACGTTTGAACGAGGTTCACGAAGATCCCTAAAAACATGAAGGAGAAATACCTGATGGACTATGACGCAAAAGAACATTTAGACAAATTTCACGAAGATCCCTAAAAACATGAAGGAGAAATACCTGATGGACTATGACGCAAAAGAACGTTTGAACGAGGTTCACGAAGATTCCTAAAAACATGAAGGAGAAATACCTGATGGACTATGACGCAAAAGAACGTTTGAACGAGGTTCACGAAGATCTCTAAAAACATGAAGGAGAAATACCTGATGGACTATGACGCAAAAGAACGTTTAAACGAATTTCCCGAAGATCCCTAAAAACATGAAGGAGAAATACCTGATGGACTATGACGCAAAAGAACGTTTGAACGAGCTTCACGAAGATTCCTAAAAACATGAAGGAGAAATACCTGATGGACTATGATGCAAAAGAACGAGAGTAGAGTATCATATGACGCGCATGATTAGAAAATACCTAATAAATTATATATATTGTACGCGGTGCTAAACGGTGCTGTGTTAATTTAAGCTGTTTCTGAAAGAACTAAATGAAAGAACACTGCCTGAAAAATCTAAATCTTTATGATATTCTTACATGGCATAAATTAATCGGCCTAGCACCGCCTTCAAACTGATCATCAGTTAGAACATAATATGATATATAGAACTTAGTATAATGTTATTTTCCGCTTTTTAGTTTAGTCAGTATGTTTTATGTTTCTGAAGTCGGTTGATTTTTTTTTATTAATTTTTTTTTAATTTGTCTTTTTGGCATGTACCTACTCTTTCTTATTTGTGATAGAAAGATTTTTACAGCAATCTATATGCTCTCAATCCATGCCATTTAAACTTAAATAAAAATGCTAAGTTTGATGATTCAGTTTAGTGTCTTTTTCTAGCATGTAACTGTATCAAAAACGACACAATGTTTTTTTTAATTTAATAAAAACTTTTGAGTATATCACTCAAACCGCAGCTTACCTAAACTATCAGTGAAACTGTATAAAAATCTGCGTACGTTAACGCAGATCGACTAAACTGACAGATAAACCGAGTATTTGTCTTGACACGTCAAGGTATCATTACAATAATGTAATCTGTGGCGCAAATTAAAAAAAAAACGATTTTTATTTCGGTTATAGTATAAAAAGTAGTGTTCCGTGTTCTGCTATTTTTCCACCATTTAAATTTTCAAAGTATTATATTATATTTTTTTTTTATTTTTTTACAAGTTAGCCCTTGACTACTATCTCACATGGTGGTAAGTGATGATGCAATCTAAGATAGAAGCGGGCTAACTTGTTAGAAGGAGGATGACAATCCACACCATTTCGGTTTCTACACGACATCATACCGGAACGCTAAATTGCTTGGCGGCACGTCTTTGTCGGTAGGGTGGTAACTAGCTACGGCTGAAGCCTCCCACCTACCAGATCTGGACAAATTAAGAAAACCTCAATTGGCCCAGTCGGGGTTCGAACCCAGGACCTCTGTCTTGTTAATCCACCGCGCATACCACTGCGCCATAGAGGCCGTCAAAATACACAGACATTCAGTTTCTTTCTATTATCATTACATGCATATATAGCACAAAGGAGACGGTCGATTGTGCACGCGCATGTAAGCAATCAACGCTGTCACATTCGTCGTCCTTCTTTCTTCGAAGAGGGTTAACTTGTCATTCAAACATAACCCTTATTCCCTACACAGTAAGAGCTACACACATCTGTTTGCACTTGCGCCGAGTACTTTATGGTGATTTTATTTAAGTCCATTTGAATGGATCCGGTTTTAGCATAACTGAATTTGCTTTGATCCTCGCACTAAGTGTCTGAGAAATCTGTTTGACGAATATCACGTGTATACATTTTTGTCGGGGATAATAAACAAACAAACCATGCTTAGCATTCGTTGGCCAGGAGATACTTTATATGTGTTGAGATCACCAGGTCCTGGGTTCGAGTACTTTCTTTCTTTCTTTTAAATAAAAATCTTCTTAGCTGCCTCGTTGGTCCAGGTTAATTCAGGTCTCGTTATATTTGTTGAGATCACGAGGTCCTGGGTTCGAGTCTTGTCCTTTCTTTCTTAAAAAAAAATCTTCAGCTGTATGTTGGGAAGTTTGTGGTACTTCCTCTGTAGGTGCCTCGGAGCTTTTGGTAAGTGGCAATTTGCCCTGGCTCCTATTTTCGCTCTTGCTTTACGATGTTTACGGTTACTTGCATCCTTTTATAAACCTGGATTATTTGGATTCGTTCAAGTACAGATATTCCGAGTCTCAGAATACAGAAAACACCAGAAGCCACGTTCAATCGTTGTTATAAAGTACCTATACAGGTATACACACAAAACGGCATACACAAAGTGACAGATTACTAGTTTTGTGAAACTACACCAAAAAGAGTAATTTCAACTGCTTCACTTCTATACGTGATCACACCTTCTGAAGTTTTCTGTATTCTGAGTTCCGAGCATACGAGAAACTCCAGTAATATTAAGACTTATTATAAGCCTTACAGTTAGCGACCATATTTTATGACAATTATCATGATTTTTTTTTATAACAATCAAATGATTACTAGAAGTAGTTATTAATCAGCTAAGGTAGCCATATTATTTTATTAGGAAAGCAGAAGTATATAAGTTGGTGAATAAAATAAAATATCCCATAAAAGATTAAAAGGAGCCAATGCTTTCGTCTAATTTATCGGGAACACATAAATCTCCATCTGACTCATACGAGGAAAAGAGATTTACATTCTATTACGTGGAATTTATGTGCTCTACAATGTTTCAATTTGGTTATTACAATAATCTTTGTAACTAATATTCTAAATGCGAATTAAGTTTATTTGTTACCCTTTTAAGCTTACACGAATAAACCAATTTTAGAAATTATTATTTCACTACTCTTGCTCAAAAACACTGTCATATTACCACTCCACAGCGGGGCTAAACAAGCATTTCAGCCTCTAGGGGCTAAAGTAATTTTGTTTTTTTAAATTCTTGTCTGTTACGAGTACTAGCCAAGTACTAGCCTACTATAAAACGGAGGAGGTTTTATTTGAAAATAGAATCATTATAAGTAAGACCCTGATTGTCTTGAAAAATAAATAAAAAACTTTAAATTGGAATTAAATGCAGCGTTCTTGTCTGTGGAATGTGTTTATTTTTTATTTAATTTTTATTAAGTTGCGAATAGAGCGAGATTTGAAGACATGGGACATCCTTTACGGTGTAATACCTTTGCCTTTTTGTCATATAAAAAAAATAAAATTAAAAAGCGAGAATTTAAAAAACGTGGGCGTGAATAATACACACTTGATTTTTTCAGAAAATAATTGTAAATTTGTGACTGTAACTTACATATTTTTCAACAATAATTGTTATTGTTGTTGTCTTCATCTAGTGAGAATGGTGATCCTAAATTCGGAGATGGTTGAAATTTTCAATCTATTACCATCAAAGTCGAGACGCATTTACTTAAATACTTACCTACGATACCTACGAATACCTATGAAAAATTTAATAAGTGGAGAAAACAACAACGAATGGATTTACTTACGAAAGGAGTTTTTTAAACTATTATCTCCCACGTTTACCTCACATACTCATTATTCATCTTCACAGTAGTCGGAAATTATGTTACCGGGTAAAAGCATCTCCCTTATTATCCAAAATTGTAGAGTTTGTACATTTAATTTTCAATTAAAATAAATCATTGAATATTGTACTAAACTATTTTATTTTCTCGCAATTGTAGTGAAAAGCAGAGTGTAACACGTGGGGCTAAACCCATTATAAACTCGGTTTCTATTTAGGCCTCGTATATAAAGGGTCTTTTTAGCCCCTTGTATAACAATCTACTATTTCACCAATGGATCGCTATGTTATCAATAATAACATTTTCAAAAAAATTAGGGATCATTCCTGAAACTCCAATAATGTAACCCAAGGTCTCCAAAAGTTTTGTTTATATTGCGTGCGCTGCAAAAACTATTGATGGTAGAATAAAATAATGTACTACAACTTTGCAGAACACATCATTTTCTACAAAAATGTCGCGACAGCATATATCTATCTTCTATATTCCATATCAGTGCTCAAGGTAGACATGAAACAAAGCAAATACCCAACTACCTCTTTCAAAAAGAACAAAATAAATTTTTCTATGCTAAGTTACTATGCACACTCTAAGCTATCTTATACGGAATAATAACAGCACTGAATCATGGACGGAAACATAAATTCTTCCCACCTGAATGTAAATCTCTATCCCACCGATGCATCAGTATAAGATTTATGAATACTAGATAAATTAAAGTGGAATTCTTCGTATTTCCTGAATGTCTTCAAAGTAGAATAGAGGTAGGTCCCATGATAGGCGGGCGACGAGGGGAAAGACTGCGTGGGTGTGAAATCGTGCGTGCGGTGAAGTGAGGAGCATCAGTCGTGGATTTTTCATTCATCGCTGCATGCCTTAGGCACGCTTAGGCGTGGCTAGTTACCGTCAAACCCACAAAGACGTACCGCCAAGCGATTTAGCGTTTCGGTACGATGTCGCGTAGAAACCAAAAGGGGTGTGGAATTTCATCCTCCTTTCTAACAAATTAGCCCGCTTCCATCTTAGATTGCATCATCACTTACCATCAGGTGATAATGTAGTCAAGGGCTAACTTGTAAAAGATAAAAAAAGGTAGGTACTTTGTGAAACTAGTTTCTAACGCCGGCCATCGTTATTTTTATTTGAAGTGTAATTCTAGCTTAGCTACCACATACTCGCACTCAAGTTGATAAACAGAGAGAAACACACTGTAGACCGTGTTCTAGAGTTCTAGACAAACAGATACAAACATATTTATGTGTATTAAACTACGATTCTAAGGTTTATTAAACTTGGAGCAGGCTTGGCTTTTAATTAAATAATGCATTATTCTAAGAAATTAGAAAGGAGATACAAATAGAACTTACTAGCAAGTAAACTCTGTTTTAGATTGAATATAGTCTTCTATACTAAGTACTTGATACATAACTTTATATATACCCGCGCGTTGGTCGGTGAGACCTACATAACACATAACACATTTTCAAGATTTTTTTTCTATAAACACTGGTGAGTCTAGATTTTTGCTAGCTGCCAGATTTATTGCTTACTAGCTGACGCGGCGCGGATTTACCCGCGTGGTTAAAACGGGGATAATATATAGCCTATAGCCTTCCTCGATAAATGGGCTACCTGAAAGAATTTTTCAAATCGGACCAGTAGTTCCTGAGATTAGCGCGTACCATCAATCAAACAAACAAACAAACAAACTCTTCAGCTTTATATATTAGTATGGAGTATAGATTTCAATTTAGTGTCTTTAACAAAATAAAAATAACTTCTTAAAATAAGTCGCCCACCGCGACAAATTAATTAATGATGTTATTTTGAGTAATGTAGGCGGTTCGGTATAATCAAATACCAGTAGGTACATCAATTTCGACATATACCTAAGTTATCAATACCTTACTTAAAAACAATATTGTTATTGAGAAAGTAATTCAGCAAAAATTTGTTTCCTAAGGTTACTTAATTACAGTCAAAGAAAATAGAACAAATAAAAATATCTTTTATACAATTTGTATCTAATAAAACAATTGAACCGAATATATAAACAAATCTCCGATCCACGCAATACAATAAACATACAAAAGTTATTGTTAAACATTTCCATTATAACATCTGACGCGTTTCGATAAACACAAATTCATCGATATATAAACATTCGTCTGAAATGAAATGAAAGAAGGTATTAAAAAAATCTCGTTTGCGCACATAAAAGATTGGGGAGCAAACATTTGATAAGTAACTCGAAAATATTGACTAAACATCCAAATGATATTTACCTTACATACGAGTACATTCAGTGAGCGAAATGTAATCACTGGAAGCAAACGAGGTTACCTTCCAAGGGTACCTCGCATAGACCAACGTAGCTCGTATCTCTCAAAGAAGACAACATTTTACATTACTAGGTACTATCCATAATAATACTATACTCCATAATATGGTCTCGTCCACTATACTTAAAAGTTAGTCTGTCTGTGTGTTACTTTTTTACGCCATACAATTTAGTTGAAATTTGGAATAGAGATAAATTGCAGATTGGACATAAGGCTACTTTTTATTTACTCTTGCCGCAAGGTTTTAGGAAATTGGTACTTGGAGCAGAGCAATTTTTTGAGTAATTTTTATAATAATTGTTGCATAAATTACATATTTAAATATAAAATATATTATGTAATACAAAAAGTTTCCAAATCCACTATTTAAAAATATCTATCAAACAACTATGATAGATATTTTTAATTTTTGTGTTTGATTTTTTTACATTTCTTGTATGCCCTTGTTTTACACAGTGTTAAGCAGAATTAGACGTGAACTGTTCTCGTTACATTGTAATATGACCAATTGACCATCTATGCATAATATCCGCTCTTTCGCGTATCACTTGTTGAGCGGTGTGCGCTATATCAAAAAGATCAAACAAAATCTCTCTCCCGAATAATGAGGTTTCTATGTCGACATTTCTGATTCTTACACAGTTCGTGCGCTGTAGCATGGTACGGATGACCGTTGCCTGTATGACATTCATAATACGTACTTTTATCGTGAATTGCAGCAAACTTTCAAGAGTGAAACAAACTATAGTTATTACTGTTTTTGTTTTCACATTTTTTAACGTGCGGTAATTTTAATCCTTTAGCAATATAAAGCTTACATTTCCGACGTAATGTCTAGACAAATCTAAAAATATTGGACGTTCTAAAAAAAAATTGACCTATAAGCCAACCTTCATTGGGACAGCATCTATGCTTCATATCCCCTCTCCTATACGGAGATATATTATTTGTTTTTGTCATACCCATACATAGAAATAAAAAAGTTACGGTGTCCCGCACAGAGGTAGATCACCACTTTTTTGTTGAGAACCGGCTAAAAGTCTCGCAAGGGATCTTTTAGACCCCCTAACGCAGTCAAAGTGTTATAGTAAGACGATATTGATGAAAACAAAGGTTCCCACTTTTAATCATAGACTCGATACTGCTTCAAAACGGGTTAGTGCGCTTATAATTAATATATCTAACTATTTCACAATCATAAGAGAGGGGGGGGGGGGGGGGGGGTACGAAACGTCGAAACATTATAGCGTCGCTACGGACTTAAGAGCTTGTGGTAAAGCCCCAGATGTTAATGATAGTGCCACCAGGGACTTACCAGGCTGTTACAAATATAGAAAACTACAAAATATATAGAAAGTCTTTCAAATATTGAACTATATGAATAGGTACGCAATTTGCATACATTTACCTAATTTCATAGATGTGGGGCGAGACACAAATTAACTAATTAAATCACGGCAGATAATCATATTTGTTTTACATTAGGATTACAAGGAGAGGAGATGATAATATTATTATGTATACGCTGTAGTTGGTGTTCTAATTGACTTGTTGAAATTAGTATTCCATTGTTTTATTTATTTGAAATTAAAGTTATCCTGTATATTCTTTACAACCAGACGCCCGCGACTTCGCCCTTTGACCTCCTTAATCCAACCCTCTCGCAAAATTCATTCTTAGTAAACGTCTACTATCCAATGAACTACCTCCCTGCCAAATTTTGACTTTGTACGTCAAGCGGTTTTTGAGATATCGTGATGAATGACATTTCGCATTCATGAATTAAGATAGTATGTTCGTTTTAGGCTGGTGATGGTCGATATCAGTTTGACGTTAGTTTAGATTTAACGTGTATTTAGAGTTTGATCCTGTTTTTTAGGGTTCCGTAACGTACGAACGTAATGTAAAATAAAAAAAATATTGTACTTATTGGGCGCTTCGCGGTTTCAGTCGTTCGACGTAGTTTCCGTTGCCGTGGTAATATTATGGGTTACGAAAGGTTTTTTTTTAATTTGTTAAGTGGTTTATTCGATAAAGTGCAATAGCGAAACACAAAAAACACGTTTACAACATTAAATTATTAGTTAGTATATCTATACTAATATTATAAAGCTGAAGAGTTTGTTTGATTGAACGCGCTAATCTTAGGAACTACTGGTCTAATTTGAAAAATTCTTTCAGTGTTGGATAGCCCATTTATTGAGGAAGGCTATAAGCTATTATCTATGTATTCCTACGGCAACAGGAACCACGCGGCTGAAATCGCGCGGTCAGCTAGTAAATAAATAAATTGACTTTAAAATTCTCTAAAATGTAAACATGACTGGTAAAACGATGCAAGTGAACCTATGAGCGCCGGCATATTGGTTTTGGCTGCTATGGCAAGGGCCTATCTCTTTACCCTTACTGCGGTTTTGTGACATGCGGTAGATGGACAAAAAAAATCGAGGCAATGGAAAAACTTTTATACTTAAACACTAAGTAGATAAGTAATAGTTGCTACTTCAATAAATTTAAAAGTTCATTTGTCTCAGTATACAGTTAGTTATCCAACTCTTCGCAATACAAGTCAAGGAGGCACTCAAACGGAACGAAACAATAAAGTTGGAAAAATTACAACTCGACTCGATAAATAGCTGTCGCCGTTTCAGTTGCACTTCGCAACTTGCAACTTAGTTCGCGTTGCCTTTAATCATAATAAATTGGTTCCGCAACTTTGTGTCTTGGGTCCGTGATTAGGGTTTGGGCACAATAACAGCAATGTATTAAAAAAATATATCCATCGATAGGTGATGTTTTAGTAAGTGAAAACACGTCGTACAAGAATTTTGAAAACATCATAAGAAAATTTTGTTTAATAACTAAACTGCTGAACCAACTTTTGTAGAGCTTGTAGTTTTAATTCGAGAGAAGATATTTCTCTTAAATAATTTGATAAGAATAAAAATATTATTCTTATCAAAAAAAAAAAACATGCAATCATAATAAAATCATCACTTTTAGCTTCTTTATACTAAATAATATATATAGCTAAACTTTGTCGTTTTCACCATATAATACAAGTATCTAGATATTATATTATTACTATATTTATTTAGGTGCGATCGGAACCCTAAGTTGTAACTTTAATTGTAAGGTTTCAACTTATTATCAGCATAATTATCAAAACCTGACGTTTCAAAAGAAGTTGAAAACTAAATCTACTTGATAAACTCATAGATTAATTTGACTTTAACTTTTGACTATTGTTTAAAATTTTTATGTAAACTCCTCTTCCTAGTCGAGTTCTATGTTCTAGCATGTTGAATATGATTAAAAGTGCATCACAAACTTCTCGCATCTTTTAGTGTTCAAGACCTAAAACTAATTTTACGGCAACTTGCGAACTTGCTAAGGCGAGACAAGTTGCGTTTCGCAGCGGTTTTCGATGAGCCCCCGGCAACTTCCGCGTTTAACCCTCGCTCGGGCTGGCTCCTGTTGGCAACTAGCAACTTCAAACATTTCAACGGCAAACATAAATGCATTACGCTAAATTGTAAACCTAAACAGGTCAAAGGGAGCTTTAGTTTGCTAATGGTGGCTAGTGATGAATTTAGACTGTTGGTTGTCACTGTATGGCTATCATACAGTTTGTTGCAAAATTTATTTTGTAGGTATTGAATTTGAAGTACTTACTCTTTTATAAACTGTGTAGGTAAGTATTTACAATACTAATCCAATAATTATTATGTATATTGGAAAAAAAAATTCTTCCCAGTGTACTTTCCCCAATGTACGATAATTTTATTGGATCAGCAGACACATTTTACACAGGCAGTAAAACTATAAGAAATTATAATGATGTTATCAATTTTAAATTATAATACTGTATAATTTTTTTTTTTAAATCAACTGTTGTGTTTCTGACCGGCTCTTTTCAGCAGAATCTGCCTTCCGAACTGGTGGTAGATTCATCACAAATGGTCAACTGACGTTTGCAAATGTGCTTGTAAAGTGAGCCTAATAGAAATAAATGAATTTTGAATAAGACGTGACTAATAAATAAATTTTGATAGACAAAATAATTTTGTACTCAATCGTAAACTGTACGTTAGTTACTATAATCCAAACCATTTGTTACTGTATACGTCACGTCATCAACCCATATTCGGCTCATTGATGAGCTCGAGTCTCCTCTCTGAATGAGAGGGGTTAGGCCAATAGTCCACCACGCTGGCCCAATGCGGATTGGCAGACTTCACACACGCAGAGAATTAAGATAATTCTCTGGTATGCAGGTTTCCTCACGATGTTTTCCTTCACCGATTGAGACGTGTGATATTTAATTTCTTAAAATGCACACAACTGAAAAGTTGGAGGTGCATGCCCCGGACCGGATTCAAACCCACACCCTCCGGAATCGGCAGAGTTCACGGCTCTGTACATTCATTGGGAATAATAAATAAACTAAGAAACTATAAAATCTTAATTATTTATTAAATACAAATTGTAAACAACTATTTTAAATTTGTTTTTCTGATTTTCTTCATTCTCTCTCAAGTAATTAATGAACCATTTAAGTCAAAAAGAATAAGAAGCTATGTTCGCAAATATACTTAGTAATAAAGTTTAAAGCGCTTTCGGTTTATTATAAGCGATCAACCTTCAACATCAAATCTAAGATATAACACGTGAAATTGCAAAATGATTTTATTTACGAACATGGAAAACGTTACCCATCTGTACGTTTAATAAACTGCAGTTTCATTGTGTTTTGTGAAAATGAAAGGGAATTTCCCGCTGTGTATTTACGCGTCCATCATCAATGCGTTGTAAAGCCTTTGTATATGATGATAGGGAAATGACTTTTAAGTTTGTGTGAAAGGTTTTTTGGAAGTAACTAAATATGACAGATGATCGGTTCCTTGGTACCCATTGTTGTGAGACGTAATTGTTTCCTACAAAAGTGGTTATTGCTTTTTAGGATAAAGGCCAAACGATTCAGAAATATCTTTTGACAAATAGATTTAATTTTTTTTTTCTATTGATCTTAGATATTCATATAGATACGAGAGCTAGATAGAAACAAAGAAACAAGCGTTACTTGGCCAAGGTTCACTATAATTAATGAACAATATTTTTGATATTTTCTGAATAAACCAAATTAAAAATGAATGCAGGAAGACCACTAATTCCTTATAACCGACAACCTTTTTATTTATACGTTTATTCCAAAACGTTTGGATCCTAAGAGTTGGTGACTTTCAAATGTTTATTTGCAAAGATTATTCCACTACGATTATAATAAATCGTCAGGGTATTTGTTGTTGGTTTTCCTATTAAATAATCTAACTCATAGCAAATATTATAATTAAAAAATTGATTGTTATTGCTATAACGATGTTCTCTCCCCACCATTCAACCCCTCTCCGAGCGCGCCATACGAGCGCGCGTCACGCAGCCGCTTCGCAGTTTGGATCGTGTCGCGATGCAAGAACCAGCTCATGACTAAGGTTCGAAACTAGTCGGGCATACTCCGACATAATACCACGTGAGTTTTAGCCGTGTTTCATAATCAATTAATATGAATAACACTCACGATAGTTTAAATTCTAAAATAATGATGAGGCATATAGGTACTTACATTCTGCGTACACTTTGTTAAACACTTGGAAATCGTCCATATTGACAAGTAGGACAGTTGTTTTTACAACCGCTTCGAGGGAAGACCCGCCCGCGTACAAGACTTGCTTCATATTGTCCAAGGCCTGCCTAGTTTGGGCCTCCGCCCCGCCGGCCACCAGCCGGGCCTCCGGGTCCAAACCCAACACTCCTACCACATCCACAACGAATAATCACCGCAATATTAAATTATTCCAAAATACATACATTTTCAGTTTACTAATTATGTAATATTCATTACCTAATTAGTAGAGCTTCTACACTTCAATATAAAATGTACTAAAATCAATAACTCAATGTTATATTAAAGAGTTACAGAAACTTGCGATACGTACTAACTTTGGCAACTAAATTTGCCACAAGTTGCCAACACGCAAAGCTGCCGTACCGCAAAGTTATCAAGTTGCAAAGTTGTCTACAAGACAAGTTGCGTGCTTGCAGCGGTTTTTGATGAGTGCTAGCAGTAACCGCTGGTAATTTCGTTTGGCAACTCAAATTCATAAATTCAAGTTTAAAAATTGCAGTGCAACAATCACAATTCCAAGTGAAACGTTTTGCAAACAGTGAAAAATTAGCAATAAGCCAACGTTTCATCATCATCATCGTCATCATTATCAGCCGATGGACGTCCACCGCTGGACATAGGCCTCTTGTATAAACATTACGGTCTCGAGCTGCCAGCATCCAGCGGCTCTCTGCAACCCGACTGATGTCCTCGGTCCATCTAATGGTTGGTCGATCAACACTGCTCTTTCCGGTGCGAGGGTCGCCATTCCAGCATTGTTAAGGAAACTCGAAATTGTAGACGAGTATGTATCACCGTCCAGTTAGGTACTCGTATGCCCAACTCCGAGAAGATAAGAAAACTAAATATTTCCCAGCCTGACTCTTGGCTTCATGATCCTAATAGGCTAACTATTGGACCAAATAGGTCGTTCAATTGGTATTTAGACTTAATAAGTATATAAAATTAGTTAGAAATCTACAAGAGTAAGTTCAAGTTAATTAATTTCACCTACGTAAAGCTTTGGTCGTTAGTAAGTATAGGTAAGATAGAGAAGTAAAAACCACAGTAAAACAACCTAGCTTAGTCCTAAAAACCCAGGATATGAAAAATCCCAAAAAAACTCAACTTGTTCCTTTCTTTTTCTGTAACAGATTATCCCATTAAGCGGAATCGTTAATTAAAAGCGACAAAAGCAAATCGAGGGTCCGAAGCTAATAAGATCATTTTTTTGATCGGCCCTCAGTTCATTTAATTACGGATAATCTTTACACGTGCCCGTCGACGGTGTTAACGAGACTTTTTCTGCTAACTTGGATGGATTACCATGAAACACAAACATAGCCTTCTGTTTTATAGGTAAGTGTTTTGTTTTATGTAACAATCTTTGTTAAGCCCAAATCCGGACTTGTTTATATTTCTATTTTTGTTTTATTCTTTACACGTAAGCCCTTGACTACAATCTAACTTGATCGTTAGAGATGATGCAATTCTTATCGCCGCGTTGCAACGCTATAAGAAACTAAAACAATATAAGGCGTAGGAAAACCACACCCATTTCGGTTACTACACTTACTTATACTTGTCGGTAGGGTGGTAACTAGCCACGGCCGAATCCTCCTACCAGCCAGATCTGGACCAATTAAGAAAACCTTAATCGGCCAGATCGAACCCAGGAACTCCGTTTTGTAAATACACCGTGCATACCATTGCGCCACGTCAATAAATTTTGTTAGAAGAAAGAAAGTCTCAGTATTTATTAGTCCAGGAATCGTACCCAGGACCTTTTGATTCGAAATTTACATTGGTTAACCACTGGACCAATGAGGCAGAACTTATTTTACGTAATGGAAATAAGAAAATTCATCATTATCATCTTATTTAACAGCCTGAAAATTCCTTCATTCATTCGCACGAGAGCATTTTTAACTGACGTTAAAAAAGCGTTCAAATACAACAAATGTATTTAAAAGTAAATGTTCACAAGACAGCGTTTTTAAAAACACGACGTGCTCAATCGCACGAGAGTTAATAAGGCGATTTTATTAAGTTCTCCATTTTATTCATGGTTTATTTCCAATGAGCAAAATTGAAAATGCAACTCGGCTCGATAAAAAAACGCTTTAAAAACGCTATCGTGTGAAAATATACTTGGGAATGCATTTGTTGTATTTGAACGCTTTTTTGAGGCCTTATAGGAGAGGAAATATGTAAATAACAATAAGAAGGCAATTGCGCATAAAATATTTAAAATGACATTTCAAAATTAATTTTTATAACTGAGGTTTTTGAAATAATAACGTCTAACTTCGGCTTAAAATTAACAGAATGCTGCAAATTCACAAAGGAAATTCTAGAAGATGCATTTCCCGAGAAAAATAACCTGTTTACTGAAGCATTTGAGGAAATAAATTCAGTAAATGTGCATTTTAAAATAGACTCCAGCTGAAAGAGATGGCTTCATACAAGTTTGGTTAGAGTAAGCAGGACAAAGCATGGGATAACGGATCTAGGGCGGATCTTAAACTAATTTACTTGCAGTAAAAGTTCCAATTATTTTTTTCGTTCGTATTTTATGACGATTGAAGTATTTTAAGTACAAAAATGTACAAAAAATGCCAACACAGATAACATACACATACCATTACATTAGTGATAACAACAGCATAGTGTAACTATAGCCGATAAATCATAAAGATTTAGAATTTGAAGACAGTTTTTTCTTTCAGAAACGGCTTTAATTAAGACGTCACTGGATTGGCACCGCCTTCAAAGTGATCAGAAAGGTAACACAAGGAGAAGGAGAATCCTGATAGCCCAGTGGATATGAACCCTGCCTCCGATTCCGTAGGGTGTGGGTTTGAATCCGCTCCGGGGCATGCACCTCATACTTTTCAGTGGTGTGCATTTTAAGAAATTAAATATCACGTGTCTCAAACGGTGAAACAAAACATCGTGAGGAAACCTGCATACCAGAAAATTTTCTTAATTCTCTGCGTGTGTGAAGTCTGCCAATCCACATTGGGCCAGCGTGGTAGACTATTGGCCCTGTAATCCTTCTCGATGTGAATTTGGAGACTTCGGCCGTGGCTAGTTACTACCCAACCGGCAAAGACGTACCACTAAGTGATTTAGCGTCGTGTCGATGTCGTGTAGAAGCGGGCAGGGGTGTGGATTCTCATCCTCCTTCTAACAAGGTAGCCGGCTACCATCTTAGATTGCATCATCACTTACCATCAGGTAAGATTGTAGTCGAGGGCTAATTGGTAAAGAATATATAAAAAAGGTGTTTTTACAATGTTTTTTAAGAAAGGCATTTTAGGGTTGGATAGATCCTTTTTACTACTAAGCTTAATCCATGTTACAAAAACTCCATCCTAGGAAGTAAATGCTAATAAAAAATTATGCAACCAAAAGTTTAAAACCTCAAATTATGAACGAGACCGCTAAAATCGGAACCATCACGTCCGAGCGCTTCTGTGGCTGAAAGTATTTTATTTTTAGCTTATTTTCTGTAACTTTGAGCTAAGCAAATGGTGCCTGTCAACCGCGGCACGAAACTGGGTTATGTCACTGTAAAGGCGGTTCACACTAATTGCGCGACGCTGCTTGTTGCTAAAACACTCTTCGTACATTTAAAATTACTGTCAATTTGCTGTGTGCTGTTTAAATGTATATCGTTGCAATTATAAACAATCGATGAGATGTAGTAAGCTGAAGTGGCAATGGGCAGGCCACATAGTTCGAAGAGCCGATGGACGTTGGGGTCCCAAGGTGCTGGAACGGCGACCCCGCACTGGAAAGCGCAGTGTTGGTTGACCCTCCACTAGGTGGACCGAGGATATCAAGCGGGTTGCAGGGAGCCGCTGGATGCTGGCGGCTCGAGACCGATGTGCTTGGAGGTCCATGCAAGAGGCCTATGTCCAGCAGTGGACGTCTACCGGCTGATATGGTGGTAAGGTAAGGTAGGATGAGATGTAATCGATTTATTAAACGAACAAAAGTGTTACTAAACATTCTCAAACTCAGGGATTACCTCCTTTGTAGTTACTAAACTATTACATGAACTGTTGCAAAATTAACTATTATTTGATAGTTGTCAAAATTACTAAAGAAACTAAAGAATGTAAAAAAGAATGATTTTTTCTAGTTTCCTGTATACGCTTTAAATTGTTGGACCATAATAATTTTATATCTAACTTAGTAACTTTGTTGAAATAACAATACATATAACAAACACATTTTATCTTCGTTTTATGTTAAAAATACCTCGAGGGATTAAGTTACTTTTGTACATTCTTCTTCACGAAAGCCGTGATAGCCCAGTGGATATGACCTCTGTCATCCCGGAGGGGGTAGGTTCAAATCCGGTCCGGGGCATACACCTCCAACGTTTCAGTTATGTGCATTTTAAGAAATTAAATATCTCATGTCTCAAACGGTGAAGGAAAAACATCGTGAGGAAACCTATATACCTGAGAATTTTCTTAATTTTCTACGTGTGTGAAATCTGCCAACGCCCATTGGGCCAGTGTGGTAGACTATTTGGCCTAATCTCTCTCATTCTGAGAGGAGACTCACTGTTAGAATTGAGCCGAATATTGGTTGATGATGATGATGACACTCTTCTTTCGTACCTAAAGAAAGACACGCAATATCTACTTGTGAATAGATACGTAATGTATAGTCGCGTCGTCCCGCCACCAATGTAACTTGACCTTTACATTTAAAACGCAAGAGCCAGGCTTTCTGTATTCGCCGGACGCCAAGTAACGTTTTGTTAGGACGTTAGTTTTGACATAAAAGGCCTTTTAAGATTTGGCACGTCCAAAACTGTTAGCGTCTTCATTCCAAAGGGCAATAAAGATATTTCCACAAAAGCCTTCTATTATTCCTTTATTTTCCTGTTGTATTTCAGAGTTGTTATACAAACAACGGAGGCTTTCGTGACAACAACAACTATTTTGTGAAAGTCCAATTGGTCTTTAATATAAAAGTTAAGATAAATAAGGATTGTTCCATACTGACGTTTGTTTAGCTTAGACTTTTGTTAAAGGTAGCAACGCAAAAGCATATTGTGATGACGTCAACATGCCAATAGTCCATTGCAAGGCTAAGCCTCTCTTCTTATAGCCGAGGGAATTTGGAGTTTGGACCCACCATTCTGTTTAATTGCAGGTTAGTAGTATAATTCCCTTCTGGCGCCTGTGTCGGGCCATAAAAAATGAAAACCTTATCATCAGGCATGAATAAAAGCAATGATAAGGTAGGTATAGCAAATTGAAAAGTCATTTAGGACAGTCAAAAGCAAACCTATTTACCTTAAAAATGCGCTTTTTATTAACCTATTTGCCATTAAGTAAATTACTAAACTCCGTGTTCCTTTTTCCCAATTGTAATTAAAAACTAACTTAAGTTGCACTTACAAACCGTTATAGTTAGTTGAAAGTTCTATTATTACAAGAAAGCAGCTACGGTATATAAAATGAAGTGAACCGATCCTTTTTAATGAAAATGTTAAGTGAGTTCGTCCGTCTTCATATAGACATACAAAAAGTTCCATCTCTTTCCATTTATAATTTTCTTTGAGAAATGTATTAGATTTTAAAAATATTCTCTTTACCAAGATAATGGTTTATAGTGGTATAATGGCTATTTTGTGCACTCGTGGATCATGAATGTTCTATTTGGGTTGGACTCGAGACGATCTATATTCTTTATACATTAAAATCTAAATCATAAATGACTATTACACGCGCTGTGGTTTTACCCGAAATACGGGGATAAAATATGGACTGTTACTCGCTGATAATATAGTTCTACACTGTTGAAGTTATTCCAGTAGTTTTGGAGCATATTTCTAACAAACAAACAAAAATAAAATCTTATCGCTTATTATTTTAGATTAGACCACCAACACATACACAAGATACTAAACCATACACATACATGCTTTTACAACTTTTTTGTCTGGCTGTCTGTCTCTCTGTTTGTCCGGGCTAACCTTTGGAACGGCTGAACTGATTTATCGGGACTTTCATTGGTAGATAAGAGAGATTATGCAGCAATGTATAGGCTACGTTATGGCCCGAAAAACAAAAAAATATTTCTTTTTTTTTATTCATTACAAGTTAACCCTTGACTTCAATCTCACCTGATGATAAGTGATGATGCAATCTAAAATGGAAGCGGGCTATCTTGTTAGGAGGAGGATGAAAATCTACAATTCCTTTGGTTTTTACAAGACATCGTACCGGAACGCTAAATCACTGCGAAATTCCTGCTTGCTGCCGTCCTCTAGTTGAAAATATAAAAAAAATAGATAAAAAATGACATTTTAAATGATCACCCGAGTCAGTCGGGGCACATCAAGGGAGCTATTTGTGCTCATTAACGCGAAGATCACAGGGAAGCCATAAGTGCCTCACAATAGCCTGTAGGTGCTTTGAACTACGGATTTAGATACAAAATTAACCAATTATTTTCAGCGATTTAATAAGAGACGGCAGAATAATGATCCAATTTAACAGAGATTTAGTTTTCAATTATATTAGGTACATTAGTTTTTACATTTTTACATTACAAAAACCGATGCAATGATTTTTCTAGTAGAAACAGAATATTTAAATGCGTTTTGTATAAAATAAAGCTGATTTAATTATTAAAGTCAATCTAAACTAAATAAGATAAAATTTTCAAATAAAGTGATACAGTTTATTTAGAATACAGTGAGTTTTAATTTTGTCATTATTTGCTTTAATATTGCAAGCCATAGAATGGAGATGATGACTAGGTTAGTATTGATTTTTTTGAGAAATTTGGGTAAATATGGTCAATATTAACTAATTAATATAAAAAAAACAAAGATTGACTGGATGTTTGCAAAATAAATAAGATTATAAAATTTCAAAATTGACTAACATTTTTTTAATCGTAATTAGATAAAAATTTTTAGCTTTGAACGTGACATTTTTAATATGTAAACTATAAACATAAACGCACAAATAACAAAGGTATTCGTAATTTTGTTTGAACGCCCATACATATCTTACGATCAGCGAATCAACGATGTCATTAATTCGTGCCATTTTTTGATTTTTATATCAAAATTAAGTGTTTAAATGTCCCGCTTTCGGGACCGCCAAATTCGGGACGCCTGGCAACGCTGACCCGAAGCCTCATAGGCCACTGGACTAGCGAGGCAAGACTGTAAAAGTATATTCCACGAAATAATGATAATATTTTTTTGCATTTGCAAGACACAGGCAATTTAGATAAAAGGAATCGAAAGAACCAACCATTAGCATTCTAATATTTTTAATTAAGAAACTGTATTTACATTTTACATTGGAACAGAGAATAAATTATTGCTTCGTATTTACATTTGCAATTCTGTATTTTGCAATTGCCCTTTTTTTCTTTCTTGATAAGGTTTTTGCGGTATGTTTTAATTTGTTATTTTAAAAGTAAAATGCAGTGTCGTCTGTGCGCTACAGTTGTAGCTTGTTTTCAGTACATTTATTTTTATGTTTATTAAAATGACGTCTGGCAAATGTCTGTATTTACTAGCTACTGCGCGTGGCTTTGGTATTAAGGCTTATATAAATACTAGCAGACACTGCGCGGTTTCACCCGCGTGGTTCCCGCTCACGTAGGAATTAGGGATAAAATATAGCCTACAGCCTTTCTCGAGGCTATCTAACACTGAAACAATTTTTCAATTCAGACTAGTAGTTCCTGAGATTAGCGCGTTCAAACAAACAAAATCTTCAGCTTTATAATATTCGGCTTAAAAATACCGGTCGTAAAGAAATTAGACAGAAGTAAAGTACTAAACTAAAACTTACGAAAACTTACGCAAGTAAGTGACAAGTCTTAGTCTAGCAAATTCTCATTATGAAACTTTATGGATTTTTTAATTAGAAATAAGTACAAATAATTATTTTTAACGACTCTAACTCCTCAATATTTGTAATCGAATGAGCAATGAGCAATGTCAAAGTTGAAGTTAAAATTCATTTACAAGGACTCTTTTGAAACGTCAGGTACTCCTAATATTTAGTATAATTGGAGATATTAAAAACAAAATGACCAAGGACTACTAATTCCGAAAGTTCGACCAATATTTTTCAAGAAATTTCAATTTTGAACCCTGATTCCTCGTCGAGTCCGTTCCGATAACCATAGAGCTACTAAGACTTTAATAAAGTGGATTCCATATATAAATATTTTATAGCAACTAAATCTTTCTCATAGCTAATCAGGAAATGTATCAAGAGGTTTAATTAGTCTGAGTGGGACAGTATAAACTATTAATCCATTATCTCCGTCATCGTGCCAGTCTGGTTATTGTGTCGTATTGCTGTTTACGCCATTTTAATGGCGACGGACGAGACGAACTGGAGCGTCTTCTATGGCGTATCAGTTGTATTATCTAGAAATATTATATAACATTTTATTACTATGTTTTTTTTTGTTCTTTACAAGTTAGCCCTTGACTACAATCTCACCTGATGGTAAGTGATGATGCAGTCTAAAATGGAAGCGGGCTAACTTGTCAAGGAGGAGGATGAAAATCACCCCTTTCGGTTTCTACACGGCATCGTACCGGAATGCTAAATCGCTTGGCGGTACGTCTTTGCCGGTAGGGTGGTAACTAGCCACGGCCGAAGCCTCCCACCAGCCAGACCTGGACAAATTAAGGAAATCTCAATCTGCCCAGCCGGGGATCGAACCCAAGACCTCCGTCTTGTAAATCCACCGCGCATACCACTGCGCCACGGAGGCCGTCAAAATGTTTCAGTTAAGTTATTTTTAAATGACACGTGATAGTCCAGTAGCCTCTGCCTTCGATTCGGAGGGCGTAGGTTCGTATAGGTAGGTACCTCCAACCTTTCAGTTATATGCATTTTAAGAAATTAAATATCACGTGTGTCAAAAGGTGAAGGAAAACATCGTGAGAGAACCTGCATACCTGGGAATTTTCTTAATTCTCTGCGTGTGGGAAGTCTGCCAATCCGCATTGGGCCAGCGTGGTGAACTATTGGCCTAATCCATCTGATTCTGAGGAGACTCGTGCTCAGCTGTGAGCCGAATGTGGGTTGCTAATGATGATGATGAACTTATTTTTAAAAGTCCTTACTTCATAGGGTTTCCCTTTGAAGTAAGGAATTTTATATACGGAATTCTTATAGGATCACTTTGTTGTCTGTCTGTCAGTCTATCTGTCTGTGTATCATTATGTTTGTCTGTCTGAATAGTTGCCTGTCCGTCTATCTATCAACACCCTACATGTGTGAAGGTATTGCGTTGAAATTAAAACCATATAATACTCTTAAAAATCATAGCCTAAGTCCACAGCCCCGTGAAACTGTAAAAAGTTCAAACTTTTAAGTTAACGTTCAAAAAAAATACAAGCCGTGTAAGCCGCAAGCAACAAATAGTTAGATACTTTCAAGCTAATCTAAATTTATACTTTAAATTTATTTATTTATAACACCAAAGCAACTTAGAAATATTTTCTTGGACGTAAGTAAAGTTCATTGCCCGATCCAGTATGCCTAACGATATTAGTCCAGTAATTTTAGATATTTTAAACTCCAATCTGGGGAATAGTTACAAACGTCAAAAGGTCACGAAAATCAGTTGCTCGCAAATATTTCGCGACCTATTGCTCGGAGGTCAATAGAGATGATTATAAAAAATGTTCCTCATAAAATTATCTATAAAAAATATATCTTAAAGTTTTTCTGTAAAATTAACCATTTCCGAATTTTTAACTAATTTGTAACTTTTTTAGCCGGCACGATATCGACGTCGATTTTTCCATCTTCACAATAACACCGAAATAAAGGTGTATACAAAAATTCAGCTCAGTAGGATTTTTTTCCCAGATAAAACTTAATATTACTGGACTAGGTATATATCTAATGAAGAGAATAGACATCGAGCAATAGCGGCGGAGTAGTCCCAGTGCTATGCCCTTCGTCCCAATCGGTTGCGCCGCAATTGGTTGACATTAATTGTCTATATCTCCTCACGAGATCGTATGAGTCAAATTCGTAACCGCATAATCCGTAACCGCACAAGCTAATACCTGGACACGAGGCAGTAATATGCCAAGCGTAACTAGCTAAAACATTTAAAATAAATGACCAATAGCCGCATTATATTATAAGTTAACAGAATTTAGTGCATCATTAAATTCTATTAAATCCATTATAGTAGATCACGCGTGCCATAACCGTTAATAGGGTACACTATTTACGTCATTTTAATGGTACGGTACGAGCGTGACTCTGAGACACAAATGGTACGAGGCAGGAATTAACATCACTCCAAGATTAGATTTGGGATGATACTATAAATAACAATGAAATAAATACGAGATTAAATCACCATTCATTCGGAATCCTTACTCATTACTAGCGGACACGCGCGACTTTGTTTGCGTGGAATTCAGTTTCTCACATCCCGCGGGAATCGTGGATTTATCGGGATGAAATGTAGCCTATGTGTTAATACAGGGTATTATCTATCTTCGTTTTAAATTATAGCCAAATCGCTTTAATAGTTGCGGCGCTAAAGAGTAACAAACAAACATCCATACAAACTTTCGCGTTTATAATATTAGTAGGATGCTTACCTACATACACTTGTCTATTATATGTTGCCGTTTGTTTATTGGAAGAAGAAGGAAAACTTCTATTTGCCCTTAAAAGAGATTCTTGTGCTGTTTATGGATAGTTTTCGACTTACCATGGGGCCATCTTCTTGGCATTTATTATTAAAAGCGGCTAGTTGCCTCGACTGGTGACAGAAGGGCTGGCTCATTTTTTGTGCTAAGGATCAGCCTGGCTGTCCAGCGCGGAAATGCAGCCAGTATTCTGTAGTATAGGCAGGCATTCAGTTGCACAAACACCACGATATTAGTCATACTCATACGTCAATACTTGTAGGAGTAGCAGTACGCTTAAATCTGTCCAGCCTTTGAATGACAAACAAACCAGTACCTACGCGCATAATTGAGAACATTTTAAAAACTAAAACTTCGCAGTAAGGCAGTTCCATTTTCAAAAACAATACCACCAGTCGTGCGTATTAAATTATACCGAAAATATACCATATTTTAACCATCCTAAATTCACGGTAGGTAACTCCAACTTTTACTCTGAATATAATTGTAAAAATAATTCCAATTCCATTTAAAATTTCAGTAATTGGTTTAAGAGGAAACAAAATAACGGAACCGCTCGAATGTAACGAAATTTGAGAACGTCCGTTATTGTAATGGTCCGAGAGCCAGTGGGAGCCAGACATGCCTCATATTATAAACGTTCCAAAGTTAAGTAGTAATCATTTTGTTTGGACCGTGATGGCTTTGGACCTAAGCAGATTTTAAGAGTCCAGACTTTCAATTGTCCAACTTTAAAGCGCATTTTTTAAATAATTTTCGTTTCTTATTTTTATTTTATTAAAATTATTTAACAATAATTAACTTATGCTATTCTCTCGCTAAACTGTACAAGCAGTTTGTTGGCGAGTAGACGCTCATTATACTAGTTATTTATATTATTATTTAATAGCGGTCGCTCGCGACTTAGTCCGTATAGGACTTTTTTTTCACGAATCCCGCTGGAACCATGGATTTTTTCCGTTATGAAGAGTAGCCTATGTGTTAATCCAGAGTAATATATATCTATTTCCATTCCAAATTTTAGCCAAATCGCTTAAGTAGTAGCGGACTTAAAGAGTAACGAACATCCAAACAAACATCTAAACAAACAAACATACAAACTTTCCCGTTTATAACATTAGTAGGATATGATAGGCTATCTTAAAGATCATAATAATTATGACAAATCAAACCCCCAATCCAATAAATTTCGCGGCAACTCATCGAAAAACACCGGTATAGATTTTTAAAAAGAATTTTATGCGTGCCTAAAGATTTGCTACGAAGCTAATGGTCTAGCGACTGGAAACATGGTTCTTCTTGTACAGATTATTAAAAATAATATGTACTTGGTTAATTGAGGATCTAAAGCCTTAAAAAACCTGCTACCTTCCTAAGCCACCACGCTCTAAACCCTATATAATTGGCTAATTATAATTAAAATTAATAAAAAAGTACGGTATAAGTACGGTACGGTAAGTATAATAAAGTAAGCTTGCCGTACTTACAAAAATTAGTTAAAATGTGCTTATGGTAGGAGCGTAGGCTGACATCAAATTTTCAGCCTTCCTAAAATGAGGTAGTTCTGGCGATTGCATGCTCGCATTCTATAATGGTTTGGGCGGAACACAGGCAGCGGTTGGACCACGTGAAACTGTGTTCAGTTTTTCCTTTACTTGTTCTATTTAATGCGAGTGAAATTTTATATGCATATTTCGGGTAAATTTTGAGGTAATTATTTATTTATTTATTATTTATTTATTTATTAAGAATAAATTACAAAAAATAAAAAGGTAAATTAAACGGACAACCACAAAAATCACAAAGATTTGACCTTGGTGTCCATCTGCAACTAAGCTTAAAAATAACTTTAAGTATAATAATATTTTCTTAAAAATAACTTTAACTAAAATAATATTTTCTTAGAAATAACTTTAACAATAATATAGCATGAAGACAATTTTGTTACATTTTAGACTAAATTAAATTAATGACTAAATAAAATTAAATGTACTTAATATTTTATGTGAAATTCATAGGTATATACCTAACCTAACCTAACCTATAATTTTGACATGAAATACTGTTTTAATTTTTTTTTTATATTAATCTCGTTTACTGCATTAATTATGTTGGGAGGTATTTCATTAATAAATCGAGGAACTAGGTAAGCCGTCGTGCGTTCACCGTACGTATTGCTTGCTCGCTCGGTTTGCAGTCGGTTAGCCGACATCGCTCGAGTTTGTACAGGATGTTCTATATTTCGGATTATGTCTTTATTGAAAAACTCTTCTTTTAACAATGAATATTTGAATTGCATTTGTATCGGTAGTGTTTTACAATGCTTAAATAAACCCATCTCATTACTGGCGTAATTTATTTTAACCGAACTAGAAACAATTGTTTTAAGAATTTTTAATTGAAGTCTATATATATTGTTAAGGTACGTTTTATATGTACGACCATAGCTGCTGAGACCGTATTGTATATAAGAATGGGCAAAAGAGTTATATAGTATAAGTTTAGTTTTAAATGGAATACGGTTATTTAAAATAGTGATATTAGCAAGGAATTGTCTCAATCTCTTACAAACGTAATCGACATGAAGATTCCAATTTAATTTGTGGTCAATAGTCAATCCTAAGTAAGTGTAATGGTCAACAAATTCAACCACAGGACACGTACATCCATTCTGAATTGAGTTATGTAAGCACATATGGTCATGAGCTGTAATGGGTCTAAATGGTTGATATTTTAAGTATGGTGAGCGGATGTGAATTAGCTTGGTTTTTTTAGCGTTCAATACTAAACCAGCATCGTGGCACCACAAGGTCAATGTATTAAAGTCCTCCTGCAGTGTGTTACAAATCTTGTTGGGGTCACGGTCTGCGAACATGATGCAAGTATCATCCGCAAATTGATAACAGGTGCAGTGTTCGATGCAATTACTCATATCATTGACGTATGACAAAAAGTGCAATGGACCTAGGACGGAACCTTGAGCAGTGCCCTCACTAGCTGTTATGGTATAACTGTACTCATCACCCACTTTTACATTATATGTTCGATTACGGAGATAGTCCGCACACCACGCGAGCAGAGGCCCACGTATGCCGCAATTGTCAAGTTTAGTTTGCAGTTGAATGTGGTTCAGAGTATCAAAGGCGCGTGAAAAGTCAATGAATAATGCTAAAACGTGCTTTTTATTATTAAGGTATCCATTAATTTCGTCAGTAAATTTGGAAAGAAGGTTAGTTGTACCCTTTCCTGGTTGAAAACCATATTGATTATGATTATGATAAATTTCATACTGTTTTATTCTAATTTTGGCGAGTAAATGTTTTCTTGGCAATGCAGTAGGTATAGCTTAATATTTTGACCAGGCCAAATTTATGCTATTATAATAATTATTATCGAAATAAATTGTAGATGGTAGGTTAGGTTGGGGTTTTTGAAGTGAAAACTTGCGCTTTGAGTGTTTAATATATCCGTCATACTAGAGTCTATAGCTCAACGGTAAGGGCGGTCGGACTCATCATCGACGGGTGGTGGTTCCCCGCCCCGTTGGACTATTGTGGTACCCACTCCTAGTACAGTATTTCCTGACTTGTTGTAGGGGAATGGGAATATTGGTTATATTTAATATTTCTTAGCAATGGCAAATATGGCAAATATTCTTTATAAAAAAAATAATAATAAAAAAAATACATTATTTTTGCGTAAGTTTAACGGATAACGCAGCGCATGAAACATAAGCTCCCAAAAACAACAGCTCCCAAAAAATTTTAATAAAAAAAAATTCAACCGACTTCAAAAACAAAACATACTGACT
This sequence comes from Bicyclus anynana, assembly GCF_947172395.1. Lineage (NCBI taxonomy): Eukaryota > Metazoa > Arthropoda > Insecta > Lepidoptera > Nymphalidae > Bicyclus > Bicyclus anynana. Next base: position 15,813,671 of record NC_069092.1, on the reverse strand, counting down.
AAACTAAAAAGCGAAAAATAACGTCATACTAAGTTCTATCTATCATAATATAGAACATATTATGATAGAGATGAACTAATGATCAGTTTGAAGCTTTCTCTTCATCAATCGGTGCTAGTCCAATGATCGAAAAATGTATGTATGAATGTATGTAATCCAAAAAAAACAGTCCTTTTTTGAAGTCGGTTAAAAAGGAAAATTATTCTCTTACTTTTAATTAGTTTTCGCTCCTGTTTGTTATTTTTCATGTAGCACAAAATTAAATTATCACGTGTCTCAAACGGTGAAGAAAAAACACCATAAGGAAACCTGCATACCTGAGAATTTTCTTGATTATCTGCGTGTGTGAAATCTGCCAATTCGCATTGGGCCAGCGTGGTAGACTATTGGCCTAACCCCACTCATTCTGAGAGGAGACTCAAGCTCAGCAGTAGCCGAATATGGTAATGATGAGTAGGTTTATAATAACGAAAAAACACCCGTTATTTTGAACGAGTATTCCCTTCACAATAAAATATTTTCTGATGATTCAAAAAATATTTCTGGTTACTTCTTGAAGACGAAGCATGTGATCTTAAATTAAATAGGCTGTTGATTATATTTTTACTCAACATATAAACAAAATGTAAGTATTTATGTAAAGTAAATTTATGTGTCTTATAAATTAAAATTAAGTTTATAGAACGAAGAATATGAATATTTCATGAATACACAAAGTAAGATAATAACTTACAAAGAGATACGAGATATATTTTTCCGTGAAATAATTTCACTATTTAATAAATAAAACAGAAATGAAACAATAAATATACACTTGTTCCTTATTTTGTCCTCGTTGAGCGACACTTATATTCTGGGAAATGTAAAGCTTGCCGCGCATTGACCACTGTTGCATTGTTATTCAGATAAAATCTCTCGGATTTTTACAAAATATATTACGGAGAGTGTGCCAGGATAGCCCAGTGGTTATACCTCTGCCTTCGATTCCGGCGGGTGTGGGTTCGAATTCGGTCAGGGGCATGCACCTCCAACTTTTCAGTTGTGTGCATTTTAAGAAATTAAATATCACGTGTCTCAATCGGTGAAGCAGCATTGATGGATACTAGCTCTAAATCACTTCTTCTAATAAGAGAAACACTGGCCCTATCAAAGGTCCTTTCAAAAAGGCTTGTAAAATACATCGTTATAATTTTTTTTTAATTTCTACATACTGCTGAACAAAAATGGCCTCTAGCTAAATGTAAGTCCGTTACACCTTTTTATGTAAGAAGTGTCTTACATTGTGTCAATAGAATGTCGTAGTAGTGTTTAAATTAACGTCGCTAACGTTCCACTGGGAACCGTCGTAATGAGAAAGTGCGGTTTCTAACTGAACATAGGTGCCATAGAACGAGCTTGCGTAGCCAGACCTACCCTATGTTTTGTGGGCTCATCTCGGACCAAGGTGCGTTTGGGAACCTTGTAACTTTGATTTTAGGTTTTGAAATAATTATCATCAACATCATCATCATCATCATTGTCATATCAGCCGATGGACGTCGACTGCAGGACATAGGCCGTTTGTAGAGACTTCCAAACATCACGATACTGAGCCAGCGAATCCCTTCGATTCGCTTGATGTTAAATAATTATCACCATTATCTAATACTAGCGACTTCGTCCGCGTGGAATTCAGTTTTTCACAAATCCCGGGGGAACCATGCATTTTTCCGGGATGAAAAGTAGCCTAAGTGTTAATCCAGAGTAAAATCTATTTACATTTCAAATTTCAGCCAAATCGCTTCAATAGCTGCAGCGTAAAAGAGGAACAAACATACTTACATACTTACACACTATCAAACTTACACACGAACTTTCTCCTTTATAATATTAGTGTGATAACCTGACGTTTCTACACGTCGTGTGGTAACTAGCCACGGTCAAAGCCTCCCACCAGCCAAAAATTTTACTCTGGATTAACTCATAGACTACTTTTCATTCCGGATAAATGACGCGGACGATGTCACGGGCGTTCGCTAGTTATTCATAAAATGAGGTATGTGTGGCTACTGCATGCTCTCAGTCCACCGCGGAACGTCATGAATTTCGACCCAATGTTTCTTTTTATTTTTATTTACCTTTTCATCGTGAAAAATTTTAATTAGACCCTTGATTTTTCAACGTGTCACTCTGGGAGACTGTATAAGTAAGAATTATGACCCAATTATTTTTGTGTCTTGGTTCAATGTGAGGTCGTATATTTTTAGAATTTGTATTTTTTTTTCTTTAGAGAACTCGAGTTCATGACTTGCGATCTCACCTGCTGCCATTTTCACTAATTTTGACTTTTTTAACAACCTATTAAAACATCAAATCAATTGAGAAATGTCATTTACCTACTGTATGATATCCACGAAGAGTTGTTTGTAGGCACCGGATGACTTTTGTTACATAGAATCTCAATTACTGACATACGTCAAAGATAGTGAATAGACCAGCTGATCTTAATCGACGATGAAATGTATAATGTTATCGGAATCACTCGGAAGAGGTAAAGATAAATTGGATCTTGGAACAGAACATAGACTACTTTACATCCCAGAAAAATCTATGGTTCCGTTGGATTTGTAAAAAAACAGAATTTAACGTGGACAGAGTCACAGCCATACTTGTTAAATAAATGATATTTGGCGGCTTTCATGTATAGTGGTATGCGCGGTGGATTTACAAAACGTAGTCCCTAGGTTCTATTATGGCTGGTGGGAGCTATACTACCCTGCCAGCAAAAGATTTAGCGTTCTGGTACGATGTTGTGTAGAAACCGAAAGGGGTGTCGATTTTCATCCTCCTCCTAACAAGTTAGCCCACTTTCATCTTAGACTGCATCATCACTTACCATCAGGTGAGTTTGTAGTCAAGGGCTTTGGCAACATTGGTTTGCACAAACATCTTCTCATCCAAAAGTATTAGGTATATAAAACTAGCGAACGTTCGCGACTTCGTCCGCGTGGAAATCAGTTTTTAACAAATCGCGCGGGTACCATGGATTTTTCTGCGATCAAAAGAAGCTTAAGTGTTAATCCAGAGTAAAATATATTTCCCTTCCAAATTTTAGCCAAATCTCTACAGTAGCCGCAACGTAAAGAGGGAACAAACATACACACTTACACACACACACACAAACTTTTGCTTTTATTCGTAAGTATTAGTGTGATTATAAGATTCATCATCATCATCATCATCAACTTTTCGAAAAGACTACGAAAAGTTGAAGTTCCGTAAAGTTGAATCTTATACATAGTTCAGAATACTATTTCTATTTTGTGATATGAAAAGTTTTTTTTATCAAATTTAGTACTTACGTTAAAAATATAAAGCGAGTAGGTTGCCTAAAAATTTCACACACACTTAAACTTTCGCCTTTATAATAATTTTAAGAAATTAAATATCACGTGTCTCTAACGGTGATGGAAAAAAGTCGTGAGGAAATCTGCATACCAGAGAATTTTCTTAATTCTTTGCGTGTGTGAAGTCTACCAATCCAGCGTGGTAGACTATTGGCCTAACCCCTCTCATTCTGAGAGGAGACTCGAGCTCAGCAGTGAGGCGAATATGTGTTGATAATGATGAGTGTGATGCTATCTTTGCATCTTTGTACATATAAATTTAAGCCTCAATAGCTCAACGGTAAGAGCGGTTGGACTCATCATCGAGGGGTGGTGGTTCGATCCCCGCTCCGTCGGTCTATTGTCGTACCCACTCCTAGCACAGTCTTTCCTGACTAGTTGGAGGGGAATGGGAATATTGGTCATATTATAAAATATGGCAAATATTCTTTTTAAAAAAAAAAAAAAAAATGTAAAAAAAACCCTGTGATGGTGATATTAAAAAAAATATCCTTCGTATTTAGCAAACTGCACTCGCTGTGTCAAGTTTTCCTTTTTCGCAGTACACTTTTAGCGTCTTACCTTTTTACGAGCTCTTGAGCTTTTTAAAAGGCTTTACTGCGTCTAAAGGAAAAGTTTAGTACTTTAAAGGATAAACCTGTTTTAGTTTGAAACTCATGAAAGTTTTGTAGTTATATTTGAAATAAAAACTCGTTATGGTTTAAAATGACAATAGATAAAATAGAATGGCGACTGGCTCGGGAAGTTTACTTTGAATGATAAAAATGGCGCCCAAAAGTTTATTTAACCTACTAACTAGCAGACGCCCGCGACTTCGTCGGTGTAGAATTTAGTTTTTCACAAATTCCTCAAGAACCATGGATTTTTCCGGGATTAAAAGTGGCCTAAATGTTAATCCAGAGTAAAGTCTATTTTTATTCCGAATTTCAGCAAAATCGCTTCAGTAGTCACAACGTAAAGGAGGAAAAAACATATTTACACAGTTGCACACACACAAACTTTCGCCTTAAAAGGCTTATGACCAGCAGTGGACGTCTATCGGCTGATATTGATGATGATGTTAAGGTGGGTGCTTGATCAATCAGTAACTACTACTAGTTTTCAACCCATTTTGTTATTCAATGGCAAGTTAGCCTTTGACTGCGGTGTCATCAGATTTGTCAGCTGGTTAGTAACAACTCTTAATAACCTCGTTATCGATACAAGTTGGGAGGAGGGTAGATTAACCAAAGTTGTTACTAACCATTTGTTTTTTTTTTACTGTTGATAAATTAATAGTTATACAACTTAACAGCCGCAATGTCCTACAAATTGCGTGGTACATTATCTCGTTCCGACGCTCTGAAATTTTCATTTACTGGTAATTCAGTTAGCTACCAGAATCAAGAATTTTCCTGAATAAAAAATTTGATCGTCACATCAAGATGAAGTTACTCACGAAAAATTAGCTTGTTAGTAATCAGGTGTACAAAATGTTCTAGAGATCTTTTTTTTATTATTTACAAGTTAGCCCTTGACTACAATCACACCTGTATTACCTGATGGTAAGTGATGATGCAGTCTAAGATGGAAGCGGGCTAACTTTTTAGAAGGAGGATGAAAATTAACACTCCTTTCGGTTTCTACACGACATCGTACCGGAACGCTAAATTGCTTGGCGGTACGTTTTTGCCGATAGGGTGGTAACTAGCCACCGCCGAAGCCTCCCACCAGCCAAAAACGATCCCTGTCTATGAGTGTTTCTACGCGACATCGTAGCGGGACGCTACATCGCTTGGGAGTACATTTTTGTCGGTTGGGGTAACTAGCCACTGTCGACGCCTACCACCAGAACGGACCTCAGCCAATTTAGAAATTATAAAATCTTAAACTCACTTACCATCAGGTGAGATTATAGTCAAGGGTTAACTTGTACAGATAAAAAAAACTGGCCCCAAGCTGGGAATCCAAGACCTCTCTGTTGAGAACGACAGAACCACTAAAGAGGCCGAAGCCCATTTTTTGGCAAAGAGAGGGGTGTATTAACTTTGATGTGTCTGTCTGTCTGTCTGTCAGTCTGTCTGAGCTCCCGAACGAATGAAGCGATTTCAATTTAGTTTTTTTTGTATCCTTAGACATATTTGATGAAAATCAGTTAAGCCTTTTAAAAGTTGTGGGGTTTGAAGTGGGGAAGAATAAACGAATGTCTGCAAATATACTCGAGTGGAGTCACAAATGAACTGAAAGAAAATATTGTTGTCTTGATAGAGAGTGTTATTTTTAATAATTTCATGACCTTCAGGGGTTTTTAAAATTTTTTAATTTCATGTTTTTGAGTTACCTAAAATATGATTATACGTAAAAAAGATCTAGAAGAGATGTATCTTCTAATCTTTAACATTTTATTTAATTTTAATATTTTTGTTTAATCATTTGCTATTGAATTTATTTTTTTATATTTTGTCAATAATATTGTATTTGTAATATAAATTGTTGTATGCCAGAAATGGCTGAATACATTTGATTGTATGTGTTCTCAGCAAATAAAGAATTATAGAATACTAATCGCGCTAATCTCAGCAATTACAAAGTTCGATTTGAAAAATTATTTCAGTGTTAGATAGCCCATTTATCGAAGAAGGCAATAGGCTTTATATTATGCCCGTATTCTTACGGGAACGGGAACCACGCGGTCGAAACCGCGCGGCGTCAGCTAGTTATTAATATTCTTCGCAGCCTCCGGTACGCTACGCTATGCTACGCGGCACAACATTGCCTGTCGGGGTAGCCTGTGACCTTAAGTTCCTTCCATAGCTGCAAACTTGCCCTATCTTGAGGACTCATTAACTGAATTGCGGAAAGGATTTTCTATTTTAGTTGATATTTGTACTTTTTGTGCAAACCCTAGTTGAAATCCTATTTCACGCCACTGGTAATGAGTAAAGTTTCAAAATATCTAAACCTAAATTGACCCGAACTTTTACTTCAAGATTTTTATTAAGTAAAGAATTAAACATATAAGTAGGTCTCGATCTTACGTCTGTTATCTAGGTAAGAGTTAAAACTTAAAGACTATTGAAAAACAACTCGCTTGATTTTGTACCACTTCAAATTTACCAAATAAAATAATACTCCTACGCACCCGTATTACGTACCATTTTTATTCCTTAGTCACCCCTAAATTACAGCAAACAAAAAATTCTCAAATCAATTAAGCCATCTTTAACAAGACAAGCAAACAGAGTTTTAAGGGTACCCACGTCCCACAATATTATGCGATATATAAGACGTCAATAGTCATCTAAATTGATAACATACGGTCAGGAGATGAAGGCCTTAAGGTCTAAAAGCATTCAGAAAGGGTAGTATTAATAACTCACCATAAATCATCGAGATAAATAGCAGGATCGCATTCAGGACGTATGAATGCCACTTTATCCTTTTCAGATCCCCAGCCATCTTCTATATTTGTTACAACTATATTACTGCCGTACACTTTAACTTTATTGTTATATTTTACACCACTTATCTTTTTTTCTCATTATCACTATGTTTCATCTATACTAATTATTCGATTAACACCTAATTAGTCAACATTAGTGTTAATTATATAATTGAACACGATTAAATTACGGCCCGTCTACACTAGACCATGTGTCACAACTTATCTCTTTTAATAACCCTACCTGTCTTCACTAGAACTGTCAACATTCATTTAAGTTCTTAATCAACTACTTGACAAATAACGAAGTGACACTCTCGCCTGTTAAAATTAATGGCTCGTCATATATTATAAGCTCCTTCTGGGTGTCGTTCTGCTATTTTTATTTTGTCAGACATCCATTACACATAAATCGTTTGGGAAGTTTAGGGCGAGCGTGTGCAAGGATTAAGCCCGACATAATGCATTCGGTCTAAATTTAACTCAAAAAATATATCGTGTTTTCGATACGAATCCATTTAATCCTGATGAGCAAGTTTGTAAAGAAAATTTTGGTTAACTAATATATTTTTGAGCACAACTTTTTACACTAAAAAATCACTGCTAAGATTCTCACGCAAGTTTGCTGAATTCACGAAATATGTAGGCCCTATCGCGCTCGTCGGTACAGTTCGGCATTTTCGGGAGCGAAACACCGGCGCGCGTTCCACGCGTCCTCGTCTGAGCACTGCCCTGAAAGCACTGACTTACATAAGGGATCTGTCCTGTGCCAGAGAGTCTACCCGACAGAGAGGGAAGACGGCCCGGTGAGGGTTGTTAATAGTTTCGAGAGGGATGGAAGAAATTTTCGCATCCATCGGCGGTCCATTGAAAATCCACCGCTGAAAATCTTGTGTGAGGAACAATTAAAATGTACATAAATCTGAATGAGTTTCCTACTTATATCGGGATTAATGAATGTTTAATCCTTCCCCCAAATGGAGGCTCAACTATTTGTAATTACAGGGAGATGTTTAAATCCTTTATAATTAACAACTCAAAAATTCATGAATTCTGATTACGGACATAATAGAACGCACTCATTTGGCGAACATACGTACAATTAACCGAATGGGTAATGTTTAAATACGGATTATTTATGGATCCTGAATAAACACTGTGTTAGAGGGAAGATAATGGCTTTTCTAATTACGTATTACGGGGTTTGATAAAACCATTATTATAGTCATATTAATTAACAATGCTATATCAGAGATTGGCTTTAAATTATTTCGAGATAATTGCAGTATAATACTAATTATTATTCATATTAGTATATTATTTGCATATATGAGTACCTACCGAGTCTTGTGAAAACTCACGAATTCCATATTACTTTAGGTTCTCCGTTTGATTCCCAGCTAATTTATGTATTTAATATTTATATTTTTACATTGGCACAAATATTGTATTATTATTTTTAATATTCTTAATTTTATTAGGTTATTATTTATTTTTATTATTCTTTATTTTATTAGGTTATTTGATTCGTTCTTAAAAAATGCCCGTGGCTATCGCTATCCTCAGCCCAATTTCAACAACGGCTACTTCTTTAGACTTTTTTTTTATAAGTTGCGAGTATCCCTTGACTACAATCACACTTGATGGTAAGTGATGATTCAACCTAAAATGGAAGCGGGCTAACTTGATAAAATGAGGATGATATCCACACCCCTTTTAGTTTCTACACGTACGTCTTTGTCGGTGAGGTGGTAATTAGCCACGGCCGAAGCCTCCCACCATCCAGACCTGCAGGGTTGTTATGTAACTCGGTGTATTTCGAGTTATCGTTTTTCATCGTACTTTCGTAATTATGATCAACATATCATAACATTTCATAACATTTCAATGAAATAATCTTGGCTACGACATTTTACATCAAATGACAGTGATATTTTCGTTTAACGATCATCTAACATGATTATTTCAACGAAATTACATAAGTAACGGTTTTTTGTTGAAATAATCCTACTAACTTGCTACTAACACTTACTACTGCCACTTGACGTAAAATGAAGATATTTATGCAGATTCGTTGAAAATACGATGTTAGATGGTTGTATAACCGAAAATACGATAAAAACGATGTAGTGACTGATTGTTTGAATGGTTGGTCCAGCAGCCTATTATGTACACCGAGTTACATAATAGCCCTGCTGGAAAAATTAAGAAAAACTCAATCGGCCCAGCAGGGGATCGATCCCAGGACCTCCGTCTTGTAAATCCATCGGGCATACCACTGCGCTACGGAGGCCGTCAAAACAGGATAGTCAGAATGTGGTTTTAGTGCATAATGTTGAATACATTTTATATTTCCGTTCATTCAATTTACATATTTTGTATCGATGTAACTGTAAATGTTTTACATACTGCTAGCGCTCCAATATGATACCGCGTAGAAACTGTCGTATCTACGAGTAGGTATGGGTAAAATGAACCTTTTACCTCTTCCGAGTAAATGCACTTCCATCTTATACTCAGATCTGACATGAATTCCGGACCCCTAGCTTTTTAAGTTTACAAGTCTATAGTTTGATATTTTTTCTTGTGTCTGTGGTCCATATCAATGTTACTTGCCAAATTTCATAGTTCTAGGTCAACGGGTAGTACCCTATGAGTTTTGAATTCCATGGGAATGTCGAAATATGCGTTGAAATAAACGGCATTTTTATTTTACATAAACTTAGAAGTTTAATTTTTTTCACAACATCATGGGAAGTTTACGGTTACAGTTTAAATTACAACTTGATATCTTTATGGATTCCCGAAATAAAGGGTCTATAAGGGTTCCGTCTTTTTACTTATAAGGTAGAAAACCGAAAAAAGATGCTTATTATGAGACAATTGTGTATCGATATTGATTAATGGTTTTGCTCTATATATTAAAACATCGAGTAATAAAACGTGTCACGCGACCCTAATGAGATCCAATATCTTAATTCGCCCGCCGCTCCCCTTCGGGTCTTTGTTCGCGGCGAATCAGTCATTCTTATCGCCGTTGAAATTATTTCTCCTCATATCTTTTCAAAGGACGAACCGATCGATCTGTTACAGAGCTTGTATTATGTCTTTCGCTTGTATTATATGTTAATTCAGAGTAAGATCTATTTGAATTCCAAATTTCAGCCAAATCGCTTAAGTAGCCGCAGCACAGAACATACACACCAACTTTCACCTTTATAATATTAGTGTGTTTTTAACTGACTTCAAAAAAGGAGGAGGTTCTCACTTCGTCGGAAAGACAAACATATGTTTACCAATTATTTATATAAAAGAACAATAATTAGTTGTTAAACAATGTGCCTACTGTACTGACAAATATGTAGAAAGTTTCTCAAATCTAGTTTCGTTAAAAGCTTTATGTTCAAATAAATTTTCTTACCATTTATTCACAAAATAATAACTTTCGAAATGAGATAAAGCAACGCTTTCTGTTAGTGTATTTTGTATGAATATTAAAACGACTGAATCGGAATCGCCCCCCATTTAAAGTCGAATGATTAAATGGCTGACAGTTTTTGTTTCGTTGAGCTTTGGGATGTGTATGGAATAATTTATAACCCGAATCGTATTTTCATGAGGCTTAAGTGGCCTGGATATTGTAACGAACTTTATATTCCTATTGGATTTCGAAAATTATTGCGTAGGTATACGAGTGTGTATGTTTTTTTGATCATCGTTACATAGTATAAAATGAATGTAGTATTGTGTATATTAGCTTAGATCTTTTATTAAACTGATTTTAATGCAATTTTCAGCAATATATAGAGTGATTCATGAAGATGGTTTATTTATAACTAGCTGACGCCGCGTGGTTCCCGTTCCCGTAAGAATACGGGGATAATGTTATAAAATTACACTAATTACAGTAATTTTGGATTTCATTACTTTATTTTTTCTACAAATTGAAAACCATTTTGAATGTTTCATTTGAATCTTCAAAGCCTCGGTAAATATTATAATATCTATTTTGATACCTATATCGATTTTGATAAAAGACAATATTTTTTTTTAAATCATCATTGCATTCAACACAAATTTTATTATAATACTCGTAAGTGCTGAGTGTTGGGCGGCTGATACTTTGGGGTCCTGAGCCTAGACTACAAATCCGTCACTGGTTGCAGGTTATCAAGTAATCAATTTATGTGGCTTCGTATCATGAGGTCCGGTGTTCGACTACTGGGTCGAGCTGTAAAATAATGAGCTTTTCTTTTTTTTGATGTGAGAATTCTCAACCCGGAGAGAGGAATGTGTTACAACCCACGTCTCTCGGTGAGTTTTATTATCATTAATATCTATTAGTGATAGTAAAAGAGTTTAAAATTATCAACCTAACCCCGCCAAACCACATTGGCGTAGCTTGGTGGGTCGCAATTCCATATTCCCTCCTTAAGGACGAATGCCTAATGCCTAGCCCTTTAGTGGGCTATTTAAATAGGCTGCTAATGATGGTGATGATGATGCCACTTTATATCAAAATTCAAAAATTCAAAATTTATTTATTTCAAGCAGGCTCATTTTACAAGTACTTTTTATACGTCAGTTTGTAAAGATTCTACCACCGGTACGGAAGGCAGATTCTGCTGCGAAGAAACCGGCAAAAAACTCAACAGAAACTTTTTAAAAAAAAAACATACAATATTATAATTTACAATTGATGACAACATTACAATTTCTTATAGTTTTACTTCCTGTATGAAGGTGGGAGCTGATCCAACGGTCTCCAAGCATCCTTATCATTGAGAAACTCATCAATGGGAAAGTCTATGGTTCCCGCGGTATTTGAGTAAAGGCGAAAGTTTGTGTGTGTGTATGTTTAGAATGGAGATAAATTTTACTCTGGATTAACACATAAGCTACTTTTCATCGCGGAAAAATCCACGGCTCCCGCGGGATATGTGAAAAACTGAATGATGATGACTAGGTTTGAATATATTGATTTTTATAATCTATAAACATAAACGCACAAATAACAAAGATATTAGTAATTTTGTTTGAACGCCCATACAAACCTAACGATCAGCGAGCCAACGACGTCACTAAATCGTGCCATTTTGTATGGAGCGTTTTTCAGGGATTCGCGGCAGCGTCGCAAATCTGACCCTTTAAATCCCTGTAGCTCCGAAAATAATGATCACAGATACCCTGTTACTTTTACAAAATTGCTTTGCTATTAGTATACTCTTAATTTATATACAATTTAAAAAACTGTTATCATCCCTATTCCACGCGGAAGAAGTCGCTGACGTTCGCTATTATTGAATACTTTGCAAATTATTCAATATTCTAGGATCTTGTTAATCTACTCACGTAATCTTTAAAAAGGCGTTTTCATAACGAATAAGCCCCAGACTAGATATTAATAGAGTAACAAAGATTTAGTAAGCGCAGCCTCTCTAAAACTCATTAATTTGATTAAGAAAACCTATTAGTGCTAATAACTCGACGGCCTCCGCGAATAATACGAGAATTTTGGGGTTTGCATAAAATTAATTAAGTACCACCTTTGTGAGAAGATCCTCTTAAAATTAAACCAAAATATTTATACGGGAGGGTCACCCGCAATAATATTGATTTAGGCATTACTCACACATCTAGTTGGTGAATTGCCGTGTTTTGTATGAAACTAGCGACAAGGCGCGACTTTGCTTCCGATGAAATAATGTACTAGCATTTAGCTTAATCGTAAGTACGTATTTGTAACTGTTTAACTTAAGTAGGTACCTACGTTTGGCCGATCATTATCATTATCTACCTAAGTAGTAGAGCTTTTTGGGATAGAGCTCGTCCGGGGATGTTTTACCACCTTATTGTAAATATGCTTGTTTCTGTCAGCAATCAGCATTGCTGTGTTCCACTCTGAAGGGCACAGTTGCTGGAGCAAATACAAGCACCAGTTGCGTGCACAAATGACAAAGTTTATAACTATGGTAAGCGTTATAAGTAAAAATTATACAAAATAAAACCCTTCTTCAATTTTTATTCTTTACGAATTCCTATCGAACTCTTTTTAAAATGCCCCCTATTTTCGGAAGTATGGGGATACTGTGAATATATACTAGGCACTCATAGTATCAACGATAAAAACTGTCGCAATGTTTTAACCTTAGCTAGGCGATTAAGGTCGTGAGGAAAGCTGCTAAGGTAAACGGTTCTACAGTGGCAATGCAATTAAGAAGTAGTCTTTAATTAGCAGGTAGGTAATTGTAGTAATAATAGTAGGAAATAGTAGTAGGTATAAGTGTTACAATGATTTCAAGTTAGTAATTAAATAGGATAGAGATGGTAGGTTGGTTGTTACAATATTTAGTACCTACGAGTATACCTTTTTTTTTCACGCTGGGAAATGCTTTTACACATCTCCCTGTATGTATGTGTATGTATGTGGGCCTGCCACCGGCTGCGAGTCAGCCAGAATACCCACTAAAACCCAGCAAAGTTCCATCGCCTCGCCTGATGCCTGAGTTCCGGGAACAAAGATTAATCTTCCGCAACTTAGACAGCGGCGTCCGCCGAGGCAGACCCTCCACTGGGGATCTAAAGATCCCCTTGCTCCGTCTGTTGCGTACCAAGACAATAAGGTGCGACTTCCGACCCAAGGATCTTATATCTTGTCTGACGGTAGATTCCTCAAATCCACCACCCGGAGCTCCTCATTAGGGTGGTAGGCGGCGATCGTGGGCACGTCGCCTTCGACCTGCCCTACGGCGACCTACCTTATACCTACGCTAACTCTTGAACAACATTGTACAATATTGTACATAAATTGGTACCAAAATGATTGTCGTATTATACTACATACGTTGTTATAAATACTTTTTGGATTTAATTGCCGGATAAACAATAAAAATGCCTAAATTGCTAGTTTTCAAATTTTAAAATTTAATAAAATTTTTACTTCTACTCGCGATATCTCAGGTTGGTTTAAATAGTTAGATATGAAAAATACAAATTACTTTAAGTAATTTTGCGCCCAATGAGACTTAATCTTAATGTTAATTAGAAATAAAATAACCCTATGCTCGAAAAAAACATACCTTAATCGGTGTACTTTTTTTTAAACGAAAAAGTTGTGTTTTCAATTTTTTATTTTATTCAAATCAATATGAAAGAGCAATGTCTGAAGAAGTTTTGTAATTTTTTACAGATTTTTTAGAGGTGTAAGTAAGAAAAATACCGAATATAAGTACCGATTTGAGTTTTCTGCTTGCCTGTATAATTATGTCTTTTGCACGGAACTCATCTATAATTCTCTCAACTCATTCATCTATAATTCTATACATACTTATTACAATAATGAATATGTATGAACTTTTAAAATGTAACCCGGCGGGAATCAACTTTTATGGACTCTTCGCCGCTGGTGTTTAACTACTTTATCAAAGTCGAAGGGGTCGTATGTAAACCCACTATTATTTCAAAAATGAATTCGAATGTTTAAGGATAATTTCAAAGGGCAGATTTTACCAGGGGCCGGACAAAGCAAAGAATTTTATTGGCGGAAGTAATATTCTCAAAGAGAACCTTTAAGCACTGATTTCGATTTGATTTAGGATGGCTGCAGATAAAAGAATTGAATGTAGTTCTTTGTAACATGTGATATTAAACTTTAACGTTTGATACATACAAGGTTGCATTTAGACTGTAGACAGTTTTGTCAGAGTACACCAAAATAACCCGGACAATATGAGGGAGACGAATTTATAATTAACTGCAATCAACACTAGAGTATAGAATTTCGTGCATTCCGGACATTCGTGGAGGAAATATTTTAATTTTAAAAATGGCTCCAACTCAAAGGATTCCGAGTGTTTTATTCCCTTTGCCGGAGAGTCGAGCATGAGAAAAAATGTACGGAATTAATGACATTTCCTGGAATTTTGACATGAAAAATATTTGTCGCTGAGTATTTTTGTTTAAAATGCGGGGCACGAAGTTTTTTAAGTACTAGGTAATATGTTGATACTATGCCAGCTATTACTTAACGATGCACCCAGTTATATTACAGATATACAATAGATAGGTATGTTGTTGATTTTCTATGCATTGCAAACTATCTATACTATTGCAAAAATACATAAATAAATGTAAATTAAAATATTTAGGACTACTGTATGTAAGTTTGTATCCTGTATAATTTGTAATTGTTAAATTTTCTGAAGACTGTTTAGTTGAGTTCGTAAATAATTATTATTTTTGGTTTTTGTATTTTTTATAATTAATAAAATAATAAAAATATTGCAAACTATCAACATTAATAAGGCTAAATTACTTTTTATTACTATTTGTTTTTTATACCCGCCATAACCGCCAAAGCTATATTTATAAAACAAAATATTACTCATTATTCTAAAACTTTTCCTTATTTGTAGCTTAAATATACATTTCTAAATACAGTTATCGTGATAGTCCAGTGGATATGACCTCTGCCTCCGATTCCGGAGGGTGTGGGTACGAATCCTGTCCGGGGCATGCACCTCCAACTTTTCAGTTGTGTGCATTTAAAAAAAAAAAACAACACGTGTCTCAAACGGTGAAGGAAAACATCGTGAGGAACTGCACACCAGAGAATTTTCTTAATTCTCTGCGTGTGTGAAGTTTGTCAATCCGCATTAGGCCAGCGTGGTGGACTATTGGCCTTACCTCTCTCATTCTGAGAAGAGACTCAGAAGTGAGCCGAATGTGGGTTGATAACATAATACAATTTGTCTAAACAAATTTGACCAGAATCATAAGTATCATCACCTGTATGAAAAATCACATAATTATATTTTACAAGAATTGTTTCTTTGAATAAAATAAAAAAAATATTTAATGATTGTAAACCACTTGTTTTGTGAACTGTACCGGCGCGTGCTACGACAGATGTTAACATATGTTGTTTGTGCGTTGATGTTTATTTTTTTTAAGGGAAGACTCGAGACACTCCCCTCGGCTTTATTTATGTCACGAGAAATTAACTGTCGGCTAAGAACGCCATCGGAAGATAGAATTCCCTAATAGCCAAAACGTTATTAGCTTGGATTTACTTGGTCAACATATTTCTTTATTAAGATACTAGTAGACACCGCGCGGTTTCACCCGCGTGGTTCCCGTTCCCGAAAGAATACGGGGATAAAACATAGCCTTTCTCGATAAATGGGCTATCTAACACTGAATTATTTTTTTAAATCGGATCAGCAGTGAGATTAGCACGTTCAAACAACTGAACGTGTGGTGCTTAGAACCACCACACGTTAGCTTTTTTTGTCGCTGGAAAATGCTTTTAAGCATCCCGGAGACTGCACCGACAGGACTACTTAGTCTACGTCGGGGTATGTGGGACTCGCGGATACTTTTTTTTTTTTATTCTTTACAAGTTAGCCCTTGACTACAATCACACCTGATGGTAAGTGATGATGCAGTCTAAGATGAAAGCAGGCTAACTTGTTAGGAGGAGGATGAAAATCCACACCCCTTTCGGTTTCTACACGACATCGTACCGGAACGCTAAATCGCTTGGCGGTACGTCTTTGTCGGTAGGGTGGTAACTAGCCACGGCCGAAGCCTCCCACCAGCCAGACCTGGACCAATTAAGAAAACCTCAGCCCAGGCCCAGCCGGAACCGAACCCAGGACCTCCGTCTTGTAAATCCACCGCGCATACCACTGCGCCACGGAGGCCGTCAAAACTACCCACTAAAGCCCAGCGGAGCCAACTGTGTCTTATTTGGTATGTGAAAGGATAATAGTGGTAATAACCCACCATGCTACTCTTGGGCTTAGGATAGAAAGAAAGAAAGAAAGATCTTTATTTTTTAGTAATGCCACATAACAGATTATTCAATTTTAAATTAAATTATGGCTGATCTGTCCACTCAAACAGTGGAACAATATAAGGAAGAAACCTACAAAAAGGCCTCAACTCAGAATTTTGTCACATACTTCCTATAAAAAAAAGTATGCAGCACTGATTTTCGGGGATGATATTGTTTCATTATTTCACTTTTCAGCACCACCAACTTTCCAACCCGGGGAAGAAAATTTGCACTGATTTCTAGAAAAAAGTAAAGCTACTGAGCTTTTCTTATTTTTTTAACTCGACCCAGGATTCGAAGCCGAAGTTCGTAATCAGAAGCTACATGGGCTAACCACTGAACTAACCAGACAATTACGAAGCTATGAAACATAATATATATAGTATTTTTCAGATAGCATGGGTACGGTGACTATTCGTTTCACTCTTATAAGTTTGCCGCGATTCACGAGAATAGTACGTATTATGAATGTCATAACGCAACTGTCACCATGCTATCTGAAAAACATTTTAGTAGGTTTTTTGTCAGGTCTGGATAGCTAAGCATTTTAGAATCTACGGTTTCCTACGTAGTGTGGCACGAGTAATTAATTTTTCATAATGAGCATTCGCAAAATAACCTGTTTCTAGTCAATAATCGAATCTTTTACTTTTCGTTGTATGGCTTACTTAAATTGGCAATAATTCAACGTTAATTACCCTAATTGGATTTTAATACTCTGACAAAAGATTGAAAAGGAAGAAAATATTTTTAATGATCCCTCAATTTTTATATTAATTACTATAACCTAACTTTTTAATTAGAGCTTAAGGCATGAGCAAGCTACCAAAGAAGTGCTTAATAATAAATTAATTAAGATTTTCATTACATAAGCCACGGGCAAAAGTTACCTATTTTTTATAAAAAAGAATATTTGCCATAAAAATCTTTTTTTTATCACAAATACAATGTTCACCATTATCAGTCACCGATGGAGTCAACTAGTTTTTCGTGAAGACTTCCAGCATAAGAATAAAGATTACAAAAGTAAAAAGACGTACCGTCAAGCGACTTAGCGTTCCGGTACGATGTCGGGTAGAATCGAAAGGAGTGTGGATTTTCATCCATCAAGTTAGCCCGATTCCATCTTAGATTGCATTATCACTTACCATCAGGTGTGATTGTAATCAAGAGCTAAAAAGCAATTTAATTGTAATATCACTAATTAAGTTGCAGTCAGAAAAATAGTTTCCGTTTCAGTTAAGATGTTTGAAGTTTGCAATCTATTTAAGGGATATAAACGAGCCATAAATCTTGATTAATGCGAAACATCCACTCGCGCGAGTTCAAGGGACGTGTAGGGACGGTTAAAAATGTCTTTATTTTGACTCTACATCATAAGGGTGGCTATACATTTAAGACTAACGGACGCTCACGATTTCATCCGCGAAAAATTTGTTTTCTTCCCTTTTTTAACTATTTCATATTTTATTGAAATTAGTATATTAATTTCCATGAATATAATTACAAAAAATCCGGACAAGTGCAAATTGAATTCGCGTGAAGAGGGTTCCGAAGGATGTTCCATTATCATGTGTTTGAAATCTGAACCTCAAATTATTATTATTTAAATATAGGTATTCGACTATTCGTAGGTACTATGTTACAAAACTAAACATTAGTATTGATGAATAGGTTTTATAGTACCTAATTTATGTAAGTTGGTACGCACAATATTGAATGATTTATCATGTTAGTTAGAATTATGGAACAACATTATCGCCCTGTGATAAAGGCACCTAAATAAATTGAGTAGAGTTGTATTAATTACGAAGACTATTATCATTTTATACCAGATATCATTTTGTTATCTTAATTGGATTGATACTTTTAAATAATTAAAAACGTACAAGAAATGCACAAGAAAGTTAAATTAAATAATGAGACAAATTTGTCTTTTGAGTATTAGTATTAGTCTAAAATAAAGTCTTGCTTAGAGGCACCTAAGCAAGATTTTATTTTAGTTTCAATTTTAAATGAAAAACAAAACAATAAGACAAATATGTCTTTCTAGTATTAGTTGCCCTTATGTGGGGCTTTATTTTAGTTACAATTTTAAATGGACTTAACTTGAAATTTGTCTCAACATGTTCCAACTATAGATTTCGTGTGAAATACCTCAATTTGTCAACTCATACGGATTTACATTTTTCATTCCGAAAATAACACAAAAACGAATTAGGCCAGTCTTCATAATTAATAATGTTGAAAAGGTAAATAAATTTCAAAGCTTGGCAGTGGTATATTTTTTAAATTTAAGAAGATTTTTTGTTGTAATATCTGACGGAACAATTATAGGGCCCACCTGTTATTACGCGGAAGACCATTATACTCGTAGTATTAGTATGAGTATGTATAACCAACTATAGCGGGAAAAACACGCCTTACACTACCTGCTTTACTACTAGGTACTATTTCTCAATCTCAACTTAGGCTACATA
The DNA here is from genome assembly GCF_947172395.1 of Bicyclus anynana. NCBI lineage: Eukaryota > Metazoa > Arthropoda > Insecta > Lepidoptera > Nymphalidae > Bicyclus > Bicyclus anynana. Next base: position 15,794,546 of record NC_069092.1, on the reverse strand, counting down.
AATTATTCGTGCGCGTGGAATTCAGTTTTTCACAAATCCCGCGAGAATCATGGATTTTTCTTTGATGATAAGTAGCACATGTGTTAATTCAAAGTAAAATCAATTTCCATTCCAAATTTCAGCCAAATCGCTTCAGTAGTTGCAGCGTAAAAGAGGAACAAATATACACACAAACTTTCGCCTTTATAATATTACTGTGATCTGATTAGCTGAAGGTTCCACACATTTATAAACGTAAACACAAAAGAAGTTGTAAATTTGATTTATAAAATTCCACTCTAGAGTTAAAAATATTATGGATATAAAACCTTTTGTTTTGCATTTAATTATTTAAGCTTGAACCCTTCTTGCGCAAGACGTTAATTAGATAAAATAACAAAAGATAATAAGGAAATGAAAGCGGTAAAAAACAACGTGGAATGACGTAAATATAAAACAAGTAGAGTTTTACTGAAACAATTCTAAAAACCTCAAAGAAAATAGGCCAAGAAACAGACATGCTACATTTTTACAGCTTCATTCATTAATAGGGTTGTTGCTGTGAACCCGTTACGCAATATCAGATGGGCTATTCACTAACTCAATCGCTTTTAGAGAATGAAAGACACCGAATAAGTTTGCCATTTAAATGTTTTGCAAAGTAGACTATAGACATGCTATAAATTAATATGTCTCAGTCGATGAAGTTATAGTCTTAATAAAACGCACTAAATGACAATTGTTTGACTGACAGAGTTTGCTCTGTGAAAGATATTGAGTTAACGAATCCACCCAGTGTCTTATTTTTATAGAGTTTGCATTTAATTTTTTATTCTCTTATCTAAGGTATGTACTCGTAGGTATATCGTATTTATATTCTATTTATCAGCGTAGTTTACAGGTAAGGGTTGTGACCACTACCATTCTTGATTTTGGTAGCATCTTGCCTTGTCTTTAGCTACCCGGAGAGCATTTTTATTCTTCTTTAATTAACTTGTTAGGAGGAGAATGAAAATCTGCATCCCTTTCGATTTCTACACGACATAGCACCGGGACGCTAATTCGCTTGGCGGTCCGTTTTTGTCGCTAGGGTGGTAACTAGCCACGGCCGAAAGCCTCCTATCAGTCAGACCTGGACTAATTAAGAAAGTTTCAATCGGCCCAGCCGGGGATCGAACCTAGGACCTCCGTCTTGTAAATCCACCGCGAATACCATTGCGCCACGGAGGCCGTAAAAAGCCATGGTGTCGAGTGTGGTGCGGATCTAGTCAGATCAAAGCATCGGAATGCGGCTTTTTTCCTTCCAATTTGCTAGTGACTACGTGGTTAATACATCAACTATTCATCATAATAAAGTTAAAGAAAGTTTTTAAACGGTCAACCCTATCCCGAAAGCATTGTTCCAAAAATAAGAAAAGTAAGTATTACAAAACGTAGAAACCCGTACAATCATTACCCCTTAACGGCCGTGTAAGTATTTATTAGAGGAAACAAATCTCAAATAGAACGTATAAAATGCTTTATAGCCCTTTGATTTGTGTTAGGCACAGACATAAACACCGCCTTCAGTGTGAATTGAGTCTTATTATTTGATAATTAAGGTAGAGAGTTAAATGTCGCGTAAATAACAACGGACGGATGCGGGCATCAAGAATTAGCAAGGCAAATACAGTCATGTGCTAAATGTTTAAGGAAAGTTGTAAAAGAAATAATTCGGTGACAATCTTGTCTTTAGGGGTTTTTGTACCTATATTATATTGCCAAGTCCTCTTTAGTGCTGTTTAAATACATTCCTCGTCTATCATATTGTCATCCTTATCCACAATAGAGATGATGACAGTTTTTTAAATTGTATATAAATTAGGAGTATGCTAATAGTAAAGCAATTTTGTAAAAGTAACAGGCTATCTGTGATCATTGCTTTCGGAGCTTCAGGGATTTAAAGGATCAGATTTGCGGCACTTCCGCGGATCCCTGATATACGCCCCATACAAAATGGTACGATTTAATGACGTCGTAGTTGATCGTTAGGTTTGTATGGACGTTCAAACAAAAATACAAATATATTTGTTATTTGTGCGTTTATGTTCAGATATTGATAAAGTCACATTTAATGCAAGGAAACTAAAACTGAATGATTTTTCATCTAATAAGATAAAAGATTTTTAATAGATTTTGAAAGTCAATCTTTGCTTTATATGTATAAATTAGTTAACATTGACCTTATTTTCCCGAATGTATCATAAAAATCAATATATTCAAACCTAGTCATCATCCCTATTCCTTCAATACAATCGATGGCAATGAAAAACTTGTATACAATCTTGAAGTGCAATTCTAATCATCAGTACAGGATAATTGGAAGTGAAACACGCCATGTTACGTTATTACGGGTTGGCGGACTTAGGGTGGTAGGGTGATAGACTCTCATCATCATCATCATCATCATCATTAACAACCCATGTTCGGCTCTCTTTTGAGCACTAGACTCCTCTGAGAATGAGGGTTTAGGCTAATAGTCATCTACGCTGGCCCAATACGCACTTCTTACATGCAAAGAATTTGACGGCCTCCGTGGCTATACAAGACTGAGGTCTCCCACAAGCCAGACCTGAACCAATTAAGAAAACCTCAATCGGCTCAGCCGGGGATCGAACCCAGGACCTGCGTTATATAAATCCACCGCGCATACCACTGCGTCACGGAGGCCGTCAAATTTTTTTAAAAAACTAATCATATAACTTTTAATCTTTTAATTAATGAGTCTTCCACTTAAGTTTGAGCAATATTTTTTGGCACCTGACGTATAGATTAATTGTAGGCCGAAATTAGTATTCATTAACTATGCCAAAGTTTATTAACTTATCCCAGAAATATACCAAGTTACTAAAGGATTTATTTCCGGAAATCCCTGACCATGATCAAAAAGTGACCTTTTACCTGACCTTTGTAATTTGTCTACAGATACAACTTATTGTCCGCGTCCCTTTATGTAACTCCGTCTTGTACATATTACGTAATTTGTACAACACAGCCTGTAGGCTCACCTTGTAAGGGAACACTTGTTTATGAAAAAACAATACGAAAGGAAAAAGTCTTAAACGAACGGATATCTCGGGGATATTTATTTTTCTCTCGGATGCATGCCTCTACGACCGTTGGTGCGTTCCACTTGTGTGTAACTGGTACGACCTTGTTGTTGTTATTGTTGATACGAGTCAAATATTTATAGAATTCAACAGTTGAAACTTGGAATCTTTATTAAACAAGCTACCTTGTAATAATAAATGTAATTTGTTTTGCAAAATTAATAAAAATTGTAATTTTGAATAAGTTTTGAAATTTGAATATTGCACAAAACTCGCTATAATTTAATTATATATATCATTATTTTTAGATATTTTTTGTTTTTTACTTTTTTATACATTATTTTACCTTAAACTTTTTATTTTATAGTGATTTCATTAAAATAAGCTTTTTTAGTGATTTCATTAAATTAAGCTCCTAGAGCGCGGTTTTTAAAACTATCAGTAATAATCGTAGACGTGTTTTGTAGAAGTAATGAGTGAATATGCCATCATTGTTCTTTTCACTACACGTAATATAAGTTAGAACGCAATACAGACATCTCTACAACGCAATAGAGTCTAAAATATACAAAAATACGTGATTCGTCTCTAGGAGTCGAGTCAACAGGTAGGCAAGATGACGAATTTCATGTTATATGTTGGAATCATGTCTGAAATTAGCTCTGTACGAAGGACAAGAAAGCAGAGTCGAAGTCACCAAGAGTCTTAGTCAACTGTAGAAAATATTCCTGACGTATATGCACAAGAGCTATATCTAATTTCTTAGTTTTTATAAATTCACATTGAAGTTAAGCTTAAAAATATATTTTTTAGTTGGTTTTTCAGATCTTCATCGTTTAAACTCGTTAATAAAAACCATTTAATCACAACAACTGTCAACCAATGAATGCACATCATCCTTTAATTCAGTTGTTACGGTGTCACAGACATACACATACATACAGGTTAAACTTACAACACCCCTCTTTTTCTTCGTAGGTTAACAAAGGATGTACAAAGTGGAAGAGAGCGTTGTAATTTTCAGTGCCAGCCCGTGCCTACCGACAGATGTTAACATACGCCCATGTTTTCTTTATTTAAGAGATCTGTTTGTTACTTTTTGTACGGATCCGCGGCGCCTCCGGTCGCTCACTTATTATTTATGACGGCAAATGCGATCCACGCGGAGTTTGGTTAGTGCTGGAACCGACTAACAATGTACAATCTCAGTATGAATATTTATTTATTATAATAGTATTCAGCCTGTATACAAAATCAAACTACGAGGAAAAGTCATAAAGTGCGTTAGGAAGATGTGATCTCTCCGACGTATTTACCACCGCATCTATTAAGCTTCTGGACTGGGATGGACTTGGCATCAACATCAATTGCGAATACATCACTCAACTGCAGTTTGCCGATGATTACGAAATGAGGAGATCCGCAGAAGAGCTAGGCATTGAAATATCTCAGGAAGTCACGAAGCTGAAGTGGTTATTGGCAAATAGTTCCAAGAGCCGATGGGGTCCCAAGGTACAGATATTGCGGTCCCACACCGAAAAGCGCAGTCTCCTAAGACTATATATAATCTATTCACTGACTGGACTTTTTAAAGACTCCGTAGTGTAGGTACGAGTATGTCGAATCATAATTTATACTACAAGTAGGTACCTATTCTTCGTCCCTTGGGTACTACACGAGTGATACAATTTATTGACACTGAACTACTTTGTACTAAGAAACCTTCATCATCGTCATCATTGTCAACTCATATTGGCTCACTGCTGAGCTCGAGTCTCCTCTCAGAATGAGAGGGGTTAGGCCAATAGTCACCACGCTGGCCCAAAGCGGATTGGCAGACTTCACACACGCAGAGAATCAAGAAAATTTTCTGGTATGCAGGTTTCTTCACGATGTTTTCCTTCAACGTTTGAGACACGTGATATTTAATTTCTTAAAATGCACACAAGTTGGAGGTGCATGCCTCGGACCGGATTCAAACCTACGTCTTCCAGAATCGGAGGCAGAGGTCACATCCACTGGGCTATCACTTAAACTTATTACTTACGTAATGGTTTTTGGTACCTAAACTTATTTTTCCGGTCCTTTGAACACGAATGTATCATTTCTAATGACTTTAAGTCCGCGTCCCCCGGTATGTCGGTACGATATCGGGCAAGTTTCCACATAACTCAAGCCACTCGATTTGGTAGCCGAGTTTATTATTTGTGTACCAGATACGTGTACATATTTCGTGTTTTATAGCGCGCCACTAAATCTTTGTTCCACTCCGAAGTCAATACGAAGATCGCGAGAAAGGATGTTTGGATTGTTTTACTGTGACGAACTGTTTGCGCAAATTGTTCATAGGTTTATGCATTGTTTTATTCCTGGAAGGTCTAAATCTAATCAATCATAACATTCAAAAAGACATCTACTGCAGGATGGTCTTTAGTATTGACTTTCAAACACTACAATCATCAGCTGCATCCAGCGACTCCCTGGGACTCACTTGATGTCGTCAATCCACCTGGTGGGGGGGTCGCCGTATTGCGCTTTCCAGTGCGTGGTCGCCATTCGAACACTTTGGAACCCCAACGTCCATCAGCGATTCAAAGTATGTGCCCGACCATTACCACTTTAGCTTCGCGACTCGTTGAGCTACGAGTGTGTAAATGACTTTGGTTCTTCAGCGGATGTCATCATTTCGATCAGGCAGTGAAACTCTAAGCATAGCTCCGTTTCATTCAATCATACAACAATAATTGGTGGTTCCAGATGTTGACACATACAAACAAACAAATACACCAGCTATAAAACTGTGCTCATAAAGGTATATAACAGCGTATTAGGTATCACAGAGCCAAAAAGGTTATCAAAACTTGTAAAAACATTTTGAGTAGTTCGAAGTTTGTGTTCTTATGGATTGTGTCATCCTTTGGGAGCCGCCGGTATAGAAACTGAGCTATCGTCTTGTATTGGTCAAGTAAGTTTATTTCCTGAGGAAAAGCAGAAGTTTGGAGCAAAGATACAAGAAAGACATTTTGTATAACATCTATCTATCACCTTGCCACAACATCTATCTATCACCTTACCACATTGCACTTCAGCTTCGCGAAGCTGAAGTGCAATGGACGGAGCACATAGTTCGAAGAGCCGATGGCTATTGGGGTCCCAAGGTGCTGGAATGGCGACCCCGCACTAGAAAGCGCAGTGTTGGTTGATCCCCCACCAGGTGGACTGACGACATCAAGCGAGTCGCAGGTACTCGCTGGATGCAAATGGCTCAGTATCGTGAGGTTTGGAAGTCCCTACAAAAGGCCTATGTCCTGCAGTGGACTGCAGGACATAGGCCTTTTGTAACTTTTTTTTGAGTTGTTAACTTTTTTTTGAGTTTGTTTGTTTGTCCATCGGCTGACATGATGATGATGATGATGAACCACCACTACATCTAAAGGAATGGACCAAATAGACTTCCTGAAATATGCATTTTAAGATGTTAAATATATGGTGTCTCAAACGGTGAAGGAAAACATCGTGAGGAAACCTGCATACCAGAGAATTTTCTTAATTCTCTGCGTGTGTGAAGTCTGCCAATCCGCAATGGGCCAGCGTGGTGAAATATTGGCCTAACCCCTCTCGTTCTGAGAGACTCGAGCTCAGCAGTGAGCCGTATATGGGTTGATAACGACGATAGGTATCACTATATTATAAACGTGAAAATTTATATGGGTGGATTTATGGGCTTTTGTTAATCTTTCACGCATAAACTGGATTTGGCTGAAGTTAAGAATATATTAATAAATTATATCTGAGTTAATTTATTTATATCCTTGAATTATTTAAGTTATATTAAGTTTATTAAGATATATTAAGTTTTGAGTTATAAACTCAAAAAAAGTTGAACGTATCTGGATGAAAATTAAGAGATAGAATTTTGTCTAGAATAGCAAAGAGGCTAGTTTTCATCCCGATATTCCCATAGGGACGAGATCTGCGAGAGAGAGTAGCCGCTATAAAATCTCGCCGAAATTCTGTTTTAAAGATTAGAAATAATTCGACAAACAAAAGTTTTAAGTAATATAATTCTAAATTCTATTTAAGTAGATTTTTAAATATATGTACTTACGGTTGAATATACCTGAAGTAATGGAGACGATTAGTACGATTACGATACGAGTACGATTGAATATACGACATTTTGTCGCGCCACAAGTCGCTTACATGTCCACACGCAAAGTTTGTTTCCTGAGCAAAAGCAGAAGTTTCTCGGGGCAAAAAACAAAACTCAGTCCACTGAAAGCCAAGCGTTCGCTTGCATCCGAGAATTTGCGCCAAGTTCTTGGCGATTTCTTTATAAATGCAATTTGATGGGACTTCCATTTATATACAATCCTAACTTTACTTTTAATATCAATATACTGTTAAAATACAAACTTAAAAAAATAGTGCCATTTCTAAATTGTACTCCATTAGATTGCATCATCATCATCAACCTATATTTGGCTCACTGTTGAACACGTGTCTATTCTCAGAATGAGAGGGGAAAGACCAAATAGTCGCCAACACTGGCCCATCGCGGATTGGCAGACTTCACACATTTATCTTGAATAGACTGCATCATCATTTATCATCAAATGGAACAACTTTATCTAGCCATTTCAAACCAACTCAGTTCTAATGCTAGAACTACAGAATGACCACAACTTTCAAAGATACCATGCGTATCGTTGAATAGGTTATGAAACTCTTAGCAAGCACCTACTGTAAACCAAAAGTAATCTAAATACAAAGTTATAACCAATTCTTCTATATTTTCTACTGATGGAAGGGAGGCCGAACAAACTGCCTTTCTTTAGGGGTCACGATTTTAACATCTTGTTACCACAGCATCATTTATTTGACTCTCAGCTCATATACCTACATGAAGCTCATTAACGACCAATAAACTAAAGTAAGACTTGTTCGAGACCGTTTTGTTTGAAAGTCCATGCAAGAGGCCTATGTCCAGCAGAGGACGTCCATCGGCTGTAACACTTTCGCTGCGGCACAGATTTTTCTGTACTTTCCTCTGGTGCGTTACCAGGTTTTTTGACCTCATACTAAAATTTTACGTGGTGCGGTACAAGGTCCATCGACCTCGTGACTCTTGAAGACACCAGACTTACGAGGTCAATTGACCTCGTACCGCAGCGAATGTGATAATTATGATGGCGAAGACTTATTCGTGAAAAAGGCATTCAGAATAGTTGCCAAAACAAATAGTAAACGACGCAGCACCCCATTATAAAACCATTACCTTAATGGCCTAAAAAAGAAAGTGCTTTAGGATAAATTAGACCAAACTGTCCACAGCTAATATTTATTAATGAATTTTATAATTAGCGCTTTAATCTTCGAATAATTTGTTAGAAGATTGTAAAATGTGATCAACTATTTAGATTACTTAATATCGCCTCTGTCTTGGAAGTAGAATTCTAACTTTTTTGATTATTTTGTAATGGACTCTTTTAAAGTGTTTAGTTGTTCTATATGAAAATTTACAATTAACAAAATAATTGTAGTATGCTTCAGTAACAGCTATAGTTAGAACCTTAGAGAACTAACCCTCAAAACTCCGCATCTTCTAAACAAGTTCTTTACTATTTAGTAAAAGTTTGCAAAACCCTTGCGTCTTGTAATCAATGCACCTCAAGGCAAGGATGAATAGGTATCTTCTAGGCAAGCGTGCTTAATTAAGGACAAGTAGTCTATCATCATCATCATCATCATCATATCAGCCGATGGACGTCCACTGCAGGACATAGGCCTTTTGTAGGGACTTCCAAACATCACGATACTGAGCCACCTGCATCCAGCGAATCCCTGCGACTCGCTTGATGTCGTCAGTCCACCTGGTGGGGGGTCGGCCAACACTGCGCTTACTAGTGCGGGGTCGCCATTCCAGCACTTTGGGACCCCAACGTCCATCGGCTCTTCGCACTATGTGCCCCGCCCATTGCCACTTCATCTTCGCAACTCGTTGAGCTATGTCGGTGACTTTGGTTCTTCTGCGGATCTCCTCATTTCTGATTCGACCACGCAGAGAAAGTTAGCGTCTATGATACAAGAAAATTAATATACCGATAGGCTTATAACCATTAGCCAGTCACATTCTTAAATCCATGATGTTTTATATTGGAGTATATTTTTAATATAAATTTATCGCTTAGGTGAAAAATTAAAAATATTATCCATGTTTAAAATTGCATGAAACTTGTCAATAAAGAAAATAACAATAATATTTTATACTAGAGATGGTGCATTAGCGCATCAAAACTGAGGCGGACACAATATGGAAAGTTGACTTCATTTCATTTAATTTAATTACATTTTACTCGCTTATTAAAAAACGAACGATTTTTAAACAAATAATACCTAAATATCATCTACAATGTCTAATTGTTTGTCCAGGAAGTGTAAAAACTATATAAAGGTACATCTTCTTAAAATCAAAATCAAAATCAAAAATCATTTATTTCAAGTAGGCTCAGTTTACAAGCACTTTTGACACGTCAGTTGACTATTTGTAAAGATTCTACCACCGGTTCGGAAGGCAGGTTCTGCTGAGAAGATACCGGCAAGAAACTCAACAGTTGCTCTTTTGAAAAAGTCATACAGTATTATAATTTACAATTAATAACAATTACTGTTTACATTTTTTATAGTTTTACTTTCTGTGTGAAGGTGGAAGCTGATCCAACGACCTCCAAGCATCTTTATCATTAAGGAACTCATCAATGTTGTAGTACCCTCGACTAAGTAGATGTTTTTTAACACATTGCTTAAAGCTATGCATTGGCAGGTCCATCACAGTCTTGGGGATCTTATTATAGAAGAGTACACCCAAACCTACAAAAGATTTTTTTACTCTTTGGAGACGATATGCAGAAATAACTAACTTATGCCCGTGTCTAGTAAGACGTGGGTTTAAATCTCCTTTTCGTTTGCACAAATTAATATTTTGTCTTACATATACTATACCGTTATATATATATTGACAGGCTACTGTTAGTATACCTATTTCTTTAAACTTTTGACGAAGGGACTCGCGTGATTTTAATTGATATATTGCTCGAATTGCTCTTTTTTGAAGAACAAATATAGATTGTATATCGGCAGCCTTGCCCCACAATAAAATACCGTAAGACATTACGCTGTGAAAGTACGCAAAATAAACAAGCCTAGCTGTATCAACATCAGTAAACTGTCTTATTTTTCTCACGGCAAATGCCGCTGAGCTAAGTTTACCAGACAGTTTTTCTATATGAGCACCCCACTGAAGTTTACAATCCAAGGTCACTCCCAAGAAAACTGTGGAACTCTCCATTTCCAGTGTTTCACCATCGATCATTATAGACTTATCTAATTTTTTAACATTTGGCAATGAAAACTCAATACATTTAGTTTTCTTGGCATTCAAAAGTAGATTATTTGCAGTGAACCAATGCGACACATGCGATATGGCACGGTTTACGTCGTCAGAGTTATCTTTATTTCTGTCGGACTTAAAAATTAAGGATGTGTCATCAGCAAACAGTACAATCTCACATATGCCGCTGACATGGTATGGTAAATCGTTTATGTACACTAAAAATAGAAAAGGACCCAGAATTGAACCCTGTGGGACGCCCATTATGGTAGTGGAACCGTGCGACTTTATATCATTTATGCATACCTTCTGCGTTCTATCACTGAGATAAGAGGCAATGAGATCGAGTGCAACACTTTTGATGCCATAGTGGCTTAACTTGAGTAGAAGGGTGTTATGGTCAACACAATCGAACGCCTTGGACAGATCACAGAACACACCAATAGCATTCTTAGAACCTTCCCATGCTTCATAAATATGTTTTAAAAGTTTAGCCCCTGCATCAGTTGTATTGCGACCTTTTGTAAAACCATACTGTTCAGGATGAAACAAGTTATTTAAATTAAAATGACATAAAAGTTGATTTAATATGATTTTTTCAAAGACCTTGCTAAGTGTTGGCAATATTGTAATCGGTCTATAATTATTAAGATCTGATTTGTCTCCTGATTTAAAAAGTGGTATCAATTTGCCATGCTTCATTAGGTTCGGAAAAATACCTAAGTCCACACATTCATTAAAAATAATGGCTAAGTGGGGAGCAATTACATCAATTATATTAGATATTACTTTCACTGACATGCCCCACAGATCTCCGGTTCTTTTTAATTTTAACAAATTGAAAGATTTTTTAATGTCTGATACAGTTATGTGGTGAAATTCAAAAAGAACGTTGCACTCTTTAACATTGCCTCTTAATAGTCTCTGGGCTTCCGTAGCAGACGAATCTAGTGAATCAGTTAACAAGATAGGAACATTCTGGAAAAAATCTTCAAAGGCATTAACAACCTCGATATCAGTGTTCTTTCTTCTGGGCCGTTTTCGCACATGGCCATAGGATTGGCCTTGGTTTAGTTATAAAGCTACATAAATATATAATGGAATTAAAGACAAAATTGTGCATGTGTGCGTTCAATGGTATAGCTAAATTCTGATCATGCGGTGATTTTTAGGGACGTAACCTATCTACAGTATAAGACTATCATTGGAAAATAATAATTTTTAATCGACTTCAAAATAAGTCCATTTTGAAGTCGATTAAATTGAGAATTCAAACAATTTTAAACTGCCCGACGTAACTGCAAAACGGCACACGTTAACTACCCCGCTAAACGATATAAAATATTCAATGCACAAGCACGCAGTATGCAATTTAGCATACAGTTGCAGTATCCAGTCTTTTTGCAGACCGAGAAAATAAAAATCTGAATATACTCAGTGCCGTTTATATTCTAAATGTTACACTTTTATTACGGCGCGAACAATACTTTATTGCCTCTTATCTCCTCCTTTATGTGTGAAGGGGTGTGTAATAATGTACATGGAATGTAACAAATTCATACCGTATGAGTTGTTATGAATCGAATGTAGTAAATGACTTTTTTTGGCAGCTGATTCTTTATTCAGAGTGATCTTTGTACAATCTATGCATGATTTCCACAGTAAATTACTTCATCGTCATCATCATTATTAAACCATATTCGGCTCACTGCTGAGCTCTAGTCTCGTCTCAGAATGAGAGGGGTTAGGTCAATAAATAGTCCACCACGCTGGCCCAATGCGGATTGGAGTAAATTATTTCATCACCATTATCATTATTAACCCATATTCGGCTCACTGCTGAGCTCGAGTCTTCTCTCAGAATGAGAGGGATTAAACCAATAGTCCACCACGCTGGCCCAATGCGGATTGACAGACTTCACACACGCAGAGATTTAAGAAAATTCTCTGGTATGCAGGTTTCCTCACGATGTTTTTCGTTCACCGTTTGAGACACGTGATATTTAATTTCTTAAAATATAAACAACTGAAAAGTTGGAGGTGCATGCCCCGGACCGGATTTGAAGCCACGCCCTCCGAAATCAGAGGCAGAGGTAATATACACTACTGGGCTATCACGGCTATTTCATATTTAATTATTTCATAAAGAATACATATTATAAGGAGGATATCATATGTATAAGACGTCAAGATCGCATAAAAATATTATTTTGTTTGGAAGTATATACTCGTCTTAAGTGCCAAGTGGCATGATTACCAGATGAGATGAATCTGGAAAAATCGAGGGAGTTCTTCAAATAAATAAAAAACTTCAAATAGGTAATTAAAGTTAAATGGAAATAGTTGGAGGAGAATGGGAATATTGGTCACATTTAACTGGTGACTGATAAAACTTTATGTATAGGGTGAGTTTTAAAAATTTGTACATATTTTTTTGAGTAGAATCCAATTAAACATTTTTGTCTATTATTGTCAATGTTATTTGATTAATTGATTAAATACATTTATAATTTTGATTCGCAGCTATAGCAAAAGTGGGAAACGTCTTTCATAAATCTATGTTTACCTTAAATTTGAATTACATGAAGACAAAAGTGAAAAGGTATCTCTTAGCCAAGCAAGATCCAACTTAAACCGCGTCACCGCATAGCATCAAGCATGTTTGTTGTCAAGTGTGTAAACTTAAATAACATGAAAAAACAATGGTTACAAACCTTCAGAAGAAAAATTCGTAGATATTGCAACCTACATCAAGTCCAGTAGGTACATGGATAGGCACATAAATCTCCCGAGGATTTATTCTGCTGAAAGTTTAGTCCCAATTTTCCATTGACATTCGCCCAAATAAAGTTACCGAGTTGGTATTTCTTGGAAACGTCAATCAAGCCCCATTCAGGGTCCATGTAACTTCGCCGTCGACAAAAGAAGTGTCAATTTTGACGCAGGAAAAAGAAATCGGTCTCCCTTTGATGTAATGCAACGTCTTTTATTTCAAGAAAATAGTACATCTTTCATTTTTTATTAATTGAGGGTAGAATAAAATTCCACAGACTCAATTCTTGTCAGAAATAACTGCGGGCGCCTTTTTCGTATGCCTAAAAATTCTGTAATAGTTTTGTGTGAATACCGATATTTATAATGATATTCAATACTGTAAATTCGCCAGTAATCAGCCAAAATCTTCAAAGCCGTGACGATTTCATTAACTGATTCGCCGGAATCTTGGTTGAAACGAACCATTAACTTTCACTGTTTTTTATTGCCTTAGTTTATTACTAAAACACACTGAATTGAATCCTTATACGACAATAACTATTTACACTAATCATCATCATCTCCTTACCCTTATCCCACTTAAGTGGGGTCGGAAAAATATGTCAATCTTTTCCATTCGTTTCTATTACTCGTCAACTCATCATCCACTCCTTTTACACACATGTCCTCTTTCACACAATCCAATCACACAATCCAAACTATTTACACTAATATTTACTTATATTACTGCTCAAAATAATAATTTTGCATCGCATTCATGTTGGGGTCCCAAGGAACTGGAATGGCGACCCCCCGCTAGGTTACCTAGGAAATCAAGCGGATTGCAGGAAACCGCTGGATGCTGGCGGCTCGAGACCGTTATGCTTGGAGGTCCATGCAAGAGGCCTATGTCCAGCAGTGGACGTCCATCGGCTGATAATGATGGTGATGATGCATGTTATATTCAAAGTCAGTTCTTATTGAGATGAGATGAATCAGATAAAAAAGTTGGAGCAAAATATCATACTCAGTAATCCGGTGTCATAATATGTTGTCCAAACAAAATGGCGTATTGGAAGTTGTGGCAAAACGTCAATCAAGCCCTATTCAGAGTTCATATAACTCGTATAACTTAGTCGACAAGGAAAATGTCAAACTTTGACAGGGTACTAAAGAATCGTATGGCCAAAGTCGTATATTTTACTGGCCCAAAGAATAATACGAACGTCCTTTTTATTTAGAGTATTCTGCATTATTTTTTAAATGCCCAACTAGCGGATGTGATCACTTTTATAATGTTATTCGCTGTAAATGTCAGGAATTCTTTCTACCGCTATAGAAAAAAACCAATATCTTTTGACTGAAGATACCTAGCGGGTTGCAGAGAGCCGCTGGATGCTGACGGCTCGAGACCATTGTGCTTGGAGGTCCATGCAAGAGGCCTATGTCCTACATTGGACGTCCATCGGCTGATAATTATGAATGATGATCCTTCTACACTTTTACACTAAAATTATAAAGGGTTAAAGTTTGTGGTGTTGTAGGGGTAATCTCTGGACCTATTTAACTGATTTTGAAAATTCTTACCACTAAAATGCCACGTTATTTGCGAGCGTCATAGGCTATATTTTATCCCCGTATTCTCACGGGGATAAGAACTACGCGGATGAAAACGCGGGGCGTCTACTAGCATTTTATAAACATGCAAATCTTTTTTGATTGTTGGTTTGAAAGTCACATTATCAGCAAGTAACAAAAGCAATATTTTTAATTCCCGTATTCGCATGAAACCTGTAACTAACGTGGGTGAAACTGCAATGCGTTTGTTTGTCAAATAATCATTTCGATCATGACAGCTTTTATAGAAATACCACATCATAATTGCTGATGCCACAAACAAACAAATAAACACATATTTACCAGGTAACAGACATTATACAGGTAAGTATATCAATCTTATAACTCCCTGCTTGTTTACATCTATGGAAAACCACATAATTCATGTCAAATTAATTGGTTGGCTTTCATATTTTGAAAGCGTTATTAAAATTTAAATAGGAAATTGTTACAGACAGGAAATTATCACATTTAATGTACATCACGGGGTGATGATAACAATATCCGTTTTTGTTTGTTCTAAAATAAGTGCAACTTCGCAGATTGGTTTTTACTTCGGTGGCTTTCAACGAAAGCAAATTTGTAAGTTACGAAAACACAATTGCTAGTCGGATGCGGTATAATATACTTCATTAAATACGATTACGAGTACAAAGTAGATAATTACAAGTTGAAGCTTCCCTTTTCAGATTGTAGATTAATACAACGTACCTATAGTAAGTAAATAAATAAATAAATAAAGTAAATGAAAAAACGTGTGCATCTCGGAACGCTCGACAAAAGTGATTACTTAAACTAATTGCTTTATTTAATTGAATCTATTGAATTTAACTAAGAATCCTCTATCCTCTATCCTAAGAAGTGAAAAATATTTTGACAGCAGCGACAATGTTTAGCGACAATGTTTTGACAGCAGCGAAAATAGTTTGTAGTCGTAAAATAAGTGCGAAGTTTTCTCTGTCAAGTGCAAGTGTCAAACGTGCCAACGTCAGCTGTAATTACCACCTTCCCATAAGAAGTTATCACTTCAATCGTAATAATATTATAAACGCGAAGTTTGTATGGATGTTTGTTTGGATACTAATATTATAAACTTTTGTATTAATGTTTGTTACTCTTTAACGCCGCAACTAACGAACCTTTGGAATGGAAATACATCGTACTAAGTCTTTTCAAATACTAGATGTTTTCCGTCAGTTATCACACTTCAAAAATATAAACGCAAAAGTTTGTATGTTCAAATGTTTGATACTCTGACATTAAAAACTACCAAAACTAGATTATGAACTGGATTAGGTAATTAATAGTTTTGTTTATTCCGCGAAAATCCGCAGTATCCACAATATTTGTCGCGTCCTCTAGAAGTGCATAATAAATAATATAAATAAGGATAAGACAGAATTCTATCAAAGTATGTGTATTTGATGCGGCAAATTATCATCATCATTATAATAATAATGATTACAATTTGCCGCATCCATTACTCATACCTTCCGTTACCATAATCTCAATATTTGACCACTATTAACATTTTAATTAGTAAATTTCGTTTACGAAGCTAAATTAATTCGAAATCAGCCGTAGATGCTACGGATTCAATTATGCTAATTATCTAACGCTCGACCCTTTTTGATTGTGTTTGTCACTACTTACTGTGTTTGGTTTCGAGATAATTTTGTGGGTGGTCATTAACAGGTAAAGTTAATGTTGTTGTTTGTTGTGTATTAATAGTATGTATGTATGTTATGAGCCGTGATAGCCCAGTGGATTTGACCTCTGCCTCCGATTCAGGAGGGCGTAGGTTTTAATTCAGTCCGGGGCATGCTCCTCCAACTTTTCAGTTGTGTGCACTTTAAGAAGTTAAATATCACGTGTCTCATATAGTGAACCTGAATGCCTACTTGAGAATTCTCTTAATTCTTTACGTATGTGAAGTCTGCCAATCCGCATTGGGCCAGCGTGGTGAATTATTGGCCTAACCCCTCTCATTCTGGGAGGAGACTCGCGCTCAGCAGTGAGCCGAATATGGGTTGATAATGATGATGTATGTTATTTAGGTTTGTACAATCCTATTTGTTCACTGGTCACTAACTTAAAGTACTATCATTCACCATCACCATATGGAACCCATATTTGGTTCACTGCTGAGCACGAGTTTCCTCTGAGAATGATTGGGGTTAGGCCAATAGTAGAGAATTGGTATATTTTACAAATGTTGTTTTTGATGGCATAAGTGATACTAAATTTAATTTGTACGGTCTACAATTTAAGAATTTATTTATCTTTCCAAGCCAGTATAAAAGAAAAACAAATTCTTTTTCGACATCCGAGTTTTCGTAAACTAAGTGTCACTCTTGTTCGTTTGACAAGCTCAGTAAAGCTACACTAGTTCTAACAAAGGACGATAATGTAAAGCAAAAACGGGGCCCCTAATTACCGCCCTTGGGAGCAAAAGCCTAAGAGTTAATTACGTAATTGAAATACACTGCTCGGGTAAACGCGAAAAAGGGGCTCATGTGAACAACAGGCTTATGTGGATAGAGGGTTGTGGTACTTTTAATTGGCCACATTAGAGCTATAACAACCGTTTAACCGTAAAATTAAAAGAATCTACTTCAAAATATACTCCTACCCCCATCAAGCCTCTTTTTGTACATATTATTGTAATTTTACGTGCTCGCGGCTCCATGTATATAAGAACTCGTGGGGAGTGGACGTGCTACAACTGACATTTGCTGGGTCTCCATATGCGACGTGCTACAACTAACATATTTTGCTGGGTCTCCATATACGAGATGACGGGGGACCTTTTTTTTTTTTTTTTTTTTATTCTTTACAAGTTAGCCCTTGACTACAATCTCACCTGATGGTAAGTGATGATGCAGTCTAAGATGGAAGCGGGCTAACTTGTTAGGAGGAGGATGAAAATCCACACCCCTTTCGGTTTCTACACGGCATCGTACCGGAACGCTAAATCGCTTGGCGGTACGTCTTTGCCGGTAGGGTGGTAACTAGCCACGGCCGAAGCCTCCCACCAGCCAGACCTGGACAAATTAAGAAAATCTCAATCTGCCCAGCCGGGGATCGAACCCAGGACCTCCGTCTTGTAAATCCACCGCGCATACCACTGCGCCACGGAGGCCTAGATCCCCCACGAGTGTAGTTATGTAAGTATAATTACTTGATTATCTTTTCAAGGTGTTGGTAAAATTTTAGGTATTTTGGAAAATGACAATAAACACATAAGTAGCTGTTGAAAGAAGATGAAAGTAAAAATGAGGAAATTGTGCCAGAACAATTGTCTGATTTGAGTGACGTCGAGGTAGTATTGTTACAGACATTAGTAACCAAAACTATAGTGATTTTGAAGACTACTGAATATTTTGAAAACCTTATTCCTATTTTGAAATTTCAGTTATACCTATGTCGGACAGGAAAACAATACACGTTGGATTTTAAGTTTATTTTTTCATTTTTATTTTAATTCATAAACTACATTAAAAAAATCGTGATTTTTAAAACATGATGTTTTTTTTTTACTTAAAAATTTAATTTTGCACATATTTGCTATGACATTTTATTATATTATATTCAATTAATATTAAATAAGATCTTTTCTGCTCTTTTTATCAAAGTTAAAGTGTCCTAATAAAAACCAAATACAAAAATAAAAAAGGCAAACATAATTATTATCAAAATATCAATATAATGAAACACAACATTTTTTTTTCACAACAAATTATATTCTACTTATATTATTTCAATTTGTTTTTTGATTGGTTTTTGGTTGAAAAAGTCGACTCATCAAAATTATATTTAATAATTTTTTTCCGAAATTATCGCCAGCCATCGATGCGGCCAACTGAGTCGTCCCTAAGATACCGCCCATCCCACCAACTTGCAGGCCAAGACTATACGCTCTGCGTGCGATATTGACAAAGAAGCCGCCTTTTTTTTCGACCACGGCCGTTCCATTGCTGGGCGGTATCACGGCAGCCGATGTATATGCTGCGCATACACAAGCGACGACGACGATGCAGAGTAACTGTAAATAACGATAACCAAACTTAAGTCATAAATACTCATAAATAATAAATCAAAATATGAACAAAAAGTTGTTGATGATGAATTTGTAAATGACGGAAATGTATGTATGGGCCATGGAGTCGCAGTGCCGAAAAAAATTACCGAATCATTTCACCGCGGCTAGTTAGCTCGACTGGTGACAGAAAAGCTGGCTCATTTTTTGCGTAAAGGATCAGCCTGGCTGTCCAGCGCGGAATGCACGATATATTATATGACGTCATTCAAAATGGAGTAATAGTTAATTTTAATGAAAGGGCTAGTCATGCGTTGAACGAGATAAACATACTAAGAGACATAGCCAGCGATACCTAAAAAATGAAAAATAAATTAAAAGCAAAAAATCTTAAACAAAAAGCTTTTATTCAAACGCTCTAAAAAGAAAAAAATAATCTCAAATAAGTACAATACATGACTAGCTAAGAAACGTCATTAGAAATCCAATGTGGCGGACTGGTTGTTTGAAATCCACCCCCAAGATAAGGATATCAAATGAAAGGGTTTGCTGTCAGAAATACGAAAAAAATTGTCACGTGACTTAAATCCAATATGGTGGACTTCCAAGATGGCGGACAAGATATTTGAAATGCACCCTCATGATATGGGTATTAAGCGTGCTTTTTAGTTTTTTAAACTATTCGTGTTATTTTTTATTTAAAAATTTAAATAGACACTTACGGTTTTCATTGTACTTCGATTGAATTAGTCTGCTGGCACTGACTGGATTGGTCATGCAATAGAGTTTATATACACATATAATTTGATGATACGAGTACTAATAGTTATACTAATTAAGATAATATTAATTTTACTATAATTAATAAGCAATTGCAGTTGATATTGATAGTTAATGATTTATTCTTAAATCCTGGATCCGGTCGGAAATGTGATAATCCATACTAATATTATAAATGAAAGTCTGTTTATCTGTTTGTTACCTTTTCATGGTTAAACGTCTGTACTGGTTAAGATGAATGTTGGTATTATGATAAATGGGAACATAGGCCTGAAATAAAAAAAAAGAGAAGGGGTGAAATAGTTTGTAATCCATTTCCAGACTTACAGTTATAATTTTTTTTGCATAAATCGTGATTTTTCAAGTTATCTTTGTAATTATATTACTACTACTAATAATAATACGGTACTATTGTGTTAATATAATCTTTCGACAGTTAGATAATAATCTAACGGTATTTACATTTTTTTATTTTATGTTATATACATGGTGCTGGGGAGCATTTCCCATAACTCTGTTGTTATATTTTTTACCGAAAACCAATTAAAAATGTTCAAAGTACATGGGTTCAAAGAACTTGGGTTAAAATTAATATTTTCGGAGTAAGTAATATCTCTTTTGTAAATAGATCTTAAATTGTGTCCCATATACGCATCCTTATAATTATGACGTAGCCAAACTTAACATTTTAAAATGCAAGGATAGATAAAGGCGTGTGTTACATGTCGGAATTATTTGAATGACATGAAAACATAAATAGCTTTTATTTTTGAGTTAAAAAAAATATTAGTTTTGCAGTTCGGCTCCTGTAAGTAGACTCGTTAGCGCCATAAAGTTATGGGAAATTACTCTTTCTTCCCACTCCTCACTCCCCACACTTACTCCCCATCATCATATCAGCCGATGGACGTCCACTGCGGAACATAGGCCTTTTGTAGGGACTTCCAAACATCACGATACTGAGCCACCTGCATCCAGCGAATCCCTGCGACTCACTTGATGTCGTCATTCCACCGTATATAACTTTTTAATGAATGTGAAAAAAGACGATTGTCAAGAATTATGGGAGCAACTCCACTCAATAAACCATCAAAGCACATTCCGGCCATCCAATACGAGCGGAATTCACATATTTTCATTGAACGGAAAAAAGAGGAGAACAAAACAAATTGGCGTCAATCCGCAACGATCGCACAGATCAGGCGCAAGACAGTGATGTATGGCGGCAATTGCTTTTTACAAATGGCCCGACGCGCCCCGGCCTCCCCCCGCGATACATAGCACAATGATGTGCGATTGTTTATACACAGGTGCTGTTTCCGAAACCAACGTAAGTAAAACCCACAATAAAATCTATACATCTGACATAACTACACAAATAAAGTAATTTGTCTATTGGTTTGCATTCGTATGCGAAGTTTATTCATTGTTTCATTGATAGTGAACAATTTTTCTGATAGGATTTCTTTTCCTGTATTCCTCATAATGGATCGAATCGGCCGAGCGCAGCTCTGAGGTCTAGCACTGATCGGGAGATACTGATAGTTTTTATCACACATTTCAATGAACTGGCTGATCATATTTAAGCATGAGCTTTTTTTTAATTTTTTTTTTAGAATATTTCCCATGTACAGTGTGAACTCTATATGTATAACGTCACTAAAGGCACTGTACTTTTTATAGCGTTATAGAGAGTGGCCGTTATGTGGAAAGAAGAAAAATGTATGAGTAAAACCTTTTCATCAGTACACAGTGATTTTCTTACACTAGCCATGTTTACTATTTGAAAGTTTGTGAGCAAAGATATACCTACCTTACCTTACTGTATCAGCCGATAAACGTCCACTGCAGGACATAGGCCTTTTGCATGGACCTCCAAGCACAACGGTCTCGAGCCGCCGGCATCCAGTGGCTCCCTGCAACCCGCTTGATATCCTCGGTCCACCTAGTGGGGGGTCAACCAACACTCCGCTTTCCGGTGCGGGGTCGCCATTCCAGAACCTTGGGACCCCAACGTCCATGGGCTCTTCGAACTATGTGGCCTGCCCATTGCCATTTGACTTGCCGCAAGATGACAACAGTCGAGTTTATTACAGGCTAGGATAGTAAAGTGACAATAAAACCTCAGAATACAGAAAACCACCAGAAGGAGTGATAGGGCAAAGAAGTGAAGCCATTTAAACTACACATTTTACGATTACTCACTCTGTGTTTGTCGTGTTGTTTGACGTGCTATACAGGTGACAAATTTAATTAAATTAAGCCGTCTTGTGCTATTCCTTCGTGTAAAAATGCCGTTGGTAAAAAAAAGAAACTGAATAGGATCACATTTCACGTGTAAGTAGCACAAATAAATATTCTTATGATATAATAATGAATAATTTTTACGTGAATTTAGTTGTCATAGAAACCGATGACTGCATTTTGTAAGTGTTGCCAATGTAATTGTTTTGATTTTCCCTACTTTTAATTTCAATTCAAGGATTTATTATTTATGTAAAATATTAATCAACTAAATAGGTAGGTCAACTTAATTGCCGGAACCTATCCGGCAATTAAGTTGAAATAAAATTGTGGTAATCAGCGCAGATTAAGAAAGTGTAAAATAATCTCAAAGCTTTAAAATTTTACAAATAACAATGGCGTGCTATATTATAATAAGTTCGTTCGTTCTTGTCTGTTTGTGTGTTTGTTTGCACATTTGTTTGTTTTCGTGTGCTTGTTTGGTCTTTTGTTTGTTTGTGTACCTACTTGTTTGTTTGTTTGTTTGAGCAAGAGGATTAAATAAAATATTTTTATCTTCAAAACACATTCTTAAAAGATATTAAACCAATTAAATGGCCTTATTTATACTTGAATTTTAAGAGACATAAAAATTAGAGAAATAAGACGAGATAATAATAACTGTGCACGCGATTGAAATACATATTTATAATAATAATATAATATAATTATATGGAATATATAAAATTATTATTGTAAATATGTATTTCTTTAGTTTGTTAGTTGATAAGTTTTATAATAACCGTCTTATTATATCTATTATTTATTTGTCCTTGTCTTAAATTTTTTAGAGTTCATTTTCTTGCTGACTCTTAGCAATCACTAGAAAACCGGTCCCACTATTTTTATTTTTTACCATACAAGTTAACATTTAATGTGATGAACTGTACACT
The DNA here is from genome assembly GCF_947172395.1 of Bicyclus anynana. Classification (NCBI taxonomy): domain Eukaryota; kingdom Metazoa; phylum Arthropoda; class Insecta; order Lepidoptera; family Nymphalidae; genus Bicyclus; species Bicyclus anynana. The sequence continues at coordinate 15,771,722 of NC_069092.1, read as the reverse complement.
TATTGTTTTCCTTTTAACATTATAAATTTACTATGTAATTTTTACCACAAAATAGGGAAAAATTTAACAGCCTCATGTACTAGCAACATTACGCGGGTGAGAATTGTGACGAGTGCGGGCTGTTGTGTACTCTTTTTGGACACACTGCGCACTATAGAATGACATCTAAACGTGGCTTCTGGTGGTTTTCTGTATTCTGAGAATAAAACGGTTTTAACTAATTTTGGCAAATTAAAAGGTACTTTTTATTACTTCATTGACGTTATAGAGAGTGAGTGTGACGTTATAAAGACTGTATTATTGTATGGTGAGCAACCAATCGAAGCCATGTGATTTTGACGCTTTAGCGAGTTTGACATTAAATCGAGTGACGTTACACGGAGTTTACACTGTATTTTAAACTAGTGGACGCCCGCGACTTCGTCCGTGTGGAATTCTGTTTTTCACAAATCTTGTAAAACAGAATTCCACTTTTATTCATTAGTATTGATATATTTTGGACCCTTATTCCATCTACTACACGAAATTTATATTGATTATATTCAATTTACCTTTAAATTAATTTAATATAATCAATATAAATTTTAAATTTATATTGATTATATTCAAAACTACCCTATTGTGTTAATCCACGCCGTTACATCAGAAATGTTTTATCGTTTCGACGCAAAGCCGTGGGTAAAAGTAAGTCAAACAATATTTTTCAAGGTAAAACAAGAATTCACGGTAGCTTGAGGCATTCATAGCTTGAAGTCTCATTGGGAATGGTACTATAACCTGAATGGGACCTTTGGAAACGAAAGAATACGGAGTAAGTCTTTTGCTCTGAAATTGAATGGAACCTCGACGTATTAGAGCCGCTGGTTATGAAAGGATGAAGAAAGTAATCCATTTTAAAATTCTTTTATGATAACTTATGTATTTGTTTTTGAAAATTAATTTGAATAATCCATCTGGCTGTTGATTAATAGACACTATCATCAGGCAGGGTTTTCGCAAAATTCCTACACTAACAGAATAGAAGGAAGAATTAATTGCACGCAACAATACAATAATAAATAAAAATATTTAAAATTAATTATTTAAACTTATCATGCAAAGGCGGCCTTGTAAGTAATCTCTACCAGGCAACCCCTGACGAGAGGATAGAGGAGGAATGAAGTCTTTTTACGGCCTCCGTGACGGAGTGGATTTACAAGACGTAGGTCCAGGATTTCCTGGCTGGGCGGATTGAGGTTTTTTTTTAATTGGTGGTGTCTGGTGGGCTTCGGTCGAGGCTAGTTACCGTTCCACCAAAGACGTACTGCTTAGAGGTTTAGCGTTACGGTACGATGTCGTGTAGAAACCGAAAGGGGTGTAGATTTCATTTTTAAACAGTTCGTTTGTGTTCTAGTATATTACAAATAGTTATTAACACTTCTTGTACCTACTTGATAAAACAGCTATTTTGAAATTACAAAGAGACACTTCTACTTTCAAGCGACGAAGGATAGAAAGACAATTTGACGCGTATATTTTTTTATGTATGAACCTGTAACTTTTTACTAAGTACTTCGATTTTTTTTATATAAATGTATTGCTAATGATTTGGAGAGAGGGCGCTGCTCCGAACGGTGAAGCAACGGCTCCGTGCAAAAACTAATTTATAAATTTAAAGAACGAATATATCCAGTTTTGAGTGTTTTTATAAAACGTATAGTATTGTGTAACTCAACAGTGGAAGCGTTTGCAAACCTAATAATTCAAAGAAACGTGATAATTTCGTGTTATATGTGACATCATCTGCGAGTGCAAAACACAAACAATCGCTGAGTAGAACTATCCAAATCACCACAGCAATTACGTTATCAGTGAATCACAGCTACAAACAAAAAACAACGAACTCCTTGGAAAGTGAATAAATATAAACTGTTATAAGAGTTAAAATGATTAGAACACCAAAATAGTCACAAACAGTTGAAGTGATAAAAAAAATTTTCGAGGGTGAGCAAATAAAATTATTGCATCGACTGTCATTGAACAATAATAACAAGCAAAGTGTGCTAGGTTCACTATTTTCGTCACGAATATTACGTAAAGAGTTGGTCTAGTGGTACGATCACTTGGATCTCACAAGGAAAAGACGCATCGAGTACCTGGTTCGAATCTCGCCAAAAATTACATTTTTAAATTTTCATTTCTGATTGAACAAATCAAATAAAAAAAAAGAAAAAAAAACAAACCTATTTTTAATTAAAAAAAAAAAAAAAAAAAAAGAAAAAAAAAAAAAAAAAAAAATATTAAAAGTTTCCGGAATTCGAACTGGGCCAAGTGCGTTCTTCGCATTAAACATACCAACGTAAACAAAATCTTACACACTGACTTTGGCATATTACAGTCAACGTCAAGTCAATCAAGTGATACGTTCCCTATATACGCAAGATACGCAAGCACATCAACGTTACTATGGAAGGTCAATTTCAAATATTATTTGACAGCATGAAAATTGAGATGCAAACTTTGATGCAAACCCAAACTGTGGAATTGAAAGAATCTATTACAAACAGTATTATGGATAAAATGGAAGAAAAATTAATCCCTTTAGTAGAGGAAAACAAAGAACTAAAACTTAAGATAGGGAAACTAGAGAACGAAATCGAGTTTCTAAAAAGAGGGGAAAAGAAAAATAATGTTATAGTTTTTGGCCTAGAAGAAAAAGAAACCTCAGCCTATGAACTTATTCAAGAACTAAAGAAAAATCTGAAGCAAGATTTAAATATTAACCTAGAACATTACGAAATAAACAAAATTCATCGGATAGGAACTAAAAATGAGGAAAGTAACAAGTCTCGACCGGTTTTATGTTCGTTTGTAAACAACTGGAAAAAGAACGAAATTCTGAAAAATAGGAAAAATCTAAAGACTATTAATATCAGTGAAGATTACTCAAAGGAAGTATTAGAAAAGAGGAGAAAACTAAAAGCAGAGCTATTTGAAGAGAGGAAGAATGGAAAAATAGCCTATTTGAAATATGACAAACTAATAGTCAAAGAGAATAAAAATAGCCAGGACAAAAGAAAAAGGGAATCATCTGCCTCACCCTCCTCTTACAATACCCAAACAAAAAAATATCAAACCGTTTCTTCAATCAAGTCGAACAGGACGAATGCTTTCGATGTGATGAGGTCGAGATCGAACTCTTTTTCTAATGTAACTACCAAAAAACAATAACAATTACCAATCGGCAAACGCCAAAACCCAACCAACTACGGAAAAACTGGCAATATTGAAAAAATAATGCACAAACCTCCCCCAAGCCGACTGGTCCTCGTGGGGGAAGAAGACCACAACCCTCCAACACAAAGACATAACAATTCCACCACTTATAACAAAAAAGATCATAAACACAAAATATACATCGCTGCACTCAATGTACTTACCCTTAAAAATGAAGAAAATCTCACGGAACTGACGTATGCTTTAAAACGCATTAAATGGGACATTGTTGGCTTAAGTGAAATAAGGCGAATGGGAGAAAGAATTATTTCCCATTCAGAATTCCTTCTATATCATATAGGAACGACCCCAGGTCATCATGGAGTTGGATTCATTATTAAAAAACACCTTGCAAACTACGTGGAGAGCTTCATAGGAGTATCAGAGCGCATAGCGTTAATGAATCTTAAGCTACCGGGGTACAAAGACCCATGGTCCATCATACAAGTATACTCACCTACGGAACAATCTGATGTAGAAACAGTAGACTCATTCTATCAAGATTTATATAAAACAATCCAAGACCATGCTTATAATAGTATTATTGTATTAGGAGACTTCAATGGCCAAATTGGAGAACGGCAACCAGAAGAAAACACAGTATTGGGACCATTTGGATATGGAAAAAAGACCAGAAGCAGAAACGGAGAGAAGCTTGTAAACTTTGCGCAGGAAAATGGTTTGCGAGTCTTGAATTCAATGTTTAAGAAGAAAAAAAGTAAAATGTGGACCTGGATATCACCAGACGGGAAAACAAAAAATGAAATAGATTTTATAATGACTAATAAAAGCAGATACTTCGCAAACATGAAAGTTTTAAGCAATTTCAACTTCAATACCAACCATCGAATGATTCGAGCAGAACTATTGACAAACCCGCCAAAAAACCCAAGACCTAGAAATAAAATGACATTAACAAAACCGACCAAATACCAAACAGCTCAAATAGCCAATTTCATAATGCCAAAGCTGATTGACTACAATAGAGAAACAATAAACATGCAAGTGCAAGAAAAATACAACTGGTTAGAAAGAACAATCAAATCATCTATTCAACAAAGGACTAATAACAAAGACCTATCTGACAAGTGGAAGTCTGCTAAAACTACCAATCTTCTTAATGAACGAGCTGACCTAATCAATGGAAAAAGTACTAACGACAGACGAAAGAAAATAGCAAAACTCAGCAAAGAAATAAAAGAAAGTATAAGAAAAGACAGAACTCAGAGAAGAATGGAAACAATGGAGAGACACATTTTGCAGACAGGAGGAATAAAAAAGGCTAATAAGGAGCTAAATAACAAAAAGGGAAAACCGACGACAAGGAATTTTAGGAATCGCTACATCTTATTACAAGAAACTATACGAATGTACTAGAGTGGAAGAAGAATTAGAAATGTTAGAAATGTCAACCGTACCCAGTATCATGCAGGAAGAAGTAGAATTCGCTCTAGAAACTCAAAAAGACGATAAAGCTCCGGGACCAGACGGAATAAGCAACGAATTATTAAAACAAACAAAACAGGTAATAACACCTATTCTCAAAGAAATCTTCAATGATATCACAAATTCAGAATCGATTCCACAGCAATGGACTGAATCTAATATAATCCTTTTGTACAAAAAAGGTGATCAGTACGATATCGGAAACTACCGGCCTATAAGTCTGATGTCCAACGTATATAAAATATTTGCTAAAATTATACTCAAACGAATTGAAAGAAAACTTGATGAACAACAGCCAGTAGAACAGGCAGGCTTCAGAAAAGAATACTCGGTTCTTGATCATATCCATGCTGTTAGACAAATCATTGAGAAGTATGGGGAATATCAACTTAAATACTACATAGCATTTGTCGATTATAGCAAGGCTTTCGACTCGCTATTACATACGAAAATCTGGGAGGCGTTGAATGACCAAGGTATAGAACAAAAATACATAAGATTGATCCGAAATGTCTACAAAAACAGCTCTGCCTGCATTCAGCTAGAAAAGAAAGGAGAACCATTTAAGATACAAAAAGGAGTAAGACAAGGAGATCCGCTCTCTCCAAAACTTTTCTCCGCTGTCTTAGAAATGATCTTCAGAAATTTTGAATGGGAAAATCTTGGTCTTAATATCGACGGCCGCACACTTACACACTTAAGATTTGCTGATGATATTGTGTTATTCGCAAAAACAGCAGCAGACCTTAATATAATGTTAAATGACCTTGCATGTGAAAGCGGAAAAGTAGGACTGAAATTAAATCCCGAAAAAACAAAAGTAATGACCAATGGAATTGAAAGCAGCATAATAGTAGGCGAGTCACAGATTGACTATGTTGAAGAATATATATACCTCGGACAGTTGATATCACCTACAGATAATGTAAACAAAGAAGTCGAAAGAAGAATAGCAAACGGTTGGAAAAGATATTGGGGCTTACGGGAAGTAATGAAAGACAAAAACTTACACATAGCAACAAAGAGCAAATTATTCAATGTCTGCGTCCTACCAATCTTAATCTATGGAAGTCAAACATGGGCCATAACGAAAAACATAGCCAATAGACTTACCATTTGCCAACGAGCAATGGAGAGGAGCATGTTAGGAGTAAAAAGAGCAGATAGAATAAGAAACAGTAATATTAGGAAAAAGACCAAAATACAGGATGTGACCTTAAAAGTAAAAAGGCTAAAATGGAAGTGGTCGGGACACATGATCAGAGGAAAGGACAAGTGGAGCAAAATAATTACACAGTGGTATCCAAGAGAAGGGAAAAGGAACAGAGGAAGGCAACAAAAAAGATGGGAAGATGATATCAGACAGGTTGCTGGGAAAACCTGGACTAGAGTAGCCAGAGAAAGAACTGAATGGAGAAGGTTGGAGGAGGCCTTTGCCGATTGGCAAACGGACCTACAGAAAGTAAATAAAAACGAAATATACGAAAAATTTTAAATGTATAAACGATATAGTATTTAAATGTATGTAATATTTTGTATTGTATATACTATTTTGTAAGATATCCTTAATGAGGTCCGAATAAAAGGCTTATTTTTTTTTTTTTTTTTTTATTATTGCTAATGATTTTACCTAGGTACTTATTTGACGCCTATTACTTTCTAGTAGCAATCCTAATGCAGGACATGGTTGTTAACTTGTTTTAGGCTAAAATGAATATTTTAGTAACAAACATTATTTTTACAATATCATATCATCGTAAGTTTAAATAGCTACTATTAGGCATTCTGTAATTTATTCGTGAAATAATTTCTCTAAACGTGAATAGGCTGGTTTACTTTGATGCATTTCAAAACAATAATCTATAATAATATTTTATGAAGGTAAAGTAAATGGGGTTGCAGAAGGTAATCTATTAAACCGATTTTGTAAATTATTTCACCATTAGAAAGCCACGTTATGTGTGAGGTGAGTGTCATGCATTTTGTCCCCGTATTCTCACCAAAACGGGAACTACTCGTATGTAGGTGAAGCCACGGTGCGTCGGCTAGTTCTAAATATTATCATTTTGCGATTGTCGCATAATACAAAACCGTTAATTTACTTCCGTGAAGCAATACAAAAGTGTCGGAACACGATACGATTAAGCGTTAATCCATTTTCCTTATTAAGAGCATTAATTGGATGGGAAAGTGGATTAACGGGAGGACATGGCGTCGCATTTTCGAAAGGAATTAAACCTGAGTTTAGGCCTTATCCCCATTATGCTGTCGATATATCGGTAACATACGTTTACGGCAGGCGTCCACAGATTCGCAAATTAAAAATCCATTTGATGCGATGTGTCTGATGAGGATCAGGGAACGCCAACCGTTAACGCATAAAACAGATTTTAGTATTCTTTTTATAGAAAATCCAGTGCTTCCACTGATCCGCATCGTACAGATAGCATCGAATGTATTTTACCTATAGTAAAATTAAAAATCCGTTTAATGCGATGCGTCCCACGCGTACGATACGGATCAGGGGACGCCAACCATTAACGGCAGGCATCAAACGGATTTTAGTATTCTTTGTATAGACAATCATGCAAGTGCGTCCACTAATCCTCATCGAATGGATTTTATTTACCGTAAAATTAAAATCCGTTTGATGCCATGCGTCTGATACGTACGATACGGATCAGGGGACGCCAACCATTAACGGCAGGCGTCCACAGATCCTCACCGTACGCATCGGATCCATCGCTACAAACGGATTTTAGTATTTTTTGTATAGAAAGTCATACAAGTGCATCCACTGATCCGTATCGTACGGATCGCATCGAACGGATTTTATTTACCATAAAATTAAAAATCCGTTTAATGCGATGCGTCCGATAAATACGATGCGGATCAGTGGATCCGTACTATTAATGTAAGGCACCTACAGACCTGCATCAAACCACGGAGCTACTTCCCACAACTGCTATACTAAATTACAATACCATTAAAACTATATTTTCTTATAAATTTAACTCAATGGTTCGTGTAACAATTTTCAGTGTGATAACTTGATATATAAACTTCACAAATAATAAAATACCTTTTTAATCCGTTGGAGGTTGAAAGTCGTTTGTTTGTGGCCTACTGGGATTGGACTCTTCTTATAGGACCATTACAATAAGCTGATAATCATGCTCTAGGTTAATGTTTTCTTGACACAATAGCTTGATAAGCTATTACCATAGATTCTTACTTAGAAGCTTAACAAGTACCTAATAAATAATAACCCTAAGATTCAATCCCGAATAACTCTACTCAATTCGTTATGGGGTCAATAACATCGGCATTATTCTACGAAGTATTTGCAAGTCGAAGGAATTTAATACAATTTAACTATGTATTACTTGATTAACTTGTTTAACCTCCGTGATCTATCCGAATGTCTGAAGGGCAAACTTCTATACATAGGCATCTAAATAACTTAATGGGCTGCCTTGCCAGTTTCTGAAAGGATGATCTTGCAATAATATCATGGTTAACAGTCAATTTGAAAGCTCACTACAGACCAGGTTTCCTGCTATGGATTTAGTTCTTATGCCGGCTCCACATTAGTGCCGTGAATCTGACCCTTTAAATCCCTGTAGCTCCGAAAGTCATGATCGCACTGGTACCCTGTTACTTTTACAAAATTGCTTTACTATTATCATACTCCTAATTTATATACAATTTAAAAAACTGTCATCATCCCTATTCCTGCAGCAGATTCTACGTCCATTTCGCGTTTCAAACAATTGTGAGCATCCCGTGAATGTACGAAACTAATGTGGAGCCGACATTATAGAAGACATACTTACTACTCTGCTCTAATGTGGGTTAGCTGGTATAGGGTTATGATAGGGGGTAATATTAATTATCAAAAATGAAAATAATGATAATAATGTTTAGCTCTATATATCTATATAGAGAATATTATATATTAAATATATCTATATAATAAAAGAAAGAGAACTTAATACTTTGTAGCCCAAGCAAATCCAAAGACTCCATGATTAGGACCCACATAGGCAGTGGTGTGCACAAGGTTTTGATTAGGGTAGGCACTACAGGTATTAATGTACTAAAATGAAGAATTCCTTCTTCAGGTGTTATATATTACCTCGTCTTCAAAAATCAGACAATTTTGCTATTCAAGTCCTTAGGTATTTGATCTGAGCTTGTTACGATTAATTTGATCAGACTTTCATAAAATGAGTATAAATAATTTATTTGTTAGGTACCCCTGGGATGCTTGTATATAATTTTACAACATTAAAACTCTATTCAACGTGCATACCAAACACAAATGTGAATGGATTTGATTAGTTTTATCGTTGAGTGTAAACTTCAAATACTATTAAAAAAATGTGAATATTGGAAATAGATTATTCCTCATCCTTTTGGTGGTGGTGACGGTGACAATGCCACTGTTTATTTGCTCTACGAGCCACAGGTATTAGTAATGTAACACCTCCAAGTTTCCTATTCTGGGCTACTACTTAGAAATTCGTGACTTAAAGACACAATAGCGTGATTCATAGCCCCACCCCAAATCCAGGTCCTCAAGATCCGATATTATAAATGTTATATCGGATAATCCATCATCCATCACTATCCATCGAGGCATGCTACATTGACTTCAAAGAGTACCTTGGTTAAAATAAGTATGGGTCCTAGGCAGTCCAAGTAACGTACACTTTATCTATGCAAAAGTGCACTGCCAACTGCCAACTTAATATTTGGACGTAAGTATACTTTTTTGCCTACCCTATTAAAAATACTTCTGCACGCCACTGTCATTACCCTCTCTTTAGAGGTAGGTAAAGCTTTAAGGGAACCTAACTACCAAATCATGTCGCCTGGCGTCAAAGGATCACGTATTAGCCAAGTGTTTTGCCAAACTCAACAAAACAACTCATTTCTAACAAATAAATAAATTGCTAACAATGCTGAAAATAATAGCGACCCTTCGTAGGAAATGTTTGTAAAACAAAAATCAAATTGTTTATTTATACCATTTGAACTAACAGAGGGAATTTTGAACACAAAGTACAATTGTACGGTACACAACGAATGGGTGAAACCCATAGAGCAGAACATTTAAGACACGACATACGCGTAGGATTCGCGCCGCAAAAATATATTTTTTTAAATTTGATTTTTTACCTTCCTAAGATATGTGCGTTCAACTAAACAAACTTTTTATTACATAATAAGCGGGCGATAGAGCGAGCTATGCTTGGCGTTTCAATGCGTGATCGAATCACAAATGAGAATCAAAGAAAAATTTGAGTCGCAAAGCTGAAGTGGCAATGGGCAGGGCACATAGTTTGAAGAGCCAATGGACGTTGGGGTTCCAAGGTGCTGGAATGGCGACCCGCACCGGAAGCCGCAGTGTTGGTTTACCCCCCTACTAGGTGGACCGTGGATATCAAGCGGGTTACAGGGAGCCACTGGATGCTGGCGGCTCGAGACCGTTTAGTTTGGAAATCCATGCAAGATGCCTATGTCCAGCTGTGGACGTCCATCGGCTGTTAATGATATTTGATTTTTTGAAAACAATATTATCGTTTAATGTAACCAATCTATTATTCCACTCGAATTAGTCGTAACTGTGGAGTGAGTACGAAAATGCTCTAGGTACTGGCCGAAGATTGAATCCTTATGTTCTCTGTGTTGCGCCTGACTTCATAAGCGCGGAGTTATTTAAAGTATAATAATAATTGTTTTCGATGTAAGGCCTCGTTCTTTCGAGAAACATGTACAAGTAAGTATATATAATTTCAAACTAATATTATGTGTAGTTAAATTAAATTATTGCAAGTACCTACTTTTTGAAACGTTTGGAAGACATTTTCTGTTGGGAAGAGAAACTAAAGAGGATTTAAGGCCATTTTCGCAAATCATAAATGTATTGCGTCCAAGTGGCCCAGTACATTAACAATGGATATTTACATTTCTCTTTTCCATGTGAATGGACGTGCCACGTCGCTTTTTGGGTACAATCGTTTGAATTTTCGTTTTGCTTACGTTTTGAAGTCACAGGTATTGTTTTAACATGCGGTACCCAAAACAAAACTAAACACAGTCTGTTGACTTGGGTGTTTTGAATAGTGTCACTTTAGTAGAGATTGTTTGTGGCTTGGCGATTTCTACACGACATCGTACCGGAACGCTAAATCGCTTGGCGGTACGTCTTTGTCGGTAGGGTGGTAACTAGCCAACTACGCCTCCCGCCAGCCAGACCTGGACCAAGTTGCAAATCTCAATCGAGCCCAGGACCTCCATTTTGTGAATCCAAAACTGCGTCACGGCCATTAAAACCTTCCTTTCTATTACAGAACAGCAAGATGCTGCGAGCAGTGGCATCCTTATTCCTTATGTTGTAGATGCCCAGGCAACTCGTATGAAACAATTTGCATCCACATATTTTCTAGTTCGCACAACGAAAATTTGGAATGCCCTTCCAGTATTTGTGTTTACTGACTCTTAGAATTTAAAAACTTTCAAAACAAGAGTGAATGGGCGTCTTCTAGGTATGTGTGGAGATAGTTGAAGGGATGGAGAGTGACATAGGCTACTTTTTGCCACTTTCTAACCTCTCACCTCCCTAAAATGGGGAGTGGAGCATTTGTAGAGGTAGGGTAGGTAGGGAAGCTTGACCCGAATCGCTAATATTGCATAAAAAAGGTATACTTGATGTAAAAAATTTGAGTTTGTATTTGACAAAACAGTTGAACTGATGATAATTACAGTGTCAAATGTCATCCTAAGCTCGCCAAACCACATTCGAGTTGAATGTTGGGTCTGAATCTCCCTCCATCCATCCAGGTCCCCGATATCTGACGTCACCCAGACGTGCTTTTCAACTCACGATCTCGTGGGCACCCGGATACACTCAGGCCAAAACACCCTTCCCGAACGGCCCTCTAAGCCGAGGTTCGAGTCTCAGAGGAGACGCCCTTAGAGAGTCGGTCCGCTCATCTACTCTGCTTCTGCCTTCGGGCCCCATCAGGCGATGCTTCTGCGCTCGCCCAAACCCTCCAATGACGCCGCTGAGGTCCCATAAGGAGCCTACGGCACTTACACAATCAGAAAAAAAAAAAGAAAAAAGGATGGAGGGAGGCCTGGTTTTGGAGTGGGCTATATAATAATGATGTTACTTTATATTTATGTCATTTATATATTTTAATAAAATATGTGTTATTGCTTCCTAATACAGCTTATGAATAACGTTTCAATTGATACAGGTATTTCAATATCCTGCGCGAGTGTAGGATTATATAGGAGGAGCGGAAATTGCCGTGCGCTTCCAATATCTGGAATACTTTTAGCATTTATAATGTTCTGTTTAAATTTGTTTTTGTCTTCAGTTACTAGATATATTAACTTGAACAGAAGCTTCTAAGAAAGTAATATTCTGAGCTAAATAGTTACATAATAATAATAATAGTTAGTATATTTACAGGAATGAAAATATAAATGAATGTCCACATTCGTAGGGATCTTGGGATCAAAGAGTTCCACTAGTCCATGCAGTGGGTGGTCCCCCCACTAGGTGGACTGACGATCAATGCTGTTCTGATATCAAGTTGGGCCGATTGAAATTTTCTCAATTGGTCCAGGTCTGGCTTGTGGGAGGCTTTGGCCGTGGCTATGGCTATGTCTATATCAAGCCGTAGATGTCCATCGTCTGATACGATGGTGATGCTGACAAAAATAAAATCCCTGTACTTATCTCTGAAACATCCTACTAATGTTATAAACTGAAATTTAGAATAGAATAAGATTTTACTCTGGATTAACACATAGGCTACTTTATATCCCGAAAAAATCCATGGTTTCCCGAGAATTACGATAACTGATGATTTTGATGAATGTTTGTTACTCTTTCACGCCTCGCCTACTGAACCGAATTAGCTGAAATTTGGTATATATATATATTATGAGAAAAACTAAATTCCACGCGGACGAAGTCGCGGACGTCTGCTAGTTTTTAATATTTTAGTAAATCACTGAAATTATGACTGAAACTATGTTATGTTTTTTCATAAAATGTTAAGTTAAATATTTTTGTCTGGTAATATTTTAACGTGGAATAAAAATAATAATATCAAGAAAAATATTTGTTCCACTATAATATTTTTTTCATCATCCCATCTTGTTTCCCTGATAGGTTTTGTGTATCAAGACGCTTGTAGCTCCCACGGGAGCAGAACCACATGAATAAGATATGAATACTACCTACAATTCAATTATGGGAACGTCTATCCAATTCTGGAATTCTTTGTATTTTCATTATCAGAAGACCTTCAGAGAACATTTTTTTCATGTTTTTTTATTTTTTTTATCGCTTCAATGTGAATCTGCTCTTAAGTGAATCAATCGTCATTATCAACCCATATTCGGCTCACTGCTGAGCTAGAGTCTCCTCTCAGAATGAGAGAGGTTAGACATTAGTCCACCACGCTGGCCCAATGCGGATTGGAAGACTTCACACACGCAGAGAATTAAGAATTTAATTAATTCTCAGGTGTGCAGGTTTCCTCACGATGTTTTCCTTCACCGTTTAAGACACGTGATATTTAATTTCTTAAAATGCACACAACTGAAAAGTTGGAGGTCTGGACTGGATTTGAACCTCCACCCTCCGTAATCGGAGGCAGAGGTCATATCCACTGGGCTATGACTGCTCTCTCAAGTGAATCAATATCAGCCCATAATATCTAAAACGTCATGCCTTTATTGTGTTCACAAATCAAATTTTCAAAACCCCATCTTAGGTACGGGACGAGGTGAAAAAATCTAATTACTTATCTCTCTCTATAGTCGTTGCTTCATTACTGAAGATCGTGGTCCTGGTAAGATCCCAGCCTCCTGCGGGTCCACGCCTTCCATCGGCTTCTGTTGGTGGCCATCGCTGCTATAGTGTAGAACTTCGTCCCTTTATCCTCCTTCAGCTGGTCAGCCCATCGTGTTGGTGAGCGGCCCCTCGGTCTTTTCCCGTCAGTGATGCCTGTTATTATTAATTTCTCCAAACTGCAGTCACCACGCCGTATAATGTGCCCGAAATACCCCAGTATGCGTTGGTAACATAAGGAGGAAAGCCTAACCTTGATTCCGAGCTGCGATAGAATAGACACGTTTGTGCGCTTGGCTGTCCAAGGTATTCTTAACATGCGCCTCCAGCACCACATCTCGAACGCGTCTATCCTAAGCCTTTCTCTTGCTTTTATGGTCCAAGTTTCTACTCCATACATAAAAATCGAGAATATTAAGGCACGGACAAGGCGACTCTTGGTGTTGTTTGATATGCCTCTATTCTTCCAGATTTTGTTCAGTCGGGTCATGGCACTTTTCGCCATCGCAATGCGTCTCTTTATTTCTGGCATACAGCTGCCATCACTTTTATAATTACTTATAATTACTTATAGTATAGGCTATTAAACATGAATGATAAGGGATGATCACGATCATAATACTCTAAATAAATCATCTCTGTATAGTAGTCAATGTCTTGTTAGAGCATCAAGCGTGTTGAAACGCCATAGTGTGATCGAGGCCTTAGTTTAGGGTCACAACAGACCCGACAAATATTTACTGCTATTATGCATCAGACAAGTTTACGAGGATTTCACGCACTGTGGTGTCAAAAACAGCTCAGCCTCTAATGTTCATTAACTTCTTAATAACTTTCCAGAGACCAACGAATTTGAGCCCTATTTCCATTGAAATATGAGTCATATTACTTTCTAGTTCTATAAATGCTTTAAGTGACCTTTTGATGAAAGGTGTGAGTAATATACTGCTTATTATAGTTTAAAATTATTGTTTTAATTTGCCCAATGCCCGTAATTATAAAGAAAAAATATGTGTCTGATGCTTCAACCACCTGATCAATTGAAAATCAAAACTAAAGTAGTTGAAGCATCAAAAACCACTTCGTCATGTTTGGCACAACCTTGAAAAAAGGTTACAGCTCAGCATTGTGCCGCATAAACCAAGCAAAGTACTTGGCCAAGCGGCGCTGATTTTCAGCTGCTACCTCGATCCAGGTGACACCACGGATATACATAGCCACAGTGACAATATGCTATATTATTACCTTTCAAGTAAAAACAAACAACCTTGAATTAATATGCTAAATAATAGGACTACGCTAAACAAATAAAAGTGTTTCAACAAATTAAGCAACAATATAAAATTAAAAGGTATAAATAAAACACACACACACACATATACAATAATGATAAGCCTTATATCTAACAATCTACGAGTATAATAATTGAAATATGACTGAAATTGTGACGTGAGTATAATAATTGAAATATGTCAAATAATGACTGGAGTTCGGATGATTGTATTCACAGAATATAGTTAGAACGAGAGCCTGTATGACTAAATCTTCGTCAATATATAATTAACCCCGCGAGAATGAAGTGAAAACTAGTAACACCGACTGTGGTGGGTATGGCATACCTAAATATAGATTTGTCGATTTTGATAACTGGAATTACTATAAAGCTGTATATGTTACCGTAATATACTAATAACATAACATATCATTGGGTAAACTAGGTAATATGATAAGATAACCCAATTCTAGTAAGTATATATTTCTAGTATATATGAATTTCTATAAAAACCAAAGTAGTAGTTTAAACGTAGAAATTGACAAAGTTTTCTAATTATGAATTAATATCCAAAAGTGATGTCCACTGATAGCTCTGTAGATATGAACTCTGCCTTCAATTGGAGGGCGTAGGTTCGAATTAGGTCCAGAGCATGTACATACAACTTTTCAGTTATGTGCATTTTAAGAAATTAATTAGCACGTGTCTCAAATGGTGCAGGAGAAACATTGTGAGGAAACCTGAATACCTGAGAATTTTCTTAATTCTCTAGGTGTGTGAAGTCTGTCAATCCGCATTAAACCAGCACGGTGAACTAACCTGACCCATTTCTTTCTGAGAGGAGACTCGTGCTCAACAATGAGCCGAATATGGTTTGTGATGATGATGATACTCATTCTTCATTGTTTTGCAGGACGAAACTTTCAAAAAAATTTAACTCGTTATTTTCTAAAACTGAATTTTAGAGATAAATCTAAAAATTATCCTCATTTTTACCAGTGCGAACAGTAATCCACTATTTATCAAAGTTTTAAAAGAAAATGTTGAAGGGTTAATTCTAAAGACCACTTAAGTAAGGAACAGCTGTTTAATTTACAGAAAGCTTATCATTCATCACGATTCATCTTTCACAAGTGTCGCCGTTCAGTGCCCGGCTTTAAATGCAATAATTTTTCTATATTTCTTCATAACTATGATTATTATCTATACTAATAATATAAAGCTGAAGAGTTTGTTTATTTGTTTGCTTGAATGCGCTAATCTCAGGAACACTGGTCTGATTTGATAAATACTTTCAGTATTAGATAGCCCATTTATTATAATCACGCTAAGACCAATAGGAGCGGAACACCAACGAAGAAAAATTCATTCAAAATCGGATTTTTCTTATTGAGAGCTTGCGCTGCGTCCGCTGCGTAAACGGTTAAAGTTTAGCAAAAATCATGTATGACAGAATTGTTATCCTTTAAAGTTAAAAAAAAAGTCCGCGACGGTTCCCGCGGGATTTGTGAAAAACTGAAATCCACGCGGATTCGCGGCGTCCGCTTGTAATATTGTAGAATTGTAGGAGAATTTTCAATTTGGAACAGCTGATGCCCCCCGGTTTCACTCGTATAGTTCCCGTTCCCGTGAGAATACGGGACTAAAATATAGCCTTTGACACTGACAAATAACGTGGCTTGAAAGTGGTAATAGAATTTTGGTAATCGGTTTAGTAAGTTTAGTAGTAAGTGAGAGAACTGATTATAAAGAGGTCAAGTTTGTAGTATTGTAAAAACTGCTTTATATTATATAGATTGTGATTTTTTTTCTATGATTGTTTTGTGCAATGGCCAGACATTTTAACGGGTCTTGACGGTTTCACCAGCGCAGTTCTTATTTTCGTAGGAATACGGTGATACAATATAGCCTGTGCTAACCACTGATTAGGTATCTTTCCATTGGACCAATTTTTAAATCGGTCCAGTAGTTTCAGAGCCAGCAATTCAAAGCCAACAAACAGTAAAATCTTTCCCCTTATTAATATTAGTCATCATCATATCAGCCGATGGATGTCAACTGCAGGAAATAGGCCTTTTGTAGGGACTTCCAAACAACACCATCTGGATCCAGCAAATCCCTGAGACAGTCTACCTAATGGGAGGTCGACCAACACCGCGCTTTCTGGTGCGGGGTCGCCATTCCAGCACTTTGGAACCCCAACGTCCATCGGCTCTTCGAAATATGTGCGCCGCCCATTACCACTTCGGCTTAGCAACTCGTTGAGCTATGTCAGTGACTTTAGTTCTTCTGCGGATATTCCGATTTCTGATTCGATCACGCCGGGATACTCCTAACATAGCTCGTTCCATTGCCCGCTGTGTGACTCTGAGCCTTCTTATGAGGCCCATAGTTAGCGACCAAGTCTAAGTTTGCCAGTGATGACCTATGACTCCGAGACTTGGTCGCTAATATAAGTAGTTATAGATAATGAACCGACTTCTTTAAATGATTAAGTCCAAATTTGCAAATGGATAGAATTATTTGTTCTCTCAGATCGATCTTAGTAAATAAAACAGTGGTCCGAGTAATTTGCAAGTCCAAAGCTTACTCGAAGTCGCAACTAAGTTCATTATTACGATAGATTTGAAGCTTTGCGGCTTGACCGTCCAGTGTCGTGGTCAGGGTAAGTACTAACACAATGAAGTTGTGTTCAAGTGGCTATTATAAACTTAGGGCGTTAAATAATATATAACAGGGGCTTTAGCCATGTATTCCATCCCATCCTATCCCATCCCATCCCATCCCATCCCATCCCATCCCATCCCATCCCATCTCATCTTATTCCATTCCATTCCATTGCATTTCATATACCTCATGCCTACATGACAGATTACCTTACTATAGTTTGTAAATTGTAATTGTAGGACATCTTCCTTGCGTGGCCTAAGAGGCCGTACGGACTACTTTAGTATTGTAGTCGAGTACGAACAATTTTTGGATTTACCGCCAAAAAAATTTCGTACTCGACTAAAATACTAAAGTAGTCCGAACTAGGCCTAAGCGATGGTTTTTGTTTAAAAATCAGATGAGCTTGTTTGGAATAAAGCTTTAGTTAATAACTTTGCTTTCATTTAACTACGCGATGTCATTTACTTAATGTTTGAACACTATTTGCTAGCTTAGACCTAATAGATAAGACTTTGGAGCGTTGACAAAACAGAATCTATTTTATAGCTGGTTGAAGTTCGGCGCAACATATCACGGCTTTGGGAACAGGTCCGACTACAGCTGTTCTTAATGTATGGCCATCGATTGGTCCAACTCCACCGTTAACTTGATTTACGTGGACTACCCTCCTTTCGTGGAGTCACTATAAATTGGGCAGGTTTTAACACTTAAACTCTAGATTTATTTTAGTTGGTAAGCTATTTTTGCTACTATTATAAATGATCTTGCTTTAGTTGTACCTTATGTTGGTGACTGAGTCGTGAGACTATAAATGTCAATATATAGACTTAGGGAAAAATTTGTTGGTCAAAAAACTCATCATCATCATAACAGCAGATGGACGTCCACTGCAGGATATAGGACAAGGACACAGGCCTTTTGTAGGGACTTCCAAACATCACGATACTGAGCCACCTGCATCCAGCGAATCCCTGCGAACACTGCGCTTATTAGTGCGGGGTCGCCATTCCAGCACCTTGGGACCCCAACGTCCATCGGCTCTTCGAACTATGTGCCCCGCCCATTACCATTTCAGCTTCGCAACTCGTTGAGCTATGTCGGTGACTTTGGTTCTTCTGCGAATCTCCTCATTTCTGATTCGATCACGCAGAGATACTCCTAACATAGCTCGTTCCATCGCCCGCTGTGTGACTCTGAGCCTTCTTATGAGGCCCATAGTTAGCGACCAAGTCTCGGATCCATAGGTCATCACAACAAAAAACTCAAGTGATAATAAATTACTAAAAGAGTATAGAAGTTTAATAGAAATAGTGTCTAAGATCAGTAAGGGAAATACCGCGAAAAGTATTAAAGCAAGCAGAATTGTTGTGTTTTGATTTGAAGAGTTGCTGATTGCTGTGGGCTCTTCTCGGACCAGCCACTTCGAAAACTAAAAAAATGTATAGGCACGACAGATTTGCTATCGATAGGTCACGTGATCAAGATCAGTCATTCATTTATATTTTGCTAGTTTTCGAAGCGTTTGCCATCGTAGAAAGAGAATCGACGTGCCACTTGGCTACAGTGGCTGAGGGCGTTTGGGACCCTCGTAACTCTAATTTTAAGTTTTCGACTTTGCTTACCACCATTAAATCATGTCTTGACTTGACATTTCCAAAATGCTTGTAATATTAGTCCAATTCAAATAAATGAATTTTTATTTGAATTTGATACTATTGAATACTGGTAATATGACAGGAACTCCATACCTCCTTTGATTTTGGGTCATTGAACAATATCAATTTTGAATGGACTACAAAGCCAGCATCAAGCTTTCAGCAACCCGTCAGTACGGGGTCGACTAATACTGCACTATCTATAGTACAAGGGGTCGAAATTAGGACCCCAACGTCCATCGGTTCTTTGAACTGAGTCGTTGAGCTATGTCGGTGACTTCGGTTCTTCTACGGATATCGTCATTTCTTATTCGATCACGCAAACATAGCTCACTCCATAGCCCACAATTAGCGACCAAGACAAATATAAGTACCTACATTTATTTTTAGTTTGGTATTTTGCTTTTAGTTAAGTTTAAGTCGCTATGTGACTACGCATTTTCGTGGTGTCATCTGGTTCAAGATAATCAGGTAAAAATAAGCAAGCAGCATAATGCTGAGCTGGATCCTTTTTAAGGTTGTACCAAATGTGAAATAGTATTTTTTATGCAATATAGGCCAGCGCCTGACTACAATTAAGCCTGATGGTAAGCATTAATGCGGTCTAAGTTGGAGCGAGCTTACCTAGACGATGTCTATTCACTCTTGCTTTGAAGGTGTTTAAATTATAAGTGTCAGGAAACACAAACGCCGGAAAGGAATTGCAAATTTTTGCTGTACGAATTAGAAATGTGGATGCAAATCGTTTCGTACAAGTTGCCTGGACATCCACAATATTATATGGATGCCACCGTTCGCTCTAGAAGCTAGTGTGTTCTGATGCTGAGATTACTTTTGGTTTTTGACTTGCCTAAGTGGTTTGGTAGCTACCTACCTACTGCAGGTGAATAAATCTTACCAAATAATTTTGCATACTAATAAACCGCTTGCCTATTTACGCAAGTACCAAGCCCTATGCATACACGATTAACTGAATTATGAGTTTAATTAAACTAACGGGTTTAATGGGTCGTATCAGGTTTGCGGCCAAGTTAGTTTACTGAATAGCTAATACTTGGCTCACCTAAAATCGTCATAGCCGTTAATTAATGTTAACATGAGACAGGAAACGAAACAAATCGTTCCGTAAGGTCAAAAGATAATGATATGATAATAATGAATGACGGCTTTACTTGTTCATCGAGGCACAGGGTACAGTATCAACTTCGACGGAAGCGCGGTGGATTTACAAGACGGAGGCCCTGGGTTTGATCTCGGTTAAGGTTTCCATTGGTCCAGGTCTGGTTGTTGGGAGGCTTCGGCCTTGGCTATTTACCACCCTACCGGCAATGATGTACTACCAAGCGATTTAGCATTCCGGTATGCCTAGAATGTATGTCTAGAAAGTTAGCCCGCTTCGATCTTAGATTGCATCATCAATTACGATCTTGTAGGATGAAAATTCACACACCTTTCGGTTTCCACACGACATCCAACCGGAACGCTAAATCGCTTGGCGGTACGTCTTTGCCGGTATGGCGGTAAATAGCCACGGCCGTAGCCTCCCACCAGCCAGACCTGGACCAATTAAGAAAACCTCAATTGGCTCAGCTGGGGATCGAACCCAGGAACTCCGTCTTGTCCACCGCGCATACCACTGCGCCACGGAGGCCGACATATCGAGAAGGTCGCTCAACATGGTAAAGAATTCCTAGGGGTATAAACCTAGGAGCTTGCTTATGCTGGTTAAGATATTCGCCACTTAAATTATATAACTTGAGTCCTTCAACTTGAGAAATAATTACTTTGTATTGAAACAACAAGAATGATAAGAGCAACTGATAGTCGCGCTAACTGACTTGCGAAATATGATCTAATTTGATTCCTGATCTGATGTTGTAAACTCAATTTGTTACCGAGGAATCGGCTGTGGTCCGATTTACAAGCGGAGCGGAACTAGTTGATGACAGAGATACTGTCATATTCTGTGATGTAACTAAGATGTAGTCCACACATTACTTTGTACATACTCTTAAATCTATGAGTCCGACATACCAATTAAGTGACGTTTAAAAAAAAAACACAGCTTAATAATTTATTCCCACAGGTCTCAAATTCGGGCCAAAGCTTCAGGGTTTGCTCTAAGTAACCACATTGCCCCAATACGGGATGATTGCGGCGATGATTCTGAATTCTATTTTCTATCTACGATTACCTATGGGCAGTTGAAAAGCTGCTGTACGTATGCTGTACGTATTATCTTGTTTTATGCTAGCGGATAACCGTTAATTTGGACGCGTGAA
Organism: Bicyclus anynana; assembly: GCF_947172395.1. Taxonomy (NCBI): domain Eukaryota; kingdom Metazoa; phylum Arthropoda; class Insecta; order Lepidoptera; family Nymphalidae; genus Bicyclus; species Bicyclus anynana. The sequence goes on along the minus strand of NC_069092.1, from coordinate 15,750,263 downwards.
ATTTAGGTTTTCATAAATCTCGCGGGAACCATAGATTTTTCTATTTTGCCGGGATAAAAAGTAGCCTTTGTGTTGCTCATTAAACTTTTTTATCTTTCAGTGAAAGTCCTATCAAAATCAGTTTAGCCGCTCCAAAGATAAGCCCGGACAAACAGACAGACAAAAATTTTAAATAGCTTGATTGTGTTTCGTATAAATAACTATAAGTAAACACTTGAAAAAACACGGATATCTTGCAATCTAAGATGAGTTGTAGTCCATCTTTGATTGATAATCAAAGACAGACTACAACTTTATTTATACGTACTGATTGACTTAAAACTCGAAAGTCTTTGATTTGCACCAAACATTTTGACAGAAGTAAAGCGCGATAGGCTCTGTTGCCTTAGGAACTGCGACCCTTATCAACAATGTCGGCTGACTTGGTCTCTATAATACACAGAATAACACTTTGTAAACAACTAACACGCAATGCAATTTGCACCTTAACACCATTTGTTTAGGTTTAAAATCTACTTACATATTGAGTGTTAGATGACCAGATGGAACGCTCCCTTGGAAATTTAGTGCTACCCTCCCATTAACTTGGTTCTATTATATTGTTTCGTTCAGCCTTATTTCAATCAGGCGGACTTCAGGTAAGAAATACAATTTTGCGCTGGGTTTCTCGGGACTTTATTACTCTTGTAAATAAATTTATATTGGTTACTTGTAGGTACACTTGAGTTTATAACCTTGACAAGTTATTTGCAAGTATTCTCACCTTCGATACAAGTAAAAATGTTTTTGATACCTATATTACAACAGCGTAGCATCGTAACTATAGCGAGGTGTCTTGATTTTTTTTTATTCTTTACAAGTTAGCCCTTGACTACAATCTCCCCTGATGGTAAGTTAAGATGCAATCGAAGATGGAAGCGGGCTAACTTGTTAGGAGGAGGATGAAAAATCCACACCCCTTTCGGTTTCTACACGACATCGAAACGCTAAATCGCTTGGCGGTATGTCTTTGTCGGTAGGGTGGTAACTAGTCACGGCTGAACCCACTAGCCAGACCTGGACCAATTAAGAAAACCTCCATCGGCCCAGCCGGGGATCGAACCCAGGACCTCCGTCTAGTAAATCCACCGCGCATACCACTGCGCTACGGAGGGCGTCAAAATCTATATTAAGTCTCATGTTTTCCCCTAATTATTTTATGTTTTTTGGCTGAATAAATGATTTTATTAATATTATTATTACTTAAGTTATAAGTTATGTCAAGTTTTTATACTTTTTGTGAAAATTAAATTATTATATCCTATAATGTAAAAAAGGTGGCCCATATGTTAAATATCTCCGCAAAGCCTCCGACAAACTGTCATACAAAACCTCCATACAACAAATAAAGCACAAAGCAAAAAGGCGCACCATCAATAACATCCTTTCCATAAAGGCAAGCGCAGACCGCGGAGAAACGAACGACCGGTTCCATATAGCCCGCCATCGATCAAACGTCTCAAAACTACAGGGGGATATCAAAATGTAGTTACCATTGTCCCGGACGATAAAATATGAGCTGCGACATTGACAAATCGAGCTGCAGGAAGCTACTTTCCTAAGTCAAGCTATTGGTGACATATACATTGAGGAATAATTCCTAATGTTTTGGAAATAAGATACATTTTGCTGTGTAAGGGTTGTGATGTTTCAATCGGTGCATGTACTTGTTAAAATGGAGGATTGAATGATATTATTAAGTATATTAGCTATTCAATATGTTCAAATAAGCACTTGAAATAAAAGAGTAGAGAATAATCGTGTGTAGTAGTTCTTATCAGTGAAGTACATACCAAGTATGTTATCTTATAAGTGATTTATGTAAGTACTTAAGTAAATAATACGTACATAGTAAGTACATAATAAGTACATAATATAATAAGTACATAATAAGTACATAATATAATAAGTACATAGCAATAATATGTAGGTATGTGTGATAGAATGTGATAGATGTGTCTGCGACAGTCTACCTCTACCAGGTGACGACATCAAGCCACTCGCAGGGATTCGCTGGATGCAGGCGGCTCAACCCCCTAGCCAAGTAGCACGTCGATTCTCTTTCTACGATCGCTAACGCTTTGAAAACTAGAAAAATGTACAGGAATGACAGTTGATCACGTGACCTGTCGATAGCAAACGTCATTCCCTTACATCTTTCTAGTTTCCGAAACGTTAGCGATCGTAGAAAGAGAATCGACATGCCACTTGGCTAGGGCAGCAGGACCATGACGTTTGGAAGTCCCTACAAGGCCTATGTCCTGCAGTAAATGCTCATCGCCTGATATGTGATGATGATGAAAGTATCACAGGCAACATACTTCTGCCATGGGTAAGTTCGTTTATCAAGTTTAAAGTTTGAACCGTACTGGCTTTCATAGAGAGCTAGTTTCAAGGGTCAAGATTTTCTAAAACTTATCAATTTATAAATATTTTAATTAATTTATCCTTCTTTATCTTTCCTGTGTGTAATCTTCTATTTTTTATTTTTTAAAATTAGTTAAAAAGTTTTCTCTTCTTAAAATTAGTCAAAAACATTTTTTTTTCTTTTGAATTTGCAAAATGCAATATAAGTCACCCTGATCTGAAAAGTGGCTTACGAGTATAAAAAGTTTGGAAATACAATAAAATAATCCTGACGCTACCTAGCTAGGTACTCCCCCAGGCGATATTCCGTACAAAGAGAAAAATAGAAAAGGCAGCAACACGAAGTGTCAAACAATAGGTGGCCCAAGCAAAAAGAAAAGAAACACAAACGACCTTCCATTGCGAGAAACTTCATTCACAAAACACAAGAACACAAATTCAAACAAAACGTTAACGTAAAAGGAGTTTCACGCCTTCCGGATAAGCATGCGACGTGAACAGCCTGTTAGCGACATTGAAAAACAAACGATTATAGTCCATATTCCGAATTACATAAAGTCTGTTGTTGTGTGTATGTTTTGTAAAATAGTTTGTTACAGCAGTTTGACAATCGTAACTGCAACTCCCTAAATTGTACAGAACACTTTTTAAATGGATGGTGCGAAAATACAATGGTCGAAAGTTTTTAACTACGAGGTGTTAAATAATTGAGGTTGCCCATCAATATGTAATGAATTAATGCTAGCCGCAATAGCCCAGTGGATATGGCTTCTGACTTCGATTCGGAGGGCGTAGGTTTGAATCCGATCCGGGGCATGGACCTTCAACTTTTCAGTTGCGTGCATTTTTTTTTATCTTTTCAGTTATGTGAAATTAAATATTCTGCTTCTTACTAAACGCGAAAGTTTGTACGGATGCTAGTTACTCTTTAACGCCGCAAGTAATAACCAATTTTGCTGAAATTTGGAATGGAAATAGATTCTACCCTAGATTAACACATGGATTTGTGAAAAACTAAATTTCACGCGGACGATGTCGCGGGTGTCCGGTAGTTATATCATATGTCTCAAACGGTGTAGGAAAAACATCGCGAGATAACTTGTATACCTTAGATTTTTTTTGATTCTTTACGTGTATGAAGTCTGCCAATCCGCATTGGGCCAGCGTGGTGAACTATTAGCTAGAGCTAAATCCGTCTCTCTGTGACTCACTGTTGACACGTGGTCAACAGTGAGTCGAGTATGGGTTGTAAATGATGATGATCAATTAATTACGAGTATCTTTAATGTCATTATATTTTCATTATCATTTATGTCCCTGGCCTGACATTATTGATAACATTATTACCTGATATAGGTAGAATATAGTTGCCATAAGCTGTTGAGTTTCTTGCCGGTTTCTTCTCAGCAGAATCTGCCTTCCGAACCAGTGGTAGAATCTTTACAAATAGTCAACTGACGTATCAAAAGTGCTTGTATACTGAGCCTACTTGAAATAAATGAATTTTTGATTTTAACTGTTTCTTTGAGAACAAATATCTATAAACATGAAATTACATCCAATTTCGTTTAATCTATAACGTAATTTAAACCAACAATATCTACCTTGTTCCAAAAATGTTTCTAATTCTAAACCTTTGCATAATTAAAACAACTCCCCTAATAATTCACAGAATCGTCCCTATAAAAACGATTTTCTCAGATCAATTATAATTTGTCCCGGCAAATATTAAACAGTATTAAAAGCTTACGTAAGATTTTCTTCGATTTTCCTCCTTCGCTCGTTAGGGGCGAAGGTAAGAAATGGCGGGAAGAAAAAGTTACTCAAGTGTGAATAGGTGGCATTTAAAGGGTTCCGTAACTTAATATTTATTTTAACAATTTTACCGTTTTTGTATACTTCTTATTTAAATATACTGGCATTTCAATTTTACAAGGTACTATGGCCAAATTTTTGTGTCTGGGTATTTCTAGGTTTATGAGTTTGTCAATGTTAAATTCCATGTTAATTTTCTTTACACTCTGAGCACAATCACATTTAGCTTCTGATATCTGATATATTAATATTAATAATAATAATAATAATAAAGCTTTATTGAATTCCATATAAATCTTAAAAACTAACACACAATCTTAAATAACATATCTAAAATAAATTTGATTTTTTTTTTGTTTATATTTACACGTTTTTTATTTATTTATTTTTATATGGACCCCCTAAGGGTAAAAGCCTCCTCCAATGTTTTCCACCTTTCCCTATCTTTAGCTGCCTCTTGCCATTTCACTCCCGCTGTCGCCTCTATTTTATCTACCCATCTAGCAGCTGGGCGGCCTCTCGGTCTTGTGCCTATTGGACCTGCCCATTTCATCACTCTTTCGGTCCATCTTCTGTCGGTACATCTGGGCAAGTGACCAGCCCATTGCCATTTCCTTTTTAGGCAGTAAGTTAAGGCGTCGGTTACTTTTGTTTTATTACGGACGTATTCGTTTCTCACCCGGTCTCTCAACTTTATGCCTAAACAACTTCTTTCCATTTTTCTCTGCGTAGTCTGGATTTTCCTTTATGTTTTAGCATCAAACGTCCAGGTTTGGCATCCGTAAGTGAGACAAGGTAGTATTTCCGAATCCATAACTATCTTTTTAGATGTGAGCGGGAGCTGCGAGAGCTGCTGGGCTCGTAAAGAGATCTTTAAATCGCAGCTCCCGCTATGATATATTATACTCAAAGAAATACAATGTGGCGTAGTATAGTTGTAAGTTAACACATTTTTTTTAAATATTGGAAATTCTGTCCTATATGAAAATATCAAATTTATCGTTACCGCAAAACTACTACATAACCAATTCGCTAAGAACTATTGATTAAATTCAAAGTTGTTTACTAATAGATACTGACTAAACTCCTAAAATTGACGGATTAATTTTCTAAAACACTTTTGAAAAAGTTGTATTATTGCCTGTTTACACAAGTTTTTCTAAATAATTTACGTTAAGTTAAGTTAATCAGTTTCTTTTTTAAAAAAAATCGGTAAGCAGATTAGTTATCCAACTTTCACTTTTTGTCAAGCAGAACCCTAATAGCAAAGAAAATACATTTTCCTTATCACCGCGACGATTACCATAATTAAACCTGTTACTTACCTTAATTATTTCGGTTCGGAGAAAACGTAACTTAAGGATGAATAAAATTGATTTTAGATATAATAAATACTACTCTTTGACGTGATAGCCCAGTGGATTTAACCTCCGCCATTGATTCGGAGGGCGTAGGTTCGAATTTGGTCCGGGACATGCACCTCCAACTTTTCAGTTATGTGCATTTTAAGAAATTAAATATCACCTCTCTCAAACGGTGAAGAAAAAACATCGTGAACCTGTACACCTGAGAATTTTCTTATTTCTCTACATGTAGTAAAACTAAAAGCTAAGTTAACAAACCATTTAATATTTATTCCCATAAGCCGATCTTCAACTTATTATAGTATCTATAAGAAATAACATCTCACTGACGTCCGGATATTAGAAGATATTTTTACTTCATTACAACTACTCAGTAAAAAAGTTAGTTTACAAAAAAGTGTAAACAATGAAAGCTCGGAAGAAAGAAGCGAAGTGTTTGCTCGATTCGCACTGACGCTTCTAGAAATCTCAATCTTTTTTAATTAAATTCTACATCTATAATATAACTAGCTGATGCCGCGCGGTTTCACTCGCGTGGTTCAAGTTCCCGTAGAAATACGGGGAGAATATATAGCCTATAACCTTCCTCGATAAATGGGCTATCTAACACTAAAATAATTTTTCAAATCGAACCAGAAGTTCCTGAGACTAGTGCGTTCAAACAAACGAACAAACTCTTCAGTTTTATAATATTATTTTAGATATTTGGATTTATTTTACCTATTCTAAGCTTTCTTGAATTTCTCACTGCTGAGCTCGAGTCTTCTCTCAGAATGAGAGGGGTTAGGCCAATAGTCCACGCAGGCGCAATGCGGATTGGCAAACTTCACCATTTAAAAATTAAGAAAATTCTCTGGTATGAAGGTTTCCTTTTTTGTTTTATCACCATTTTACAAACTTACTTATCTAGAACTAAGCACACAATCGTATAGTGCCGTTCAACACCAAGACGTTTTATCATTTACATAATCATTAACACTATAATAAGACTTTCCTAGCTTACGTTTAATAAAGACTTTGAACTTTTTGAGACATAAACAACATAGTACCGTTTCGCTGTAGTTTTCAACGTTCACTTAAAAAGCTGGACATCAGAAATATTTCGTTTAAACTTCCATAAAGTTCTCTGTAACGCTACCTTTTACAATAATAGTCAGTTTACAAAAAGAAATCCTAAACAACCAAGACTATGCCATCAGTTCCTTCCCTACAAAGGTTGGATATTAAATATTTGGGTTAGATATTAAATAATATTATATTTGGGTGTACTCTTCTATAACAAGATCCCCAAGACTGTGATGGACCTGCCAATGCACAACTTTAAGCAGTGTGTTAAAAAACATTTGCTTAGTCGAGGTTACTACACCATCGATGAGTTCCTTAATGACAAAGTTGCTTGGAGGCCGTTGGATCAGCTTCCACCTTCACACAGGAAGTAAAACTATAAGAAATTGTAATGTTGTCATAAATTGTAATTATAATATTACTGTATGATTTTTTTTAAAAAAGAGAAACTGTTGAGTTTCTTGCCGGTTTCTTCTCAGCAGAATCTGCCTTCCGAACCGGTGGTAGAATCTTTACAAATAGTTAACTGACGTATCAAAAGTGCTTATATACTCAGCCTACTTGAAATAAATGAATTTTTGATTTTTTTTGTTTTTTAAAAATATTTAATTTACACTTCTATATCAAAGTACTCTGTAATGCTATACGTACTACAATAAAAGTCAGTTTACAAAAGGAAACTGTAAACAAGTACGGCTCGGAAGCAAGACTCAGGATGTTTGTCCGAGTCGCTTTGCCGCTTCTAGCTATCGTAATGGTTGTGGCACAGTACGAATACTCCCGACCTAGAGGTAAGATAATACTCTTATTGCTTTAGGCCAATGATAATTTTATACTATAGATAGGTTACGTGCCTGCGAAATCATAAATGAACCGAATTTAGCGACTCCACTGAGCATTCACACGCACAATTTTGTCTTTAATTCCATTATATATTTATGTTTATATAGTTATTACACTTCTTAAACATACAACTTGACATTGTAGACGATATCTAGATATTATAACGTTCGTTATTTAATAAGCGACTAAATGAAATTTAGACAATTATACACATTTGTCCGCCTCAGGGTAGGGTTAGGGTAAGGGTAGGGTAGGAGTACGGTAGGGGTAGGTTAGGGGTAAGGTAGGGGTAGGTTAGGGGTAAGGTAGTGGTAGGTTAGGGGTAAGGTAGGGGCAGGTTAGGGGTAAGGTAGGGGTAGGGAAGGAGTGCACAAAAATTAAAGCGAAGCTTGACCGGGTCCGCTAGTAATATTTTTTTTCTGTTAAGAAAACTTTGGAGAACAACATTCAGGAATGTATTTAGGTACTTCAAACCGATGAAACAACATGTATTTTGATCGCGACAAAACGCGAATTTCTAGATACGAATCAAAAGAGAAGTGAAAATGTATTTCCTTTACCGACAGAAATTTAATATTACATAACCTTTTGTTCCAGACCTCCCTAACTACATAAAGAAATCGCTGCGTGAAAAGAATCGATATAGAGCTGTGCCGAGAGAGGCGACGAGGACGATATCCAACCTGACTCTGAGGGAAGTGTTCGACAAAATAAAGGACATCACTAGAGCTCTCAACCTACACGCTAAGAGAAATGGCTATTTTGTCGATTACAAGCTCCGTATTATAGGCGGGGAATAAAGTGAGGTATTTAGTTTAGATAAAACAGTAGTTATGTCCAGATACTGGAATTTATGTTGTGATGTGGTTAAGTCAGTCAGATCAGAAAGAACCGAGTCATAGCTATCAGACAAGAAACGATTTTGGTGGTAATATCATTGCTATATACATATATAGATAGCATAGTCGCCTTGTCTTCTCTATTTTTAAGTACGGTGTAGAAACGTGGACTATAATGGCAAGAAGAGAGGCCACGAATCCCAACCCAATGGTCAGATCACTCAAAGAGGTCGGCGATCTTGCCTTCTACGATATCGTTCAAATCGCCAAGGACCGTACACGGCGAAGAAACATCGTATAGACATTACCACGTGAGCAATCACAATCCTCAGTTATGAGGGACTGGAGGGAGAGAGAGACGGAAATGTAGACACGACGCCGCACCCGTACCGTACTCGCACCGCAAATTCGTGTACACAGACAAAAATCGCACCGTTGCCGCACCGCACCCGCACCGCTCCCGCATCACCGCCGCAATTTTATGACGTGCAAATTCTAAACACCGTTTACATTTCATTGATGCCACGCAATTTTTGGAACCGATAAACTCATCCATGTATAGTATAACATACTCGATAGTACTGTGTGCTTAGAATTTGGCGTCAAAAATTGCGGCGCCGGTGCCGGAGAAGTGCGAGTGCGGTGCAAGTGCGGCGTCGTGTACCTACACGCACGCTAACGATTAGTATCATAATTAGGTGATCATGACTAAGAAGACTGTGCTAATGAGCTCTGCAAAGCAAGACCCGAAATTTCAGAGCTTTATCTAGGACTCAAACCAAGAACAGCCGCATAGGTTAACCACTGGACTAGCTAGGCAGTTTATTAGTGAAACCTCGATTAATATTTGAATATGCGTCAGCCACTTTGAACAACAAAATACCATAATATTCTCTAACTTTGACCAAACAACGTTACTAATATTGCTATTTAGTGTCCAAAGCTATCTAAAAGCCGCATCAAACTGTCGTTTAGGATGACCGAAACCACTTAATTCCTGCCCCTACAGCCATTGTCACCGTTGATTAATAGTGATACAAATCGTAAATGTTTATTGGATATCATTTGTGGTAGTACATTACGGTATATGTTCCGGCTGAACTATTATAATTTGGATGATTAATGGAATCTAATGTTTTGATATTACGAACGTTTCGGACCTTTACGTTTTTCCTCGATTACGACCAACCTAAAGGGTGATTGATGAATTTATATGCATTTATGAATTTGAGTATACATAATATGTATATGTATTTTTATAGGACCTTACGGAACAAGCCTAATGTTCACACGTGAATAATTACCTTAGTGAGTTAATTGTATTTATCATATAAGCGAATTTAATGTAATTCTTTTGAGAAAATAAAGATCTTAAACCAGACAAGCACGTTACTTACCTAATATTTAGTTAGTACAGCTAAAGTCAGTCTATTCAGGAGAGGCCTGTGGAACAGTTGGCAGTTGTTGGTTGGATGTACCTACTGGTAACATTACAGAACAACCGCGTTACTGTCAAACGCTTGTCTGAGAGTATAACACTACCTTTTACAAAACCATCATGATATTTGTTCATCTTGTTTATAAGCGTAAATAGTATTACCTCAGTAAATGGCATTAATTTAGTGAATGAAATAGTCGATGACGTTCAAATCGCTATACGAAACAGTCCTGCGATAAGTTTTATGGCTGTGAGGGTACGAAATGTCGAAACATTATGGAATCGCAACGGATTTAAGAGCTTACGATAAGTCCCCTTTACAACTAACTACTACATCCAAAGCTAAGCAGACTTGGATAAGTAGACAAACCATGTCCGAGCACATCTGGGAAAATAATGAATAAGGTCTGGCTGGTAGAAGGCTTCGGCTAGTTTCCACCCTACCGATAAAGACGTACCGCCAAGCGATTTAGTATTCCGGTACGATGTCATGTAGAAACCGAAAGGGGTGTGGTTTTTCATCCTCCTCCTAACAAGTCAGCGCGCTTCCATCTTAAATTGCAACCTCACTTATTTCGCGAGATTATAGTCAAGGGCTAGTTTCTAAAGAATAAAAAAGTAACACACACAAAGGATATGGGGTCCCGGGAATAATTCTCAGGGCAACAAGTGATTTTAATCCGGCACTACTTTTATTGGAAGTCGGTTAAAAACTGATACAACATTCTGCCATCTATCTCGGCCGGAGCAGCACTTAACCCGCTAAGCAGCAATTTACTGCGGATGATGGATTGAGACAAATTGAACGCGCCATCAACGGCGTCAACGTATTGAGCAAGTTTCTAAAGTAGCGTCGTATTTCTTGACGGTAATTCTCGAAAAATTCATTATTATATTTCGTCGTTATCAACCCATATTCGGCTCACTGCTGAGCTCGAGTCTCCTCTCAGAATGAGAGGGGTTAGGCCTTAGTCCACAACGCTGGCCTAATGCGGATTGGTAGACTTCAGACACGCAGAGTATTAGGAAAATTCTCTGGTATGCAGGTTCCTTCACCTTATATTTACTAACTGGGAAGCTTATAGTCTTATTCGTACTTAAATTATTCGAAAAGTATGTCAATAAGTACATTGAAGAATATATAGGTACAGCCTCTGCATCGGAATCATCATATTATGCGATGGAGGTACACTGCAGGACATAGGCCTTTTGTAGGGACTTCCAAACATCACGATCCTGAGCCGCCTGCATCCACCGAATCCCTGTGACTCGCTTGATGTCGTCAGTACAGCTGGTGGGAGGTCGACCAAAACTGCGCTTCCTATTGCGGGGTCACCATTCCAGCACCTTGGGAGTTGGGACCCCAACGTCCATCGGCTCTTCGAACTGTATTGGAATGCAGGAAGAATTCAACCCCTCCTTAGATATCTAAATCTGACAGTTCAAGCGTGTTGCTGGTAGGTGACACCCTGCGTTCGGAAATCCCTACAAAAGACAATTGACTATAATGGTAAGTGAACCTTTGAATAATATAATGATCTTTATGAGTCATTCGGCGAAATGAAATCAATATTACCTAATTAATAAATAAAAAACAAAAACTGTCAGGATATTTGTAAAATAAATAAAAAAAATGCCAAAAACCCAATTTTTATTACTCTCAACTGTGGATGTCCATCGGCTGGTGTGATGATGACGAATTGAAATTCAGAATTGATTATTGAATCATTTCACGCTCCTTACATCTGAAATATACAAAGGGAAAAGCTTTTATTTATAACAGTAATTGAAAATATCTGTACTTACAACATACGTCTCAGAACAATAGGGTGTGCGAAAAACGATCCTCGTAAACTTGTCACAAACAGGGTGCTCGTAAATATATCGCAGCGCGACTCTGTAGCACCCTGTAAGTTGGGATACAACGGTAATCTATACTTGAGTGGAGGAAAATGCCTCGCAAATACTTCTCTACTGGCAATATGAACAATTTAAATAGTTATACATAGTTTAGTGCAGGTCTTTTGACTATTCAAAATGCTGTTCGGTATCTAAAGCACTATGGTTCGCTGCAGTGAAATCGTTTTTTTTTTAGTTTCCATTTATTAGTTAACTTCCATAATTAGTTAATTTATTTATTAATGTAACGATTTGTTAATATAAAATAAGTCTCATATATATGGTATTGTTAGTAGGTACTGCGTTCATCGGATATTTTTTATTTGATCTAGTCAAGTTATTTAATTTATTTATTTGTTTTTTTTTGTATTTTTGTCTTTAATTCATTTGTGTGTACGGTACTCAGCTAAATAAAGCCTTTTATTACTTTTTTATTATATACAAAGTACCGATGCTGTTTAAGATGTAAGTGGGCTTACTTGAAAAAGGTAAAAGATTATACAACTCATACCACAGGTATATTTTTTTTTTTATTCTTTACAAGATAGCCTTTTATTACAATCTCACCTGATGGTAAGTGATGATGCAATCTAAGATGGAAGCGGGCTAACTTGTTATGAGGAGGATGAAAATCCACACCCCTTTCTACACGACATCGTACCGGAACGCTAAATCGCTTGGCGGTACGTCTTTGTCGGTAACTAGCCACGGCTAAAGCCTCCCACCAGCCAGACCTGGACCAATTAAGAAAATCTCAATCGACCCGGCCGGGGATCGAACCCAGGACCTCCGTTTTTGTAAATCCACCGCGCATACCATTGCGCCACGGAGGCCGTCAATATATGAGTATTCCCTTCGAAAAAAAAGGTTTGGCATAGCAAAACATGGCTAATGCTCTTAAAAAAAAAATTTCCTCAATAGGAATGAATGTACTGCCGCCTCGACGCCCTTGTAGATAGATCTGAAGATAAGTCTCGATATATGGCGTCAATTTCCTCTCCGAGGGGTGAACGGAAAGGGCGTGGCACGGAACGGTTTTTATGCGTTCCACAAATATTTTGCAATAGCAGCGTGAATCGGTTTTAGCGGAAACTCATTTTAAGAATCTATGACGTCTTTGGCATTTTCTATATCTGCAAAAGTAGGTACATTTAAACTGGCTGTATACATATTGGTAACTAGCCATGTCACACCATCACACCTAACTCAGCCTCCGTGGCACAGTGGTATGTGCGGTGGATTTTCAAGACCAAGGTCCTGGGTTCGATCCTTGATTCGATTGAGGTTTTCTTAATTGATCTAGGTCTGGTGGGAGGCTTCGGCCGTGGCTATTTACCACCCTGCTGGCTTAGACGTACCGCTAGCGATTTATTCGTTCCGGTATTTATCGTTCCGAATCGGTTTTAGCGGAAACTCATTTTAAGAATTTAAGACGTCTTCAGCATCTACTGTATCTGCAAAAGTAGGTACATTTAAACTAGCTGCCCTGATGGACTTCATCCTATCAAATGTGGTTTCTGTGGGAAAAGAAAGTTTTCTTTCCTTAGAAACTTTCATTGTGCTTTAGTGAAAATGTGAAAAAAATAATGATTCATTCTGTAGCTTTCATTTCTGCCCTCAGCAACAAATGTGATCATTCAGTTTAAATTATAATAGATAGACAATAGATAACAGAGTGGAAATCTAATTCCTGTTCTGTGAATTGAATTAGCAAAAATTTTAAAAAGAGTAACAGACCTTAAACCAGATAATTTTAATAATTTTTAAATCTATATTATAATGCTGTTTGTTTGTTTAATTGAAGGCGCTAATCTACTGGTCTGATTGGAAAAATTCTTTTAGTGTTAGATAGCCTATTTATCGCGGAAGGCTATAGGCTATATATAATCCTCGTATTCCCACGGAAACGGAAACCACGCGGGTGAAATCGAACGGCTTCTTGAAATAATATGTAGGTATCTTCTATATCTTGAACGAATTAGTAGTTTTTGACCTACGGGTCGCATCCTTCTTTTTTGAAGTCGATTAAAAGGCATCTGGTGCAATGTTTGTAATGTATATTTGGAAGGACTTGCGGTATCTAAGTCCTAAATATAATTCGTAGGCTACTTGTTTGTCTAAACACAAATCATGTTCCACTACATCTGTAAGGCGTTAATTCACTTTCCTCGTACAGAACTGTAAACGTCACATAAATCAAACTTGCGTTTTCTCCTCCAGCGACGTATTGATTCATTGCCCCTGAACTTGGTAGTTTGCGGTTTGACTTGGAGCCGGCGCTCACCATATGAAACGCGGTGGAGTGGCGGCTGTTAACTTGAATGTCATATTGAAGATGCATAGGTACATATTGACAGATTTTAAGATAGATATTAGTCATTTCCAAAGATTTTATGTTATAGATAATATCACAACCGTGTCGAGACTGACGCGGTCAAGAGTGGCTAATTGTCTTAATTTCAATTAGTCGCATTGTAAACAACGAACAAAACGTCCGCTAGTTTAGATATATTTTGTTAATATAACGTGAATGTTATATTAACAAAATATATCTAAACTAGCGGACGCCCGCGACTTCGTCCACGTGGAATTTAGTTTTTCACAAATCGCTCGGGAACCATGAATTTTTCCGAGATAAAAGTAGCCTATGTGTTAGTCCAGGCTATAGTATATATCTTAATACCAAATTTCAGCTAATTCGGTTTAGTAGTCGAAGCGTGAAAGAGTAATAAACATTCATATCATCAAAATCATCAGTTTTCACAAAATTTTGGGAAACCATAGATTTTTTCGGGATAAAAAGTATCCTTATGTTAATTCAGAGTAAAATCTATTTCTAGTTTAAATTTCAGCCAAATCGCTTCAAAAGTAGCGGCGTTAAAGAGTAACAAACTTCCAAACATACATGCATACAAACTTTCGCGTTTATAATATTAGTAGGATATTATCTACAATATCGAGTTGTGTGTCCAAGAAGTTTAAATATAAAATAAAATTTAAATAAACACAAAATGTTGTGCACTCAGTGAAGTTGCTAGATTCGGATCAATTTTTGTGGTCATTTTGTAGGCACGTAAAATACTCGTGTCTACTAGTAGAAAATCTTTGGTCATATCTTTAAAAAAATGCCTGCCTTTGATTCAGAGGGCGTAGGTTCGAATCCGGTCCGGTGCATGCACCTGCAACTTTTTAGTTTTTGAATTTCAAGCAATTAAATACTACGAGTCTCAAACGCCCAAGGGAAAACATCGTGAGGAAACCTGAGAATTATCTAAATTATCTATTTTTATTAAGACTGCCAATCTGCATTAGGCGAGCGCAGTGGGATATTAGCCTAACATTTCTCCTTCTGAGAGGAGACTCGTGCTCATCAGTGAGCCAAATATGGGTTGTTAGTAACGATGATTATGTAGTAATTCGCCGGACCAGCTCTGTCACTAAAAGCTGTGTGCCTAGTGTGAGTTTTCAATATTTTCATACTGTAAACAAATAGTTGTGCAGTAGTTTTTTATTTTTATTTTTTTTTTTTTTTAAAGAATATTTGCCATATTTTTTTAAATATGAAAAATATTCCCATTCCCCTCCAACAAGTCGAGAAAGACTGTAATTAGGAGTGGGTACGACAATAGTCCAACGGGGCGGGGATCGAACCACCACCCCTCGGTGATGAATCCGACCGCTCTTACCGTTGAGCTATTGAGGCTCTAGTAGTGCCACTAGTTAAATTCCTTAGAAATTCTTAGAAATCCTTACTGGTACCTATTACTGGTACCTACTACACAGTACACAGTTCTACCTTGTTTTTCTACAGTACAAAACTGTATATTTATGCGATTATTTATCTTACGACAATACTGTCGCAAATGTGTGCTGTCTCCAGCTAAGTTATTGACACCCATACCGCGGTTAGTTAGGTATGGGGTATTGTCGAACTTTCAACAATCTTGGAGTTAACAATTTCTCACTTCGGTTAATATTTCACGGCACCAATACTACAAATTACTAGTTTACCTTAACTTTGAGTTAATCGATGAATTTTCTTAGTTTTTACTAGTATGGCCCCTTCCAAATATATAGCACATTATACAAGATTCTGTTGATTAAGTGTAGACTATAGTTAGCGTAGCTTAAGTGCTTTATGATCTTGATTTTGATTTAGCGTTCCGGTACGATGTCGTGTAAAAACCGAAAGGAGTGTGGATTTTACCCGCTTCGATCTTAGATTGATTGATTGGATCAGATGGGATTGTAGATAAGGGCTAACTTATAGAGTTTGTTTATAGAGTTTGAATTTGGAATGAAATTAATAATCAATAATAATTTAATTAATAATTTCATTAAAAATTTAAACTCTATCGTGTAACCACAGAATCATTTTAAATAAAATAATTAATGAATAATATACTAATATTGAGGTAAAGTTTTTGAATTATGGTGGGGGTCTAATCAGTCAGTCAATCTTTGGATAATTCATTTTGAAAATTTTATTATTAATTAGAAAACCACTTTGTTTATGAGTGTCTTAAGCTATATTTTTATCTATGTTTTCCCACGGGATCGGGAACTACGCGGTGGAATACATGGAGAGTCGTATAAATACAATAAAGTTATAAAATTAAAATGTATATCTATACTAAATACTCGTATAGAGATGTAATGTTTTTGGTGTTGTAGGGGGTAATTTTTATAAGTGGTAAAAGAATTTTTAAAATCAGCTCTGTAGATCCAGAGCTACTGATTTTGAAAATTCCTTAAACACAAGGAAGTCAGTTATTTGTGAGTGTCATAGGCTATATTTTATTCCCGTATTCTCACGGGAATGGGAACTACAAGGGTCAAACTACGTGGCGTTGGCCAGTAAAATCTAATTTGGTTTTTTGCGGATCAAAAGTATCATTTTATACATTGCTTTGAACATTGTCCTAAGGCACACATGAATAAGTTAGACAGACACGGTCTTTATCAGTTATTGACAGTTATATAGAGGCACATGCCTGACCCTTGGTACGTTAAAAATAAACTGAAAACTATTTTAATAGACATTTGTCTATTAAAATAGTTTTCAGTTCAGCCTTTTCCCATTACGGAACAATAAAAAATAACACAGAAATAATAACACAAATATGACAAAAAGGCGACAAAATTGTGACGTCACGATAATAGGCCGGGAGCTGGCGACAAAAACGCGCCATCAACAGTGAAATCTTGACTTAGTTAACAAAGCGGCTCGACGATCGCTCACAGTCGCGCTGTGACGTGATAAATACTCCGACAGCGGCACAGAAAGATTGTGTCGCGTAAATATTTTGCGACTCGTGACTCCCTTATTGTGTGAGAACAGAGAATTGGGGATATTTAAGAATAAAACTGCCAATCTGCGAATCTTAGTTGAAGGTTCCGACATTTTTACTAATTCTTAAAAAGTACTTTTCAGTAAACATGGTATTAGCCGTGATAGCCCAGTGGATTTGACCATTGCCTCCGATTCCGGAAGGTGTGGGTTCGAATTTGGGTTTTCAGTTGTGTGCAGTGTAAGAAATTAAATATCACGTTTCTCAAACGGTGAAGGAAAACATCGTGAGGAAACCTGCATACCAGAGAATTTTCTTTATTCTCTACATGTTTCAAGTCTGCCAATCCGCATTGGGCCAGCGTGGTGGACTATTAGCCTAACCCCTCTCATTCAGAGCGGAGACTCGAGCTCAGCAGTGAGCCAAATATGGGTTGATAACGAACTACGGGATTCTAATTTTGACATAAATAACTGCGGGACACAACTACGAAAAAGTTAATTTGTAACCAAAGTTGTTGGTCAATGTTAGTGATTATGTATCGATTTACCCCATGGAAATGCCAGAGTAATAAAATAATCCTACTAATATTATAAATGCGAAAGTTTGTATGGATGTTTGTTGCTCTTTAACGCCGCAACTACTTAACCGATTTGGCTGTGAAACAAAGATATTTAGTATCCTGGAAAATCCAGCGGGTTTTGTGAAAAACTGAATTACTCGCGGACGAAGTCGCTAGTTGATTTATAATAATTATTATCAGAGGAGCAAAATGGTTGAAGATATTACTAATTAAAAATTCTACTCCACCACTCAGGATCAAGTTTACGAGTACATAATTGTTTAATTATTTATTATTATTATCGACACCATATCCATAACCATATTTCGACGCTTTTATATCTCTAAGCGCCCTGTAGTTTGGACAATAAACATGAGTGGCTGGCGTAATAATAAATAGTATTCAATAAAAAAAAGTTAATCGAGGCGCAGTGGTATGCGGGATGGTTTTACAAGATGGAGATCCTGAGTTCGATCTCTGGGCCGATTGAGATTTTCTTAATTGGTCCAAGTCAGGCTGGTGGGAGGCTTCGGCTGTGTCTAGTTATCACCCTACCGGTAAAGACATACCGCCAAGCGATTTAGCGTTCTGTTATGATGTCGTGTAGGAACTGAAAAGGGTGTGGATTTTCGTCCGCCTCATAGCCCGCTTCCATCTTAGATTGCATAATCACTTACCATCAGGTGAAATTGTAGTCAGTGGCTAACTCTTAAAGAATTAAAAAAAGGTGTATGAACTCTGTAAATTACTTACATCAAGAAGCAGTGGCGTAGCGTGCCTTGGAGGAGCCCTGTATCAAAATTAGTTGGGGTCTCAAATGAAGGATAACCAATACTCACAAAGAAACGGGTTTGTTTACTTTTGTCATTTCTGAAGTGAAAAACTATAATTTTTTTATGACTTTTTCCGGGAAGCATCAGATTCTTGTAGTAAAATTGTGGATTACACTTTACAAAGGAGATGATCCAAAATTATATGGAGCCCAGTCATTGTAACCTAACGGAAATAAAAGAACTATTTTTGATTTTACAAATCTACGAATTAACTTTAATCCTTTCGAAATAATATTCATTATCTCCCAAGATATGCAACACTATTATGGGTAATAATAGTGGAATGATGACGTTTTCAATGAAGTAATCGATTTGACGTTTGCTGTCAATTGTCATGTCACAGTTGCTATAGGGGCGCCATCTTGATATAACTCAAAAACTTGGGTTTTAATTTTATTTATTTAGTTACATTTATTCACTTTAATAAATTTTAATAAAATACTTGTATTTTTAAAATTTTAATGATACGGGGTACAAGAGTGGACCTGAAATGGACCATCTCCTTTTTGCTTTTACACGTAAGGGGGTAGTCCGGGGGCCCCATATCATTGATACGGCTGATACGGTGTTAGTTACGCCCCTGTCAAGAAGGTCTAGATCTGTAACGCTGTAAGTGAAAATTCTTGTCGTGAATAAGTACCGATTTACCCCGTCGAGACGTCGGGGGTTCAAAATATATCAAGGGAGCACTTAGCGGCTATCCATCTAAATGATTCGATCTGTTCACGCTGTGAAAATAAACGCCCCTAACATAATTGTAATATTGAAGTATAGCCAACACGAATTTTATTAAAGCACTAATGGACGCCCGAGATTTAGTTTTTCACAAATCCCACGGGAACTGGATTTTCCGGAATGAAAAGTAGCCTATGTGTTAATTCAGAGTAAAATCTATTTCTATTCCAAATTTCAGCTAATTGACTAAGTTTCATACAAACTTTCATCCCCTTGGGAGAAGAATTACCAAAATCCTTTCTTAGCGGATGCCTACGTCATAAAATCTATCTGCATGCTAAATTTCAGCCCGGTCTGTCCTGTTGTTTGAGCTGTGCGTTGATAGATCACCATGTCAGTCAGTCATTTGAGTTTTACATATTTAGATTGTAAGTGGTAAAGTTTGTGTGGTTGTAGGCGGTAATCTCTGGATCTACACAACCGATACCGATAGAAAGCTACGTTATTTGCGAGAGTCATAGGCAATTTTTTACTCCGTGTTCTTTCGGGAACAGGAACTATGTGGGTGAAACCGCGGGGCGTCTTTTATATCATAAAGTATTATAGACGTAAGACGATCTTCACTGTTCTCGTAATACGTAGTAGCCAACTAAAAACTAGGATCTACGATGTTATTCCGCACGTAGCGACGCGGGCACAATTCGGGACGCTCTGAAAGGATCAATTGAAAATATACGAAGCAAGTTGTGTTGCGAGTCAGGCGGAATATCGGATTTCGCGGAATAGCACTGCAAATAAAACGTTAAAGCTATAGTATCATTCTCCATTATTGCCTTGTCGGTCCAATAGTTGATCGTACGGCTACGGAAGATGAGATTATAGGTTCGATATCTTAATCGGAATATTTTTATAACTAGTAGACGCCGCGCGGTTTCACCCGCGTGGTTCTTGTTCCCGTAGGAATACGGGGATAAAATATGGCCAATGGCCTTTCTCGATAAATGGGTTATCTAACACTGAAAGAATATTTCAAATCAAACCAGTAGTTCCTGAGATTAGCGGGTTCAATCAAACAAACAAACAAGCTCTTCAGCTTTATAATATTAGTATAGATTGACTGAACTATTTTTATGATTAATAGTTTTTAATTGAGTCATGGCCAATTTTAAAGCCAGTGGTGTAGCTAGGTAACCAAGGGCCCAGTGCAAATAAAAAATAGGGCCCCACTGCTATACTTTTTTTTACAGAATAATTTGTATACCTAAATTGATCTCAGCTACCGACAAGTATGAAATATCTCTGGCATAAATAGACCTGAGTAGTTATGAAATGATATGAATTTAAGGAGAATAAATTTAAAGCATAAAATATAATCTAAGCGAAGACGATGGATCGAGTGGCATGCTTTACCAGTCCTCATTTCGCTAGAACTTCTTATCTAAACAGTCTTTATTACGAATAACGAGTTCTTGTTAACTTTGTTAAATTTAATATTAAGGGTTTGACTGAACATTTTTGACTTGAAACATCTTTACTATCCATTATAAAAGCACATAGGTACCGAAGCGTACCTTACAGAATACTGTGACGATGTTTTTAAA